>NC_087359.1:74809154-75112185 GCF_030014295.1 Loxodonta africana | reverse complement strand
AGTTTGAAGGTTTGAGTCTACCCAGAGGCACCTTGAAGGGATGGCCTGGGGATCTACTTCTGAAAAATGAGCCATTGAAAACCCTACGGAGCACAGTTTTACTCTGGACACGTGGGGTCGCCACAGGTTGGAACTGACCCTACAGAAACTGGTTTTTAAATACTTTATAGTATTGTGAGTGAGATTTTTTCCTGTGTTTCTATTTTTAGCTGGCTATTGGGAAAAGCTACCAAATTTTATGTATTTGTTTTATATTTAGTTACCATAAGATTTTTCCTTATTAATTCTGATGATTTTTCAAAAATTTCTCCTGGGTTTTCTAGGTATAAAGTCTTATAATCGACAGAACAATAACTTTTCTCCTTTCCTCCAATCTTTATATTCCATTTTCTTATTTTACTGCCTTTTCTAGAACGACCCCCACCCCCCCCAGCAATGCTGAGTAATGTTGATAATAGGCCTCCCCGACTTCTTCCTAATTTTAATGGAAATGGCTTTAGTGCTTCCTCATTCAGAATGACTCCCCTCCCCCCGCTTTTTGGCTTTAGGTAAAGAGTATTGCCATATTTAAAGGATTTCATTCTATTCCTAGTTTACTTAGAATTTTTTTTTCTTTTAAGGACTGGCTTCTGAGTTTTTAGTATCTACTGACTGATCAAATGATTTTCTCCTGGAATATATCCTACTTGGTCAAAGAGTATTATTCTTTTTCGATACTGCTGGGTTCTATTTACCAATATTTTATTTAGTATTTTTGCATCATATTAATAAGCAAAATTGGGCTTTTTATGGATTCTCCATGAAGGTTGCTATCAAGATTATTCTGGCTTCCTAAAAGGATTTGAGAGTTTTTTTTTTTTTAATGATATTGGGATTATCTATTCTTTATCCTACTATTTTTAAACTTTCCTTTTTATTACTCAAGTTTTCTGTTTCTTGAGTACATTTGTTAATTTATATCTTGCTAGGTGATCTATTTCTTCTAGTTTTTCAAATATGATTTCATCTAATTAGGTATTCTCTTCTAATTTAATCTTGTGGCGTAGTGGTTAAGTGCTACAGCTGCTAATCAAAGGGTCGGCAGTTCCAACCCGCCAAGCGCTCCCTGGAAACTCTATGGGGCAGCTCTACTCTGTCCTAGAGGGTCACTATGAGTCGGAATCAACTCGATGGCACTGGGTTTGGATTTTTGGTTATATCTATTGTTACATATCCTTTCTAATTCTTAATCTTATACACTTTTATTCCTTTTTTTATTAATGATGCTCACAATGGACTTATTTATCGGTCTTTACTAAGAACCCATAATTATATTTCTATCCTTTCTATGAACTTTCTGTGTTCCTTTCCACTAATTTCAACTCTTATCTTTATCAGTTCCTTCTTCCTAAATTCCTTCAGGTTTAGTTTATTACTTTTTGAATGCTTTCTTAAGACAGAAACTAATTTCTCGTTTATATTCTATAACGAGGAAAGAGTTTAAGGCTTTTCCTTATAGGCTTTAGATGTGCCCCATAAGTTATTGTGTGAACTATTCTTCTTTTCATTGCTTCCTAGATAGGTTTAAGTTTTAATTTTCTCTTTGAATCAGGGATTAAGAGAGCATTTCTTGATTAAGAGAGTAGTAAGATTATTTTTGGTTATCTTCTTGTTACTTGTTTCTAACTGTTGCATTATTATCAGAGAATGTAGTCTGTAAGTTGATACTTTTGAAATCATTACACTTCCTCCGTGACCAACTAAATTGTTAATTTTTGGAAATGTTCCATAAACCAAACAAGAAAGGAATATTTTTATTCATAGGATGCAAAGTTCTGTGACTGAAGCCTCCGCAGAGACTATCCCCCCACGATTCCCCGCGCCCTCACAGCCCGCCCAGCCACAGCCTCTAACTGCAGTCTGGCCCAGCCACGCTTCAGCCCAAACCACAGTTTGAATTTGGCGCCAGAATCCTGCACATGTGCGAACCAAGATTTCGGTGCATGCGCAGGACCTGAAGAGTTGTGTCCTCACTCTGTCCTCAGACCTGAACATCACAGGCAGGATTCAACACCTGGACCTCCAAATGTGGATGTGGGAGGGCTAGGGGCAGAGAGTTCCGGGCACCAAACCCAACCCCCAGACGCCATTGGAAATAAAAAGCTCCCCAACCCCCTCAGACAGGGAGCACGTGGCCTTAGGGTCTCTAGACCCCACGTTGCTCCTTGTCTGCACAGACAATAAATGGTGTCTGCGCACAGCAACTGGTAGTGTGGTGTTGGTCTTATTTCCATCGGCTAATAGGACGGGACAAGAACCCTCATTCAGTTATATAACTATGTGGTATACTGAGTTTGATAATGTATTTGCCAATTCCTCTATATCTATACTTATTTTTCTGTCTCCTGGATCTAATTTTGGAAAAGGTGTATTAAAATATCCCACTATATTTGTATTTTTATCAAGTTATCCTAGTATTTTTAAAAATGCTATATTCCATTTACTTGTATGTTCTCCTGTTTAGTAAATATAGATTTATTTATTCCTTCTTTGCCAATTTCCCAAATTAAATGTACAAATTCAATTCAAATTTTAATAAGAATTTGAACAGAATTTAAAAGATTGAATTATATTACATGAGCTTCAATGTGATATGGAAAAACAAGTGCCTGAAAATAGCCAATCAAATTACAAAAGAATATTGAGTGACTTACCTTTTCAGATATTAAAACATACTATAAATTATTTTAACCAAATTAGAATGACATAGGATTAAATAAGTAGATGAATAGGGCAGAATAGAAAGCCCAGAACCAGATCTCAGTATATATGGAATTTAGTAAATGACAAGCTGGTGTTGAAATTCAGAGCAAAAGGATGGTTTACTTAATAAATGGTACTGGCACAATCAATTATCCATCTGGAAGGAAATAAAGTTGATTCTCAACCCTATTTCATACTAAGCCCAAAAATAAATTCCAGATGGATAAAAATGTTAATGTGAAAAGAATCTTTAGAGCCAAATTTATGATACTTTATCTATAGCTGAAGGAGTTATAAACGAAATAGGAATCCCAGATGCTAAAATGACTGTTGTTGCTGTGTGCCATCAGGTTGATTCCAACTCATAGTAACCCTATATGACAGAGTAGAACTGCCGCATAGGGTTTCCTAAGCTTCAATCTTTCTGGAAGCATATCGCCAGGTCTCTTCTCCCACGAGCAGCTGGTGGGTTCTAACCATCAAGCTTTAGGTTAGCAGCTAACATTGTGCCACCAAGGCTCTTCCTAAAAAAAGACTAGATGGAAGTCCCCCCCGCCACAAAGTGCATAGTAGAATATACCATAAAATGTCTACAAACGGTAGACAGGGGAAAAACATTAGCAATGCATATGGCAGATAAAGGGTTAATATCTCTTTTATATAAAGAACTCTACTAACTAATAAGAAAAACCAGGGGAAATAAAATCACAAAAAAGCAAATCACTAAGACCAATAAAAATGAAAAGATGCTAAGCCTCACCAACAGGGAAATAAAAATCAGAGAAATCTGGGGAGTTTCACCTTGATGTCATCAGACACGGAAACATTCAGAAGACGCTGATATTTTCTCATTCTAGAAGCCACATAGGTTTTAGAAAGAGGTCCCTATCAGCTCATAAAGAGTTTCCTCATTATCTTTTCTGCTCTTTCCTAGTTATCAAAAACCTTTTACAATGTTTTGGAATGTCTTCAGCATCACCTGGATCCTCACCTAGGCATACTGTTTTGCAGCACGTAGCCTGCCCATCACCTGGGCAATGCTGATAGGAAGAGGGGCCTCTGTGGGATGCTAGACACACCACTTCCTTAGGAATGAGCCATGGGCTTCCCTATCTCACCCATACCTTAAATCCACCACCCAGCAGTGTAGAGACTCCATGCCACAGCTTGTGCCCAGAATCACTAAATTATAGGCCAAATACCTGCCCTGCTTTATCCTTTTTAGGTACCTTCCCTAAAGGTACATCTGGAAGAGGTCCCCCAGGAAGGAGAATATTCAAACAGCTAAGGTTCCCTACAAGCCAAAATTGGCTTCCTCCTTTCTACTAGTCTTTTCATCTCCTCCTGCCACAACAGATTAGTCCAGTGTTCCCCCTCTAGAGTCCACCTGCTCCATTCAAGTCTGCCCAAAGAACTGAGAATGGCAGGCAGCTTTCTCCTAGGGGTATCTCACTTGTGATGGTTAATTTTATGTGTCAACTTGGCTAGATTTTGGTTCCCAGTTGTTTGGTCAAATGCTAGTCTAGTTATATTATGGAGTAGTTCCTTGTTCTCGTTGTTAGGTGCCATCAAGTCAGTTCCAGCTCACTGTGACCCTATGTTCAACGGAATGAAACACTGTCTGGTCCTGTGCTATCCTCACAATCAGTGCTATGTTTAGGCTCTTCCTCTTTTTTGCTGACCCTCTACTGTACCAAGCATGATGTCCATCTCCAGGAACTGGTCCCTCCTGACATGTTCAAAGTACATGAGACAAAGTCTGGCGATCCTCACCTCTAAGGAACATTCTGGCTGTACTTCCAAGACAGATTTGTTCGTTCTTTTGGCAGTCCATGCTATATTCAATATGCTTCGATAACAAAATAATTCAAGGGCATCAATTCTTCTTCAGTTTTCCTTATTCATTTTTCAGCTCTTGCATGCATATGAGGAGATTGTACATCCCGTGGCTTGAGTCAGGTGCACCTTAACCCTCAAAGTGACATCTCTACTTTTTAACACGTTAAAGACGTCTTTTGTAGCAGGTTTGCCCAATTCAATATGTTGTTTGATTTCTTGACTGCTGCTTCCATAGGTGTTGACTATGGATCCAAGTAAAATAAAATCCTTGACAACTTCAATATTTTCTGTTTTTTACTTTGTTGCTTATTGATTCAGTTGCGAAGATTTTTGTTTTCTTGATGTTGAGGTGTAATCCACACTGAAGACTGTGGTCTTGGATGTTCATCAGTGAATACTTCAAGTCCTCTTCACTTTCAGCAATCAAGGTTGTGTCATCTGCATATTGCAGGTTGTTAATGAGTCTTCCTCCAATCCTGATGCCACATTCTTCTTCATATAGTCCGGCTTCTCAGATTATTTCCTCAGCACACAGATTGAATAAATATGGTGAAAGGATACAACCCTGACGCATACCTTTGCTGATTTTAAACCACACGGTATCCCCTTGTTCTGTTTGAACGACTTCCTCTTGGTCTATGTACAGGCTCCTCATGAGCACAGTTAAGTGTTCTGGAATTCCCATTCTTCACAATGTTATCCATAATTTATTATGATCCACACAGTCTAATGCCTTTGCATAGTCAATAAAACACAGGTAGACAACTTTCTGGTATTCTCCGCTGTCAGCCAAAATCCATCTGACCAGGGACAGATTAACCAGTAAACACTGGCTAGAACTGAGCAAAGTACTCACAGGCTTCATTGTATTTACTTGATAATCTGTGGTAAGCAGCGGGTTTCACCACATGGGTTTCACCACATTTTTGATGTGGTGGGGTACAGGTGAAATTGTGCACGGAGATTGGTGGGAAGGCATAATTGGGTCCATGCATTCCTTGCTTATTGGGTAATCTGGCCTTGCATCTAACATCAGCAATGATATCTCTCCTTTCATGTCCTCTTCTGAATCTGGCTTGAATTTCTGGCAGTTCCCTGTTGATGTATTGCTGCAACCATTTTTTAATCATCTTCAGCAAAACTTTTCTATTTATTTCTTTCTGCCTGCTGTTTTTTTTTTTTAATTTTTTATTGTGCTTTAAGTGAAAGTTTACAAATCAAGTCAGTCTCTCATACAAAAATTTATATACACCTATTACTCCTAGTTGCTCTCCCCCTAATAAGACAGCATACTCCTTCCCTCCACTTTCTGTTTTCGTGTCTGTTCAACTCCTGACCCCTTCTGCCCTCTCATCTCCCTCCAGACAGGAGCTGCCCACATAGTCTCATGTGACTACTTGATCCAAGAAGCTCACTCCTCACCAGTAGCATTTTAAATCCCATAGTCCAGTCCAATCCCTGTCTGAAGAGTTGGCTTTGGGAATGGTTACTGTCTTGGGCTAACAGAAGGCCTGGGGACCATGACCTCCGGGGTCCTTCCAGTCTCAGTCAGACCATTAAGTCTGGTCTTTTTACGAGAATTTGAGGTCTGTATGCCACTGCTCTCCTGCTCCCTCAGGGGTTCTCTGTTGTGTTTCCTCTCAGGGCAGTCATTGGTGGTAGCCAGGTACCATCTAGTTCTTTTCGTCTCAGGCTGATGTAGTCTCTGGTTTATGTGGCCATTTCTGTCTCTTTGGCTCATAATTACCTTGTCTCTTTGGTGTTCTTCATTCTCCTTTGCTCTAGGTGGGTTGAGACCAATTGATACATCTTAGATGGCCTCTTGCTAGCATTTAAGACCCCAGATGACACTCTCCAAAGTGGGATGCAGAATGTTTTCTTAATAGATTTTATTATGCCAGTTGACCTAGATGTCCCCTGAAACCATGGTCTACAAACCTCTGTCCCTGCTACACTGGCCTTCGAAGCATTCAGTTTATTCAGGAAACTTCTTTGCTTTTGGTTTAGTCCAGTTGCGCTGTTCAGCTCTTTTATGTCATCATTTCTCCATTTACTTTAGCTACTCTATATTGAAGAACCAAGTTTCAGAGTCTCTTCTGGCATCCATTTTGCTCTTTTCTTTCTTTCCTGTCTTTTAAGTGACCTTTTACTTTCCCCACGTATGATATCCTTGATGTTGTCCCACAACTCATCTTATTTTCGGTCATTAGTGTTCAGTGCATCAAATCTATTCCCGAGATGGTCTTTAAATTCAGGTAGGATATACTCAGGTAGTTAAAAAAAAAAAAAACCATTGCTATTGAGTCGATTCTGCCTTATAGTGACCCTATAGGACAGAACAGAACTGCCCCATAGGGTTTCCAAGGAGTATCTGTTAGATTCAAAGTGCCCATCTTTTGATTAGCAGCTGTAACTCTTAACCACTCTGCCACTAGGGCTGCCACTCAAGTAGTTACATGTTGTTAAATCATGTGGCTTTGGGTAGAGCAGGTTACCTTCTGTAATGGAATGGAATGGAATGGAATCACCCTCCATAGTGTGATATGATGTAGTCAATCAATCAACTGGTCTGTGATTTAATCTTTGATTAAACTGGATTACCAGTGCAGCGTGGGTCCTAAACTTAATTACTTCTGTTTAGAAATTACTTAATTTCTAAAAAGAGAAGAATAGGCACACATACACACATACGGGAAGACAGACATGATGTAAGGATTATCTACAAACCAAGGAATGCCAGGAAACCAAGGAACGCACAGGGCTCTCAACAATGAAAGGATCAACGTGGTCAAGAACCTAATTTGGACTTTTACTCTCCAGAAGGGTGAGGAAAAATATATTTTTCTCTTTAAAGCCACCTACTTGTGGAAGTTGTGTTACAGCAGCACTGGGTAACTGAGACACCACTCTTACCATCCTTCCATTCTCGGGTGGCTGGGTTGATGATGCCGAAGAGTTCATCATTTGTGACTGCTTTGGGATTGAGGTCCGTCCAGACGGGTCGGCGCTTCATGATCTGATAGGTCTTGTGCAATGACCTCAGCACCTGAGACTTGCCAGTACCAGCGCTGCCCACCACAAACACGGAGTGCCGGACGGCCAGCAGCTCCTCGAGCTGGACCACCTGCAAGACACGAGGGTCAACCAGAGCCACCAAGTTGTCACTCTCCTACATCCCAATTGCTTTCCTGTGAGCCAGGCTGGTGTCTGAAGTGAGGGTCAAATCAACCCAAACTCAAACCCAAACCAAACCCATTGCCACTGAGTCGATTCTGACTGACAGCGAGCCTACAGGACAGAGGAGAGCTGCCCCATAGGGTTTCCAAGGAGCGGCTGGTGGGTTCAAACTGCTGACCTTTGGTTAGCAGTCTTAATATTTAACCACTGCACCACCAGGGCTCCTCAAAGTCAGCAGTGGAGGGTTATTACCCCAAGATATGATGGGATCCTAAATGTTGGGGAAAGATGATTCATGTATTTGCTTATCATTCAATCATATAATCGTTAGTCAACAACTAAGTGCTAGGGAGTGTACCAGGTGACGGACACACAGAGATGACTTTCCTACCCTCTAGAACCTCATAGTGTCATGTAGAAGAAAGTCATGTTGATAAACTATTAGAAGGTGATAAGTGTTATTATGTATGTATATACATGTATGTGTATATATATAATGTATATATATATATATATATATAAAGTTATGAGGTGTCAGAGAGTAGGGAACAATTGATTTTGTACGGATACAGGAAACAAGAAAGGCTTCAGCAGAGAGGAGGGACATTTGAATGGGGGTTTGGAAATGAATAGGAGTTAGCCTAGGACATGAACAAGAAGTGTAGTGTGGGCAGAGGTAACAAAGGCTTGACCTGTGATAGGACATGACATGGTTGGCCAGATGGTTTGATAAGGCTGGAGTCAATGGGTCCCTTGGGGACAATGGCAGTACTGAGGGTCTCATCTCTCTTCTTCTCTCTGGCCTCCAGGTTCCCCTTTTAAACCCCACTCCATCCTCCATGCTGCTGCAGGAGTATACTTCCTGGAAGGAAAATCTGATCATGTTACCACCATCACTATTGCATCAGTGGTTCTCCAGAGCTTTGCTGATGAAGCCCCAAATCCTTAGCCTGGCTTACAGGCTTTGTGCAGCCTGGCTTATACAAACTTCCATAGTCTTATCTCATCTTCCAACACATGCATTCTAGCTGAACAACTACTTGCATTCTTCGATGATCCTCTTTCCTTCGTATATACCTTGGCACATGCTGTCTTTCTGTTTGGGAGCTGTCCTTCTCCTGCCTTCCTCTGGCCCACCGTATACATCCTTCAGGAAGCCTTCAGTCTGGGGTAGGCATCCTATGCCTTTGCTTTTATATAGCACCTTCTTCATGCCTACATCCTATATTCTAGTACTTACCAGTATTGCAGTGGTTATGTATCTATCTCCCTATCAGATTATCAGCTCTTTGGAGGCAGGTAGGACTGAGCTTTTTGTCTATTTCCAGTGTCTAGCAGTGGGTTTATGGCACATTACCAAGTGCTGAGCAAATATCTGTTGAAAATATGAATGACGGCTGGAAAGGTTGGATGGGTCTGATTACAAAAGGCCTTGTTATATGAGTGAAAATATTTGGACATTATTATAAATAAAGTTTCTTCATAGTTTCCACCGTAATATCCCTAAGAGTAGAGAAGAGTGAACCAAATGGGAATTGGACCAAAATGCTGACCTGGTGGTGGGATAATGGGTAGTTTTCCCCCAACACACATTTTATCCATTTATTCCACATTTTTAAAAATGATGATTCAGAAAGAAAAAATGACTCCTTTTCAAAATAACTTCGAGTAAGACAGATTCTTAAAGAGTTCTAGGATTATACAACCAGGGAATTCGGAGGAGAGCAGTACCTCTAAGCTCAACATGAAAGCTCCAGATACAGATGTCAAGATAGTCAGCTTCATTCGTGGCAGGAAAATTAACTTAAGCAGTAATTTGAGTTTTGTTTTCAAAAGCATAAGTATTTTTTCTTCTCTATTCCAAGCCCTTCCTGTGCCCTTGCTTTTAGGTCAAAAGCACTCAGAAGAGAGTCTCAAATGCTGGCTTTTGTTTTTCTCCTTCTGGGGATTAATGCAGAATCTGCCCAGATACTTGCTTTTGTTTTTTTCTGCCCAGATAAGAATGATAAGAGAGGTCGGGAAGGGGTCTCTGAGGAGGTGAAGTTCGAGCTAAGATACGAATGGAAACAAGAGTCAGTCATGTGAAGATCGGGGGGACGCATTATAGGCAGAGTGACAGCGAGTGCAGAAGTTGTAAAGTCAGGATCAAGACTGGAAGGTTCAAAGAACAGAAAAAATGGAAGGGTGGTACAAAGGAAGATAAGGGTAAGCAGGGGCCAGATTTGCAGGGTTTGAGAATTGTGATTTTATTCTAAGTACAATGGAAAGCATTGCGAGGATTTTAAGCATGAAGTTGGCCTGAGGTCATTGCATTTAAACAAGAAGGGAAAGAAGGAAAAAAAATAAAAGAAAGGAGAGGGTGGAAGGAGCAAAGGAAGGGAGAAGGAAGTAGGCGAAGAGGAAGAATTGATACTCTGGCTGCTAACTGGAGACTGTTATATTCCTAGACTGATTTTTGTGTAAGCAACTGATTAAATAATGATGCCATACTCTGTTTCTAGTTCCATGAACTTTTTTTGTTCCTTTTAACAGATTTATTGAGCTACACTTCACATCCCATACAATTCCTACACACCTTTTAAAGTGTACAGTTGGATGGTTTTTTTAATACATTCACAAGCTGTGCAACCATCACCTCTATCTAATTTTAGAACATGTTCATCCCCCCTAACGGAAAGCCTGTATCCATTAGTAGTCAGTCCCATCCACCTCATTCCAGCCCTGGACAACAACTAATTTGCTTTCGACCTCTATAGATCTGGCTGTTCTGGGCATTTAATATAAATGGAATCATACAATATGTGGTCATTTGTGACCAGCTCCTTTTACTTGGAATAATCTTTTCAAGGTTCATCCATGTTGTAGCACGTGTCAGTACGTCTCACATTTTTAGTGTTGAAAAACGTTCCATTATATGTGAGAAGATGTGTTAGTCATCTAGTGCTGCCATAACAGAAATACCACAAGTGGATTGCTTTAACAAAAAAAAAACAAAGAGGAATTTATTTCCTCACAGTAAAGTAGGCTGAAAGTCTAAATTCAAGGTGTCAGCTCCAGGAGAAGGCTTTCTTTCTCTATCAGCTTTGGAAGAAGGTCCTTGTCCTCAATCTTCCCATGGTCGAGGAGCTTCTCAGGCGCAAGGACCCTGGGTCCAAAGGATGTGCTCTGCTCCTGGTGCTGCTTTCCTGGTGGTATGAGGTCCCCAACTCTCTGCTTGCTTCCCTTTCTCTCAAGACATAAAAGGTGGTGCAGGCCACACCCCAGGGAAACTCCCTTTTGGCTCAGGGAGGTGACCCGAGTAATCCTTTTAACCACAGGCAGAAATTATGATTTATAACGTGTAGGAAAATCACAAAATGGAGGACAACTACACATGGCTTAACCAAATTGACACATAATTTGGGGGACACAGTTCAATGCATTACAGTAGACCACATTTTGTTTATTCATTCTTCAGTTGATGGACGTTGAGTTGTTATCACCTTTTGGCTGTTATGAATTTATCATCTTTTGTTGATCTTTTGTAACTTTTAGTATTTTATGTGAGATTAATATATAAGTATCCCCATCCTTCCTTCTGTCTTTCCTTTTCCTGCCCATGTCCTGCTCTCTGCCAGATAAGTTTTACTTTTATATTGTCATGTTTGATAATATTTACATTTTTACATTCTGTTCTGTCATTATGTTTAACCTGTTGCTGTCGAGTTGCTTCCGACTCAGCAACCCCATAGGACAGAGTAGAACTGCCCCATGTGGTGTCCAAAGAGCACCAGCTAGATTGAAACAGCCGACCTTTTGGTTAGCAGCCGAGCTCTTAATCGCTTAGCCACCAGGGCTCCATCATTATGTTTAGACATTTTATATTTTCCATGATTCTAAGTGTTGAAGACCAATAAATGGTTTACCTTATCATGACTATAGATATTTTTCCCTACAGAAGAGCGGATCTGCCTGGAATATGTTGTGTCCTCCATAGGCCTGGTGTCATGACTTGAGAGAGGATGTTTCAAGCATCAGTCCAAGGTCATAATGGAGACTGATTATTATACTCCATATATTGGTCAATAAGCCCTGGTAGCTCAATGGCTAATCGCTCGGCTGCTAACCAAAAGGTTGGCGGCTCAAACTCACCAGTAACTCTGTGGGAGAAAAGACCTGGTGATCTGCTCCCATAAAGATTAACCCAAGAAACCAAACCCAGTGCCATCGAGTCAATTCCGACTCATAGCGACCCTATAGGACAGAGTAGAACTGCCCCATAGAGTTTCCAAGGAGCGCCTGGTGGATTCGAACTGCCGGCCCTTTGGTTAGCAGCCGTAGCACTTAACCACTACGCCACCAGGGTTTCCCCCATAAAGATTACAGCCTAGTAAATTTTATGGGGCCGTTCTACTCTGCGAGAATCAACTGGACGGTACACAGTTACCACAACAGGATACTGATCAATGTCACGCTTACTTTTTCTTTGTTTGGACCATGACTTTTTTGTGTGTTTTTAATTGTCTTTCTTTTTCATTATTAAGAGAAAAGAAATGACACATACATTAGTCCTCATAACTTAGAAGTTAAACACATGCACATGCACACACAATAACTTTCAGCTTGTTAGTCCGTTCTTGCTTTGAAGATATCCATTCTTCTTGAAATTCTTTTTTCTTGGAGGTCACTGACTTGCTGTTCTAAATTGGATTAATTGCTTTCTAGGCCTGCTGACAGCTGTCATTACAGGATTTCTTTTTTTTTTTTGGTTATTGAGTTTCTAGACATGTTTCTTGTTTTCATCTTCATTTATTGTAGAATGTCCTCAAATAATCAAAAGTAACTTAACCAAGTAACTTAAGCAAAAAGGGTACATGACAGGTAAAATTTGAGTCTTGGAAAATGATTCCACTGGGAACAGAATTCTAGCCTTAAAATCATTTCCCCTCAGAACTTTGAAGGAATGGCTTCCTTGTTCTCGTTAACTAACGTTGCAATGAGAGGTTCTGATGTGTCTGAGTTTCATTCCTGTCCTGGATCACCTTTTCTGCCTCCTCACTCCATCCCCCAACCAGCAAGTTTCAATTCTTTTGTCTTAATCATTGACTTCTGAAATTCCATTATGATGTGTTTTTTTTTAATAAATCTACTTTTTTGTTATGCTTTAGTTGAAAGCTTACAGAGCAAATTAGTTTCTCATTAAACAACTAATACACATATTGTTTTGTGACATTGGTTGCCAATCCCTTGAAGTGTCGACACTCTCCCTTTCTCAACCTTGGGTTCCCAATACCAGTTTTCCTATGCTCTCCTGCCTTCTGGTCCTTGCCCTTGGGGCTGGTGTGCCCATTTAGTCTGATACACATGGTTGAACTACCTGTGTTCTTGTTCGTTTTATGGGTCTGTCTATCTTTGGGTGAAGGGTAAACTTCAGGAGTGACTTCAGTACTGAGTTAAAAAGGTGTCCAGGGCCATGCTCTCAGGGTTTCTCCAGTCTTTGTCAGGCCAGTAAGTCTGGTCCTTTTTTGTGAGTTTGAATTTTGTTCTACATTTTTCTCCAGCTCTGTCCAGGACCCTCTATTGTGATCCCTGTAAGAGCGGTCAGTGGCAGTAGCCGGGCACCATCTAGTTGTGCTGGACTCAGTCTGGTACAGGCTGTGGTATTTGTGGTCCTTTGTGTGCTTTGGACCAATCGTTTCCTTGTGTCTTTGGTTTTCTTCATTCTCCTTTGCTCCAGTCAGGGTGGGACTAGTGGAGTATATTAGATGGCCTTTCACAAGTTTTTAAGACCCCAGATGCTACTCACCAAAGTAGGATGTAGAATTTTTTTTTTATAAACTGTTATGCCAATTGAGCTAGATATCCCCTGAGGCCATGGTCCCCTCCATCAGCCCAGGATATCGGTCCCTCAGGGAGTTTGGATGTGTCTATGAAGCTTCTATGACTTTACCTCTATGACTTTTGCCTCTATGTTTAGTATCATACCAAACCAAAAACCAAACCCACTGCCATCGAGTCGATTCTGACTCATAGCGACCCAATAGGACAGAGTAGAACTACCTCATAGAGTTTCCAAGGAGCACCTAGTGGATTTGAACTGCCAACTTTTTGGTTAACAGTGGTAGCACTTAACCACTGTGCCAACAGAGTTTCCATTCAGTATCATATCATCCACAAATAGGGATAATTTTACTTCTTCCTTGTCAGTTTGGATGACCCATAGAGTTTCCAAAGAACACCTGGTAGATTTGAACTGCTGGACTCTTAGTTAGCAGCTGTAGGACTGAACCCTATGCCACCAGGGTTTCTTTGCTTTTCTATAGATACCCTTCATTATGTCGAGCAATTTCCCTTCTATACCTATTTTATTGAGAGTTTTTATCAGGAACGGCCATTCAAATGGCTCATCAACTGCCTTTTCTTCATCAAGTGAGATTATTTTCTTTTATTTTTGTGGTGGATTATGTTGATTGGTTTTCTAATGCTGAACCATCCTTACATACCTGAGATGAATTCTACTTGGTCGGGGTATATTATTAGTATTTTATATGATGTTGAATTTTTCTATTAGCTAGAATTTTGTTGAGAATTTTTGCATCTATATTCATGAAAGATATTGGTCTCTAATTTTCTTTCTTCTTCTTCTTTTTTTTCGTGGCGTCTGCCTGGTTTTGATATCAGGGTTATGCTGGCTTCATAGAATGAATTCAGAAATTTCCCTTCCTTTTCTATGTTCTAAAATAGTTTGAGTAGTACTTGTGTGAGCTGTTCTGTGAATGTTTGGTAGAATTCTCCAGTGAAGTCATCTGGGCCAGGGCTTTTTTTCATTGGGAGTTTTTTTTTTTTTTTTTTTTAACCTTTTCAATCTCTTGTTACAGGTCTGTTCAGATTTTTGACCTCAGTTTGCATTGGTTTAGGTAGGTGGTCTGTTTCTAGAAATTTGTCCATTTATTCTAGGTTTTCAAATTTGTTGGAATATAGTTTTTCATAATAGTCTGTTATGATTCTTTTTTTTTTATTTCATTTGAGTCTGTTGTAACATTCCCCATTTCATTTCTTACTTGGGTTTTTTGCATCCTCTTCTGTTTTTCTTTTGTCAGTTTAGCCAATGGTTTGTCAATTTGTTAATCTTTTCAGGGAATCAGCTTCGGGTTTTGTTTGTTCTTTCTATTGTTTTTCTGTTCTCTATTTCATTTGTTTCTGCTCTGATCTTCATTATTTCCTTTCTTCTGGTGGCTGTGGGCTTCTTTTGCTGTTCTATTTGTTTGAGTTAAATAGCTAATGTTTTGGTTTTGACCCTTTCTTCTTTTTTGATGTGTGTGTTTATTACTATAAATTGACCTCTGAGCATTGCCTTTGCTGGATTCCAAAGGTTTTGGTATGATGTGCTTTCATTCTTGTTTGATTCTAGGAATTTTTTAAATTTCTTCTTGGATTTCTTCTACTACCCAGTGGTTTTTAAGCAGGGTGTTTTTCAGTTTGATTTTTCTCCTTGCTCTTCTTGTTATTAATTTCTACTTTGATGGCACTGTGATCAGAAAAGATGCTCTGTATTATCTCAATGTTTTGGCTTTTGTTAAGGTTTGCTTTGTGGCCTAAGATGTGGTCTATTCTGGAGAATGTTTCATGTGTGTTGAAAAAGAATGTGTACTTTACAGCTGTTGGGTGGAGTGTTTTCTATATGTCTATGAGGTCAAGCTGGTTGACTGTGGCCTTTAAATCCTCTGTATCTTTGTTGAGTTTCTTTTTAGATGTTCTGTCCTTTACCAAGAGTGGTGTGTTGAAGTCTTCTACTATTATCTTGGAACTGTAAATTTCTTTTTTCAGTGCCGTTAGAGTTTGTTTTATGTATTTTGGAGCCCTGTCGTTGGGTATGTAGATGTTTATTATGGTTATGTCCTCATGGTGGGCTGTCCCTTTAATCATTATATAATGTCCTTCCTTGTCCTTATGGTAGATTTTGTTTTAAGCTCTATTTTATCTGAGATTAGCACTGCCGCTTCTGCTCTTTTTTGGTTGCTGTTTGCTTGATATATTTTTTTCCATCCTTTAATTTTTAGTATATTTATGTCTTTGTTTATAAGATGTGTCTCTTGTAGACAGCATATTGATGGGTCCTGTTTTTTAATCCATTCTGTTACCCTCTGTCTCTTTATGGGTCCATTTAAGCCATTTACATTCAGAGTGATTATAGGTGGGTGTATTTCTGCTGTCATTTTGCAGTGCTTTTGTGTGTGTGTGTGTGTGTGTGTGGTGCTAATGTTTTCTTTGTTCTTCTTATTCTCCTGTACTGAATTCCTTAGGTTTGCAGGGTTTTTTTTTGTTTGTTTCTTTCTTTTGTTTTTGTAGATTGCGTCTTTATTGAGACTTTGTTTTTCTTTTGATGAGTAGGCTTGTTAATTTTCTTTGTATTTACCTTGAAATTTATCCCTGTCTTCCTAAGTTTAAATCATTTTTTTGTTACTTATTGCTTTGACTTCCTCTCCGTTTGAAAGTTCTGTATCTACACCATTTATGCACTTTTATTGTTCTGACGTTGTTGTCATTCACAGATTGACCTCCCTGGTTCCCTGTTTTAAGTCTTTTAGTTTTACTTTATCTTTAAGGGTTTACTGCCTTTGCTCCTTTTACTCTCCTGTGCTTAACTCCCTTTGTTTGTGGGTTTTTTTTCATTTCTTTTGTTTTTGTAGATTTTGTGTTTACTGAGACTTTATGTTTTTCTTCTTTATTTTGATGAGTAGGTTTGTTAACTTTCTTTGTGGTTACCCTGAAACTTACCCTTATCTTCCTGAGTTTGAACCAGTCTTTTATTACTTGGTATCACCTTGACCTCCTCTTCATTTGAAAGTTCTATCCCTATACCATTTATTCCCTCTTTTATCTTATTGTTCTGACATTGTTGTCATTTACAGATTAACCTCTCTGGTTTCCTGTTGTAAATCTTCTAGTTTTGTTTTATCCTTGAGAGTTCATTACCCATGTTGGTATCTGGCTGATGCGATCTTGTGTTCTAGATCCAGGTTGTCCTCTGATGTTGTTGGTTCTCTAACCAAAGGACTCCTTTTAATAATTATTGTAAGTTTGGTTTGGTTTTTACATATTTCCTTAATTTCTGTTTATCTGGAAATGTTCTATTTTTGCCATTGTATTTGAGAGAGAGCTTTGCAGGATATATTATTCTTGATTGGCAATTTTTTTCTTCCAAGGTTTTTTATATGTCATCCCATTGCCTTCCTGCCTGCATGGTTTCTGCTGAGTAATCAGAGCTTAGCATTATTGTTTCTCCTTTGTATGTGACTTTTTATTTTTCTCAGACTGCTCAGGATTCTTTCTTTGTCTTTGGATTATTGACTGTGATTATGATATGTCTGGATGACTTTCTTTTGGGGTCTACCCTATATGGGGTTTGCTGAGCTTCCTGGATGGTCAACTTGTTACCTTTCCTGATATTAGGGAAGTTTTCTGTCAGCAAATATTCAATGGTCCTCTCTGTGTGTTTTCCATTTTCTCCCTGTTCTGAAACTCTGATCATGTGCAAATTTTTGCTCTTGATTTTATCCCACATTTGTTCTCAGCGTTTCTTCATTTTTCTCTCTGATTTTTCCTCAGACAAATTGGTACCCAAGGATTTGACTTTAATTTTGCCAATCCCATCTTACATTGTTTCAAATTTGCTCCTAAAACCTTCTATTGCACTATTTCTGAAATCTTGTTTATCTTTTGGATTTCTAATTGTCATTTTTGTACGATTTCTAGTTGTTTGTTTATTTTGACCTTTATTCCTGTGTTATTTTCCTGAATTCTTCCATAGCTTTGTCTGTATTTTCCATTATTTTTTCCATTTTTTTTCTGTGTTTTCCTTTATCTCTTTGCTGATTTCTTGGAGATCTCTGATTGTCAGAGTTTTGAATTTCCTGTGTGGTAGTTCCAGTGCCTTTTCCTCTACTAGAAGGTCATCTGATGTTTTATTGTGTTTGTTTTCTGGAGGCATCCTGTCCTTTTTTTTTTTTTTTGGATATGTTTTGATATTGTCTGCTGTCTCTGGGACATTCAGAAATTATTTTTGTCATTTATTGATTGTAGGTTTGTTTCATCCTGCTTTTTTTTTTGTTGTTGTTTTATTTGGTTATATCTGAGCAGGCAGGCTGGGTGTGTTTTGTTGCTTGCTCATCTGTGGGCAAGATACTTCCCACCACCTTGTCCAGGTGGGCAGCGCTGGTTGCTCAGCTCTGGTGCAGCAGAGCAGGTCCAGTGAAGGGGAGGGATGGGGATGGGTCATTTGCAGCATGAACTGGTGTTGGGAGGGCAGGGCAAGGTTCAGGGGTCCATGGGTCTGACCACTGTCACTCCAAGGCACAGCACTCGGCTCATGGTGCAGATAAGCCGGAGGGAAGGGAGAGGATATGATGTGTGGATCTACATGGGTAAGATAAAGAAGAGAGAGAAACAGAAGCAAAAAACAAAACAAAACAAAAAACCAAAAACAAAGAAGGAATAGAGAAAAAAAATTTAAAAAGGAAAAAAAAATGGTGGTGCTGTACGATTTGGCAGGTGGGGGGAGGGGAGATTCAGTGAGGCCATGTGCAGTTGGTTCTCTAGCCGAGCAGTGCCCCTTGGCCTGTTGAGAAGGGGTGTGGGCAGTGCACAGGGCTAGGTGGGCAGGAGAAAGGAAAGGAAAGAAGGGAAGGAGATTGAAGAAACAAGAAAAACAACAACAACAAAAGAAATATGGTGCTGGAAGCTGACCGTTGGGGGTGGGGCAGAAATGCGGTTGCCCTAAGCTCCTATCTCTCTCACCAGGTGGTGTGGCATGGCCTGTCAGGAAGAGACAGAAACAACACAAGGCCTAGGTGGGAATGAGAAGGAAATGGATAAGGGGAAAGAAAAATAAAAAATACGGTGCTGAGAGAGCTGGCCCGTGGGGGAGGCACAGACCCAGAGAGCCTGTGTGCCAGAGGTGCTCTCACAGAGAGGTATAGCATAGCCTTTCATGGAGGAAGGGGCAGCACATGGGGCTAGGTAGGTGGGAGAAAGGAAAGGAAGGAAGGGAGACAGAGAGAGAGAGAAGAAACAACAACCAAAAAAAGAAAAAAACAAAAATAAACATGCAAATAAACAAACAAAAAATGGTGCTAAGGGAGCCAGTCAGTGACAGCAGCACTGACTGGAGGAGGCTGTGTGCCAGTGATACCCTAGCTAAGTGGTGCAGCATGACTCTTCAAGAAAGGGTGGGAGCAATGCACAGGACTAGATGGGCGGGAGAAAGGAAATGAAGGACTGGAGAAAGAGAGAAGAAACAAAAACAAAACAACAACAATGACAAATATGGTACTGAGGAAACTAGTTGTGAGGGTGGCATGGACCCAGGGAGGTCATGTTCTGGTGGCTTTCTAGCCAAGCATTATGGAACAGCCCATGGAGAAGGGGTGGGACAGCACATGGGGTTAGGTGGATAGGAGAAAGAAAAGAAGGGGAAAGGTAGAGGGAGACGAAATGAAACAAATAAACATCAACAAAAAAATGTGGTCCTAAAGGAGCTGGCCAGTGGGGGTGGGGCAGACTCGGCGGGGGCAGTGAGCTGGTGTCTCTCTGGCTGAGCAACCATGGCCCATTGGAAAGCAGCAGAGGCTGCATAGAGGGAAGAATGATTGGGGGATGGGAAAACATGTATCCCTGGTTACCGGGTGCTCTGTCTCCTGTTGGAAGCTCTGTGAAGTTGCCTTCCTGTACTCCCCGTCTGCGTTCCTTGGTGGCTGTAGTCCAACATGGCAAATCCATGCTGCACTGGCTGGTAGGAGACCTCCACTCCATAGCTCTCCTCATTATCTGTTCTCTCTCAGTTTCTTGTTACATTCCGTGCTCGATCAAGTTTTTTATAACTTCATTTGACACTTAGGGTTCCAGGATCGATGTTTGTATCTGTTTTACTTAATTCTTTGAGCCTTTGCTGCAGAGGGATGGCATGGTGCTTCTAGCTATAGCATTGTGTTGGCTCCACCTCTATTCCTAGATATTTTATTCTTTTAGAGGCTATTGTAAATGGAGTGCCCTCTTAATCGCCTTTTCAAATTTCTCATTGCTGGTGTATAGAAACCCAACTGATTTTTGTGTGTTGATCTTGTATCCTGCAATTTCACTAAATTCCTCTATTAGTTCTGGAAGCTTTTTAGTAGATTCTTTGGCATTTTCAATATATAGGATCATGTCATCTACGAATAGAGACAGTTTCACCTCTTCCTTTCCAATCTGGATAAGGTTTTTTTTTTCTTTTTCTTGTCTTATTGCTCTTGCTGGTGCAGGACCAGGCAGTGTTTTTTTCTGTTGTACACAGGGTCGCTATGAGTCAGAACTGACTCGACGGCATGTAACAATAACAACATTGCTGTAGCTAGGACTTCCAGAGCATTATTGAATAGGAGTGGTGAGAGTGAGCATTCTTGTCATCTTCCTGTTTTCAGGGGGAGAGTTCTCAATCTTTCTCCATTGAGTATAATGTTGGCTGTTGGTTTTTTATAAATGACCTTGATCATGTTGAGGAACTTTCCTTTTGTTCCTATCTTTTTAAGAGTTTTTATCAAGAAAGGGTGCTGAACTTTATCAAATGCCTTTCCTGTACCTATTGAGATGATCATGTGGTTCTTTTCCTTTGTTCTATTAATGTGGTATATTACATTGACTGATGTTCTAATATTGAACCAACTTTGTATTCCTGGAATAAATCCCACTTGACAGTAACATATAATTCTTTTAATATGCTGTTGGATTCTGTTTGCTAGTAATTTTTTTGAGAATTTTGGCATCTATATTCATAAGGGATATTGGTTTGTAGTTCTTTTCTTGCGGTGTCTTTGTCTGCCTTTGGTGCCAGAGTAATGCCAGCTTCATAGAAAGAGTTAGGGAGTATTCCTTCTTCTTCTAGTTTTTAGAAGAGTTTGAATAGGGTTGGTGTCAGTTATTCTCTAAATGTTCAACAGAATTCCACAGCGAAGCCTTCTGGTCCCAGACTTTTCTTTGTTGGGAGGTTTTTATTACTGATTCAATCTCTTCTTCTGTTACGTGTCTGTTCAAGTTTTCTACTTCCTTTTGAGTCAGTTTAAGCAGGTTATTGACTCTAGGAATTTGCCCGTTTAATCAGAGTTATGAATTTTGTTGGCGTACAATTGTTCACAGTATTCTGTTATGATCGCTTTTACTTCAAGTGGGTTCACCTTGGACTTCCTGCTGCTTGTACAATACCTATGATTCTCCCCCTCTACCCTTTTCTGAGGGGACACTGGTAGTTCAATGACGGAATTCTTGCCGTTTATGCAGGAGACCCAGGTTTGATTCCTTGCCAATGCACCTCATGCATAGCCACCACCTGTCAGTGGAAGCTTGCATGTTGTTGTTTCAGGTTTTAGTAGAGCTTCCAGACTAAGATGGACTACGAGGAAAGATCTGGCAATCTACTTATGAAAACCAGCCAATGAAAACCCTATGGATTACAACTGATCATGGTGATTGCTCAGCACTGGGTAGCATTTCCTTCCACTGTTCATGGGGTTTCCATGAGTCGGGGGATCACTTGACACCAGCTAACAAGAACAAGAACTCATTTATTGACCCCCTTCCCTCTATCTGGAGGACCCACCTGCCCATCTCTACCTTTCCACTGAAATTAGAGGGAGGGAGGTTGGAAGTGGGGATGGGCAAACTGGCAGAAGAAATCACAGTTGCAAAGTATCAAGTGATGCTTTTCTTTCTTCTGTAAAATGTAATTCCAGCAATGACAGCAGACACTTGTAACTATATTGGGTCTACCTGGATAATTGAGGATAATGTCCCCATCTCAAGGTCAGTTGATTTGTAACCTTAATTCTATCCACAATCTTAATTCCCCCTTGTATTGTAAAATAACATCGATATGTTCTGGGGATTAGGATATGGACATCCTGGGGAAGGGAGGACATGATGCATTATTCTGCCTACCACACTAAGATTTTTTTTTTTTTTTAACTTTTAATAAAACTTGCCCCAGTTACAAGCTTGGAAAAATTGCATGTGAACCAACGTAGCCTCCATGTTATACCATTATCATCCCCTGTAATTGCATATGAAGTAATTCCCATGAAAGGAATAGGTGCTGTAGCAAAGCAGATTGTGTTTGTCTTATTCTTCCCACTAGACCATGGGCTCCCTGATGGTAGGGCCCTGCCTTACTCTTCTTGTGTTCCCTGCCACATAGGCCACACTGTGAGTCTTCAATAAAGAGCTGCTAAAATGAAATGAATTATCACTGACTAGATACATATTTGTCAGTTTGTCACACTGTGGTGGCTTGAATGTTGCTGTGTTGCTGGAAGCCATGCCACTGGTATTTCAAATATCAGCAGGGTCACCCATGCTGGACAGGTTTTAGTGGCACTTCTAGATTAAGACAGTCTAAGAAGAAAGGCCTGGTGATCTATTTCTGAAAATTAGCCAATGAAAACCCTGTGGATCACAACACTATATTGTCCAATATAGTGCTGGAAGATGAGGCCCCTTAGGTTGGAAGGTACTCAAAATATATAGTGGTCGCAACTACGGACTTGAGCATAACAATGATCATGAAGATGACACAGGACCAGACAACATTTTGTTCTGTTGAATATGGGATTGTCATGAGCTGGAGCTGACTCAATGGCAACTAACAATATTTATCCACCTAAAGCAAGCGTTTTGATTAAGGGTGAAGGATAAATCATTGTCCAAAGAAAAGAATCAAGAGGCAAAGAAATCTTGGGAGGAAACCCCCATGTACCTTGAGCACAAAGTTGTCCTCAGCCTGGAGCTGAAGCTCCATAACCGCCTTCCTAACCAAAGCTTCGAAGTTGAGGTCTCTCCTCCGGGGAACGTCCAGGGCAGGAAAGAGGTCCCCGATCAGGCCCATGAACACTGGCATGTCATCAGTCACGATCTTGGGGATGTTAAAGTCTCTCAAGGAGCGCATCAGGACTTGGTCTTCAGGCCGGTCAGGATCTCCTCGCTTCAGGGACCCTGCCACCACGAGCACAGACTTGATGGCCCGCAGGCCCCAGTCATAGTGGTCCTGTGGGAAGACATTGCAGGTTAGAATAAAGTCGCTGGGATGCAGAAACACCATGTGCTCACGCTGGTGTCATTTAGTGCCCTAAAGAGTCTTAGGTGCTTCTGAGTTCCAGGCAGAGGCATGGGAAAGGGTTCATGGCTTAGAAGATTATGACCATGGAAGCCTAGGTCCTGGCTGGTACCTCCTGCTGGTTCCCAGTGAGAATGATGACAAGGCAGACACAGAACACACAAGGGATAGGGGCCAGGGAGATTAAACAGAATCATTTCCAGACCTCTCTATCTACTGTTTGTATATTCAGAAGACAGGAGGGTTGTCAAGGAGGGAGCCACGTTTCCTCTTAGAGATGGTTGAGGCTGAGGTGATATGCTCCACCATGGAGGCCTTCAAATTCTCTGAGAAAAGAGGTTTCCAATAATAATCATAGTTCCTTGAAAGTTTCTTCAATGGCTGGGGACCCACTGGTCGCAAGTGCGATAGTAGAGTCCATGTAAGAGTGGGCCATAGTGTGGACTCTAGGTCCTAGAGCAGCATGGGGGAGGAAGGGGGCAGAGCAAGCAGTTCATAGCAGAGATCCTGAACTTAGACCTGGGTTCAAATTCCAGCTCTGCCATTTGTTTCGTAAACCAAAAAACCAAACCTATTGCCATTGAGTTGATTCTGACTCATTGTGACCCTATAGTACAGAGTAGAACTGCCCCGTAGGGTTTCCAAGGAGTGGCTGGTAGATTCGAATGGCAGACCTTTTGGTTGGCAGTGGAGTTCTTAACCACTGCACCACCAGGGCTCCACTTGCTTCATAAGAAATTATTATTTAATTAAAACTGTGATAAATGCCACAAAGGAAATATTCAGTTTGCAATGAAAAACAAAGGACATGGCGGCTGTACCTGGGCTATGATCAGACTTTCCTGAAGAAGTGATATGCAAAGAAGACCCTGAAGGAGTAGAATTCAGGCAAGCACAGAAGAGAAAAAAGTGCAGTCAAGGAAACAGTGTAGTCAAGGTTGGAGGAAACAGTATGCCCACCGGCTTAGGGGAGGAGAGATAATAAATTTCAAGGAACTGAAAGATCAATGTAGGTGGAGCACAGCACAGCAGGGAGAGGCTGTGAGCTGATGCTGTTGAGGAAGGCAGGAGACAGGGCACCATTTTTCAGAGAGAATGGTCTTATCCTAAGGTCAGTGAGGAGCAGTCATGAATGATCACTCCAGCTGGGTAAAGAACAGATTTAAGGAACTAAAATGTAGTGGGGGCAACTAGTAGGGAGACAGTTGCAATAGTTAAAGCAAGAGATATAGGTACTTGAAACTAAAGTGGTAGTAGAAGGTATGGAAAGAAAATGAGACTTAATTGAGAAATATTCAGAGGGCAGAATCAGCAACAGTTCGTGATTTGATGTAGGGCTAATAAGAGGGAAGTGTCAAGGATAAGTGCCAAGGTTCCAGAATTAGCAAGTGAGTGAGCTCTATGCACTGAAGCAAGGAACACAAGGGAAGTAGGCTTGGGGTGGGAGTTGGCATGGAGATCAGCTTTAGATGTGTTGAACTCGAGGTTTTTTTAAAACAGTCGGAGATGCGGTATAGGACACTGAATATATGGGTTAAGAGCTCAAATGAGTGATTGGGGCTAGATCCATGAAAGCGTGAGTCACTGGCCTGTAAAGAGATAGTGGCAGAGAACCTAGAGGGAGGATACAGTGAGAAAAGAAAGGGGCCTGGGGAATATAAAAAAACGAGGGGAAGTTTATCCATCGTGGACAGACTTCGCAGGGTTCAGAGAGCCCACATTGTGACAGCAAAGGTGATCAAAGAAAGAGAACCTCAAAGTGAAGGCAATCCATCCCACTTGTTTAGCCATCCTTTCCACCAAGAGATTTTCCATCCAAGGCATAAACCTAGAGGTGCTTTGTCATGTTTTATTAAAGTGTTATTGCTGCATGGGGTGGAGAAGAAACTGAGGTTGTCAACAATTTCATTCTACTTGGATCAACAATCGACATCCATGGAAGCAGCAGTAAAGAAGTCAAACAACATATTGCACTGGGCAAGTCTGCTGCAGAAGACCTCTTTGAAGTTCTAAAAAGCAAAGATGTCACTTTGATGACTAAGGTGCCTCTGACTCGAGCCATGGTTTTTTCAGTCACCTCACATGCAAGCAAAAGTTGGGTAATGAAAAGGAAGACAGAAGAATTGATACCTTCAAATCATGGTGTTCGTGAAGAATATTGAATATACCATGGACTTCCAAAAGAATGGACAAATCAGTCTTAGAAGAAATACAACCAGTCTTAGAAAAAATAAAATGTTCCTTAGGAGCTAGGATAAAGAGACTTGGCCTTGATTACTTTGGACATGTCATCAGGGAAGACCAATAGCTAGAAAAGGACATCATATTTGGTAAAGTAGAGGGTCAGAAAAAATGAGGGAAACCCTCCATGAGATGGACCCACACAAAAGCCACAACGATGGATTCAAACATACCAGTGATCATGAAGATGGTGTAGGATTGGGCAACATTTAATTTTGTTGTACACAGGTCACCATGAGTTGAAAGCAACTTCATGGAAACTAACAACAACATACAAGGGGACTCTGCCCTAAGCAGACACAGCAATGAGAAGAGTGGGAGCAGACGCAGCAGTAAGAGCAGGTCTGGTTAATGCTAACCCTCTCCTTCCAAGCCTCATCCCCTCTCATCTCGTGTTCCTGCAGTAGAGGCCACCCCCTCCCAGGGTTTCAATGGCCACTGCAGTGTTTCTCCTGCGGTACTAGTGATCTGTCGCTAAGTATTCTATTAAAAAAGGAGTCCTATGGTCAAATAATTTTGAAAAATGCTGGGCTAAACAAATGAACATGCGTCTTTATTGTAGAAGGTGCGAGCTTTTAATATGCACATAAGTACAGTGAATCTCTCTGAGAAGGCTCTAATACACTGGACACAGAACACCTCTAGAGCTGGAGCTGTCACACGTGATGATCATCTAGTCTTCCCAGGGAGCATACCTGTTTGGAGAGAAGCTCTTTGCACAACTGGTAAAGGGTGATGAATTTTCTGGCTAATAAACGGGCTTCGATGAATCCTTCAGCCACCAGCATGATTTCACAGATCAACTCAAAGTCTGGAACAACCATTGCACAAGGCCTGTGTACAGGGAAGCAGAAGGCTGAGACAGTTTTTCAACCACAGAGATTAGAAAAAAAGAAAAACAGGCTTAGATCATGGCAGAGGCATCTGGGAGTGCAAAAAAGTCATGGAACGACCTCAGCAATTATTTTGTCCAAGATCTTCAATTTGCAGATGATTTAATTAAAGATGCCAGAAGTGAACAGTCCTGTCGAAAGTGATAAATAATGTTAGCAGAGAGGGGCAGAGTTGGGGCTATAGCCCATGTCTTGAAACTTGAGAGTCCAGTAAGCTTACAGAAGACAATATTTAGTAAATCAAGTTGCCTGGACTAGATTGGGGCTAAGGCAGAGCAATCAAATCTCTTCGGGTGTCTTTAAGATACTGAGAATCTCTGTATTCTCCTCTCATTATCCTCAAGATGTGTGTCTTCTTCAAGCCTAGATGTCATTGTTATTGTGCCTGTTATTCTCCCTTTACTTGCATGCATATGTAAACATCTAATGCTGAGGTCTAACTAAAGGTAGGTACCTATTACCTTACCTGAAACCAAAACGGCATATATGAGAAAATAGAAAGTTATATATAAATACAGTAAACCAAAAAACCCAGTGCCATCGAGTCGATTCCGACTCATAGTGACCCTATAGGACAGAGTCGAACTGCCCCACAGAATTTCCAAGGAGCACCTGGCAGATTCGAACTGCCGACCCTTTGGTTAGCAGCCATAGCACTTAACCACTACGCCACCAGGGTTTCCATAAATATAGTATATTATAAATATATATATTTTTACTGTGATATTTTTCTGTAGCTCTAGGCACATTTGATTGTAAAATTATCTATTTTTATTGATTCATTAGGTATGAAATGGAAGCCTAAAAAAAAGTTGTTACATTTTCATTTCTTTAATTGCATTTCCCTATGATGACATAAAATTTTGAAAAAAACATTTCATTCAAGTACAGTTTTATTTTAAACTGTTTTATATTGCATTCAAATTCAAAGGGTCAACCATTGACTTAGTTTTTCAAAATTATTTTGAAATTTGAAAATAAGGTTAAATGTATGTCTGTAGGAAGAAACGCAACGCTGCCACAAAAAAAATGCTGTACAACATGAACGTAATTAATGTCACTGAACTGTACATGAAAAAATGTTGCGACAGTAAGCGTTGTGTTATATATATACTTAACAAAAAACCCAGTGCCGTCGAGCTGATTGCGACTCATAGTGACCCTATAGGACAGAGTAGAACCGCCCCATAGAGTTTCCAAGGAGCACCTGGTGGATTTGAACTGCCGACCCTTACCACAACTAAAATAATAATGCTGTAGAACAAAAACTACTTAATAACATAGGAAAGCATTAATTAATAAAAGCAGGATTCTAAACCCCAACTTTGGAAAGAAAAATAGCTATGCCTACACTACTGGGAGGAGGAATGCCACGCAGTTGCACTGATTCCCTCTGGGTGATTGGACTGCGGGTGGGTAGGGGCAGAGGTTCTGGAATCAGAATGCCTGGGTTCAAACTCTAGTTCAGTGCTTACTAGCTGAGCAACCCTGGGCAATTTGCTGAATCCCCATTTCCTCTCTGGACAATGGAGATACTACTAGTATTCACCTGGTAGGGTTTTTCTGAGCAAAAGTACATGTTCGCATTTCTTGTTTTTAAAATATTTTTCTGTTTTTTCCCCAAACTTTCTTCAATAAATATGTTTCTTTTAAATTCGGGAAAAAAATGTACAAATAATTCTTATCAAGGTGATAGCCCACCTCCTTTATTGTTTGTGGCACAAGGCTTATTCAATAAACAAACATGTGTAAACAACACTCGCTACAGTAACCTGTGGTACCAGGTAGACTGCACATTTGCCACACCAACAAGTTCTTGGTGAAAACGGGACCTGCTTGAGTTACGAGATGTCCACACCACACCTGTGACGTAGGAGCTTGCCACCACTGGCGCAGTTTAAAAGTGAGAGGCTAAAATACTCGGGTGTCTGCCCAGTGTCCTCCTCGTCCTCTGAAAGTCCATGAAAGCACTGACCCCACATCACCAAACAGAGAGCACCAGATCTCTCAGTCCGAAAGCGAGACTAACAGCTTTGTCATGGCTCCCTACAGCCTCTCTCGGAAACAGCTCAGCAGGCGGCAAATCCGAAGGCTCAGGCGTCCTTCAGTTCTCTCTTTGTAGGGCTGACTTCTCTTTCCTGAAAACAGGATCGAGACTCCAGCTCTTGCTGGAAGATGCGTTTGTGTTTTCTTATCAAAATAAAGAAGATTTAAAAACGGGGTGATATCCACTGGCAGCAGGGGTGAGATAAAAGACGCGCCCTCATGCATCACTAGTAAGAGTGTAATTCCCTACCACTCTGTTTAGAAAGCAATTAGGCAATGTGTATCAAGAGCCGTAAAAATGCTCCTACCCGTTAACTCAGTAATTCCATTTCTGGGAATCTAGCCAAAGAAAATAATCACGTGCACAGGAAAAAAAAAAAAAAGATTTATATACAAAAATGCACATTACAGCATTACGCATAAACATTTTTTAAGTGTTAGAAACAGTCTTAATATGTAACTATAGGAGACCAGTTAATTACACTGCGGACCATGTACTTGACAGAATAATATGCGGTCATAAAATGAGATTTATTAAGAACATATAATAAAAGAAAATATTTACACTATGATTATGATACACTACAAAATAAAAACAAAGCAGTACAAAATTGTATGTAGACTACCAATGTATGAACTTAAAACATTCATATAAAGAAGGCCAGAACAAAATTAAGCAAATATAATATCAGTCATAATGGTATTAGATTTTTTTTTTTTAATTTACTTTTCTACACGTTCCATATTGTCTCCAACATACATGGGCCTGGCGCCGGGCAGAGCTCACCTGAAGAGGGCCTTGAGGTTCTCGGGCAGCTCCGTGCGGCCTGCGTAGCCGGGGTTCATGGTGATGAAGATGCCCACGGAAGGATTCAGGCTGATCTCCTCCCCGAGGAAGCTGAAACGCTGCTTCTTATCTCTAATTGCATCTTGAATGCTTTTTACCTGGGGAACACAAATTAGTAAAAAATGCCTGCACTGTGTTCCCCGGTTGGGGTGATGGCGGAAACTGGGAAACCATGGTTACACAAAACACAAACAAACTGTTCTGTGGCCCCGGACTCTGAAGAGCGGGCACGGGGATGTGGCACCCTGGACCTTCACTGACAGGTTCCAGGCGGTCGTCTAAAAGGATTCTAAGCGGTTAAGAGGTGGCTAAACAGCAAGCTTAACTCTCTCTGACCCTCGGTTTCCTCTGTAATAATAGCCAAAGTGTATTAGCGCTGAAAAGGACACCATGTTTGATAAAGTAGACAGCCAATGAAAATGAGGGGGACCCTCAGTGACACGTATTGACACAGTAGCTGCAACGATGGATTCAAACACGCCAACGATCGTGAAGGCGGTGCAGGACTGGCAACGCTTTCGTCGGTTATATGTGGGGCTACTATGAGTCGGAGCTGACTTGACGGCAGCTAACAAGGCCAAAAACATTGGCAATGACCATAGGCTGCACTTTTTTTGTACTAACTCATTTGACTCTCACACCACCACTTTGAAGAGGGCTCCTTTTTTTTTTATTTTAACCATCATCCCCATTACCCTATGATAATACGGAAGTATTGAGAGGTTAAGGAGTTTGTCCAAAGTTACGCAGCTATGAAGTGGTGATATGAGGATTTGAAGCCAGACAAATGGATTGCCACTGCATGACAGAAAGAATACCAGTACCCACATCTGGACTGGTTTAAGGATTAAGTAAAATGAAGTTTTTCAAGGGCTCAGCATATAGAAAGTGCTTAAAAACAGCAGCTAGCCTGGTAGCTGTTAATACGACCGTCATCACACCAGTTGCGGTCTTCTGGTCCCACGCTGGTTTAGCTTCTACAGCCGCTCTCCGACTGTATCTCTGGAGCAGACTATAAGCACAGGCTGATGGGAATGATGACTCCTTGTGAATGGGAAGTGGAAACAGCCACATGGCAAAGGGAGGCTGGAGAAGCTGTCAGTGCCTTTCTAAAGAGGTCAGGCTGTCCCCCGGCTGGTGCAAACAGCTAACGTGCTCCGCTGCTAACCGAAAGCTGGGCAATTTGAGCTCACCCAGAGGCACCTCAGAAGAAAGGCCTAGCGATCTACTTCCAAAAAATCAGCCACTGAAAACCCCATGGAGCGTGGTTCTACTCTGACACACACGGGGTCACCATGAGTTAGAGTCAACTCGATGGCAACTGGTGTAAAGAGGCTAGACTTTTAGGGATTTAAGCTGAAGCCTGACCTGGTCAGATCTACATGTTAGACCAGTCTTGTGGTAGCGACGAGAGCGGAAAAGCGTACTGACAAGAAATTCAATGATTTATTTTCATCCATGGTTCTTTGGAAAAACATGTACAAAAATGATCAATAACAGGCAAGCCTATAGGCTTGCTCAGCCAGGTCCCAGAGTGTCTTTGATTATTTTCAGCATCTCAGGGTTCTCGAAAGAAAAACATGAAATCTGGGACCATCTCAAGGTTTTGAATAAGCCCCCGGCATGTAAGCTAAAGGGGCCCTGGTGGCGAAGTTGTTAAAAGCTCGGCTGCTAACCAAAAGGTCGGCAGTTTGAATCTACCATCCGCTCCCTGGAAACCCTATAGGGTCACTATGAGTCAGAATTGACTCTATGGCAATGGGTTTTTTCTTTTTAAATATTAGCTAAGAACAGGGTGCTAGAATAGCCATGGGTAGCTGAGTTTTGTGGAGATGGGGCTGTAGATGTGTGTGTGTGTGATAGAGAGAGACAAGGAGAGACAGACAGACAAACAAAAAGACAGATCATCTACTATCAGGCAAGTATCTCTCAAATGCCTCGAAGTATGGGTATTCTCCAAGATGCCTGATGGTTCTACAATTAGGACTTAGCTCCCTTCTCAAAGTGAAGCTGAACACATTGAGACTCACAGAAATTAGTTTAAGACTGAAACTTTTGTTGGGCGTGCAGAATATCAAAGTTATTCTGGCAGCAGGTCTGTAGCACCCAGCATGGTGGCCCAACAGACAGTTTTGTGTGTTCTCACAGCTCTGCCACGGAGCCCCTTACCACCCTCATTACCCTGCAGGACGTTCTAGTGGTAAAGGCTGAACTGCTTGCTGCTCAGCTCCTGGTTTCTCTCGTTTCTCCCATCTACACAATACACAGAGCGATCACCTTGTTACAGAGAGGGGAGGTAAGTGTAATTACCACTTACAAACTGCTCTGATAACTTTTGCTGAATGTTGCGGCAAGAGCCAAGGACCCTTCTGTTGCACGCTCTGACTCAGCACTCTCTCCTGCAACATCAAAGCCCAGAATCCTCCCTCTCTGCAAGAATTTACGATGCACTGTAGGATGGGAGACATCTGTGTTTTTGTGTAAAATTCTGTAGTGGGGCACTTGAGGGAGAGTGTTGAACAGACTTCATGATGCAGTTAACGTTGGAGCATCAGTGTTAACAGAAGGTTCTGTCAGTCTGGTTTGTATAGGACAGGAGGCTGGTTGCCTGGAATTTCCTCATTGTTTTAACAGTAACTGAGGTCCATGGAACAAGCCAATGGGCTGTAACAGTGGCCATTGTCCTGGAGGCCCTGGAAAAGTCCAGAGGTCTTTCTGGATGCCAAGGAGAGAAGCAGGTGGACTGGGATCAGATGGACCAAACTGTAAGCACATTCAGGTGGAAGTATAGGCAGACGAATTGAGCGCTGTCAGGTGCACTCCTCATTCATGGGGGTCTCCTTCTCCTTCTCCACTACAGACACATGGCTAGGGCCTTGAATCTGATACACTCAATGAAGTACTTAAGTCATATTATCTCTCTGCAAGACATTCGTGGGTCGTGCAAATGGTTAATGTGCTCAGCTGCTGACTGAAAGATTGGAGGTTCGAGCGTACCCAGAGTTACCTTGGAAGAAAGATCTGGTGACTTACTTCTGAAAAATCAGCCATTGAAAACTCTATGGAGCACAGTTCCACTCTGACACTCATGGGGTCGCCACGAGTTAGAATCGATTCCATGGCAATTTTTTCTTTAATCTCTCTGTGGGGGAATTGGTAGTTCAATGGTAGAATTCTCACATTCCTTGTGGGACACCTGGGGTTGATTCCTGGCCAGTGCACCTCTTGGGCAGCTGTACCTATCAGTGGAGGCTTGTATATTGCTATAATCCTGAACAGGTTTCAGCAGAGCTTCTAGACTAAGGCTGACTAGGAAGAAAGGCCTGGAGGTCTACTTTGGGAAATCAGCTAATGAAAACTCTATGGATCACAGTGGGTCTGACATGCAGCTGATCACAGGGATGTGCAGGCCCGGGCAGCAATTTGTTCCATTGTGCACAGGGCCATCACGATCAAAGCTGACTCAGGGGCAGCTAATGCCATCTCTCTGCAGGGGACTTATTTTAAGGAGGTCATCAGTGGGCCCTTTGCTACATGAATCTTCCCAGCTTTCTCTCCAGCCCTCTACCTCGCACCTTACATTCCAGGGAAGTGGCCTGCTCTGTGGTCCTCTGTGGCCATCCTCCTTTCAAGCCTTTGCCCAGATGCCTTGTGTTATTAAGATCCTGCCTGGCTGACACCATGCTTCTACCTGCAATCGCAGATTGGGGTCTGCTGCCTTCAAGAAGTGCAGCCCACCCACTCTTCACTCTTTAAGTTGTTTAATCTTTCTGATTTTTTACATTAGACCTCAAGCTCCTTTGGCTCAGAGACTTGAGCCTTTGTGTGGTGCCCAAATGCTTGGAACACTGCTCTGGTGGGCTCCCAAGTCCTTGCTAACTGTCTTCTGCTTCTGGCTGATTCCTGCCTTGGCTCAGCTGTTGGAGCTCACACCACAGGGAAGGGAAGGAAGGAGCAGGGACGCCTGGCCCGGGAGGGTGCATGGGACCAGGGGCTGGTGGCGGTTGCATATGGCCCTGGGCTCAGTTAATCCAAAGCTTAGTGAGCCAACTGGAACAGTGATGGCAAGATTCTGGAGGGAAAAAGTAAGTGGTAACTTACACATTTTAAAAATAGTAATTTCTCTGGGAATTGCCACACAAATGTTTTTCCCAGTGGATATATAATTCTGCTTGGCCAGTCTGACGGGAGCATGAAAATATCCACCTACAAGGACACAGGAACATACTCACTTTTCTAGAAGTTAGTGGGCAGAGGAGCACAGCCGGGCAAGGAGCGAGACGAGCAGGCAGAGGAGGAGGGGAGGAGGGAGAAGGGCTGTCAGCAGCTGCTGCGGCTTCTGCACCAGTATGCCAGCCTGGAGCAGTGTGCCAATAATTAAGTGCAATTTTCTCCTTGGCAGGATGTACGGTTTTAAATGTTACCAGCCCAGATTTTCCCCAGGCTGTTGTCAGACCTCTTTTTGGGATTTCTCCTTACTGGTGTGTTCCTAGATAACGGTGAGAATGCATCTCAGAAGCAAAAGGGAAGTGATCTTGGGGCCTCCGTCACCGACCTCATGTTAGGCAGTTTCACAGTAGGGTAAGTTCACAGTGCCTATTATGCACAGGAGCCCCTGGATGATACAAATGGATAACACGCTCGGCTGCTAACTGAAAGTTGGAGGTTCAAGTCTACCCAGAGGTACCTCGAAAGAAAGGCCTGGTGATCTACTTCCCCCAAAATCAGCCATTGAAAACCCTATGGAGCACAGTTCTACTCTGACACACATGGGGTCACCGTAATTGCAACTAGTGGGCAGCTGGATTATTCCGAGGGGTGCTGGCTGCCGGGCACTGCTTCATTGGTTAGGACACTGTTAAGGTTGGTCAGATTGCCTGAGGCTGGGTCAGCTGAGAGGAGTGAAGGGCATAAAGGAGACTGGGGAAACCAGGGTGTGTGCTTCCCCTTCCCTGCTCCGTGTGCTCCAGCCATCAACTGCTCTTCAACCCATTTCCTTCAGCGCTTGGTTAAATCAGAGTTGTGACTGTCATTTTCATCGTCACAGAGACTAAAATTTATTGAGCGCCTACTCTCTGCTTGCTGTTGTCCTGGGTTGCCATCAAGTTGCCTCTGACTCATGGCGACCCATGTACAACAGAATGAAGCGCTGCCTGGTCCTGCACAATCTTTATGATTGTTGGTGTGCTCGAGTCCACTTTGAGGCCACTGTGTATTTTGAGTGCCTTCCAACCTAAAGGCTCATCTTCCAGCCCTATATCGGACAATATTCTGCTATGATCCATAGGGTTTTCACTGGCTGATTTTTGGAGGTAGATCACCAGGCTTTTCTTCCTAGTCAGTCTTAGTCTGGAAGCTCTGCTGAAACCTGTTCACTATGGGTGACCCTGCTAGTATTTGAAACACCGGTGGCATAGCTTCCAGCATCACAACAACACACAAAGCCAGTGGAGTAGGACAAACTGACAGAGGGGGGTTGGGCCTATGCTCTGCAGAGCTTTGTTTTAAATGCTTCGCATATTTTAGCTCATTTAATATTTATTACAACCCTATCAAGTAGGTACTTCTATTAACCCCCTTTCAAGATGTGGAAATTGACACATGACTTACCAAGGCCACACAGCTATTAAGTGGCAGAGCTAGAACTGAACATTGGCAGCCTAGTTTCACAGCCCACATGCTTAACTGTCTCCCTACTCCCCGTTCTGGCTAACCCCGTTCTACAACTACCTGCTTCTTTTTCAAAATTTCATTTGAACACGGAGTTTGCTTATACAAAATCTGGAGCCCAAGATGGGTTCTATGCTGAACCTGGCCCTACCATCTCAGTCGGCTCCCATCTACCCTTCTGCTGGACTCCTAGGGGGTACACACAAAGACAGCCCTCTGGCAGCCCTGTAGCACTGAGTTCCACACCGGGACGCCATCGGGTAACTATCCATAATGGATAGTCCTGGACTTCAGTGAGGGCAGGCACACAGCAGGGCTGCAATCTGACTGATGAGAGCAGCAAAAGCTAGCTTTTCCAAGTCTGTGGCGAGCACCCAGAAGAGAAGGTGAGGAAGGTCATAAAGGCGAAGATGAAAGAGGTAGAAATGAAGGTGAATAGAAATAACAGAGGACATTAAGCAAAAGAATTAAGAGATGGAAGAATACATCAGAAGTTAAATACTTGCTATGGAAGAAATAAGAAGAAAAAGACCTGCACACATGTATAATCATGTAGTAAAATGAAAAGGAAAAAAAAAAAATCAATCCCAATAGCCACAGCTTGGGAAAGCCTAGGCTTATCTCCTGGTTTTCAGAACCACTCTGGGCCTCTAGAATAATCATTCTGGGAAAGCTTTATTTTACTTGTGTTAATTCACATTTTATACCCCAAAATTCATACAGACCATATAGAGGCACAGGAGGAGAGTTGCTTCATTCTTTGGCTCTGAGTTGCTAAGCTATTACTCAGAGGTGAACGCAGTGAGAAAACACATTTTGTTGGCCCAGCTCAGGTTTTTTTTTTTTTTTTTTAAACAATTGAATGAGTTGCTGACTTTCAGAAATGTAAAGATTTCCTAAAAAAAAATCTGGATTTTCAGCTTTTCTTTGAAAAATTAAAAAATCTGCCTTATGCTCTTGCAAGGCAGAGGTGTGCTGGTAAATGTCTAACCACGGTCTCTCTAACAATACAAAAGTGCCCCTGTCTTTTAGAATTTCCAATTTCTGTGGAAATTCTCCTACCATAGCCGATTTCAAGCCTCCAACATGATACCACTGAATGCGGAGTTGGGAAGAGAAGCACACAATTAGCTCTTGTGAGCCAAGCAAATCAAGGGCTCTAGTCCAAGAGAATATTCACGGCCAACCACTTGGCTTCTTCCCTCTATTAATTCCTACTGAATCTCACAAACCTAAGTACAGGGACCATGGGAAACGAGAGAACAGCACCACGTTTCTGTTTATTTAGGAAATTTCACTAAGACACAGTCTGGACAAAGGTAAGTGGGGTGGGGGTAAGAGTTAGTCAGGTAGGAGCATCACCTGGCTCTTAAACACCAGTGGTGGAAAGACTGGCCACTGCAGGTAAATAAAAGGACTGCACAGGGCTTCCAGACCACCTGTGGCTCCAGTGGTGGCTGGAGGTCAGGGTGGGCCATGGCATAGCTGGTGGCGGAAGCTCCCCCATTGGTCCAGTCCCCAGCTCAAGTGCTAGGGTCTAAGCTTAGATGGCTTCAGCACCTTGCCCACAGCTCCAGGTCCAGCCTACCTAGGACAGGCACAGCATGCTTGGAGGAGAGAGGTAACAGCATGTGGGGGCTTGTGGATGGAGGCTGGCTTCTCCTGAGGGCAGGCCGTCCACTGGAGGCGAGGCTTTCTCCCCACGGCTGACCTTCTGCCTGAAGGTAACTTGCAGCCCCCTTATTCTGCCCCTGCCCTCGACCTCACACTATTGCTTAAGAAAAATGCCAATAAATCTGAATTTCACCCTATTCCTTTGTCTGGGCCTGAAAGAACTTAACAGAGGCCTATAGAGACCAAAGAGTCCATCATAGCTATATTTTTCTTTGTCTGTACTATATACACACTGCTTTTGAAACAAATGCAAACAGTAAGAGGAAAAAATTAATCATATGGTCGTGTGGGTACAGAGTAGGAGCACCAGGCATGCCGTTGTCCCAAGGACCCCACCACAGCTTTCTTCATTCCATTGTACACTTATAATTACCTTGCCCTTTTGAAGTAAAAGGTGTGGGGCTCTGAAACCATTAGCTCCCCTGTTGAGGATCGAATTGTGCTCCCCCCCCACACAAATATATTTTGAGTTCCAAACCCCTGTACTTGTGAATGTGATCCTGTTTGGAAAAAAGGTTTCTCTTTTGTTATCGGCTTGGCCAAACAAGGTCTTCCCAGAGTAGGGTGGATCCTAAATCTAATTCCTTCTGAATGGTGTCTTATAAAGGGGAGCACAGACACAGAAAGACACACACATATGGCGGGAAGAGAGACAGCATGTAAAGATACATCTACAAGCAGCCAAGAAACACCAAGAAATGCCTGGGGCTGCAGAAATGAAAGAGACAAGGATCTTCCCCTGGAGCAGAGACAGAGCTTAGCCCCACCTGTGCCCTGAATTCAGACTTCTAGGTTCCAGAACTAGGAGGAAATAAACTTCTGTTCTTTAAAGCCACCCACTTATAATATTTTTTATTACAGCAGCACTAGGTAACTAAGACATCCCCCTAGGGCAAGTGACTTTTCTGATTTCAGTTTGTTCACATAAATAATGGGGATAATGGTGGCTACTTTTTTACCATGGATGTTGTGGAAATGCAAGGTATGATACATGAAAAGAGACTGGTGCAGAACAGGCTTTCAACAAGGGTTTGCCCACTTTTCCTTCCCCTCCCCACTTCTGTTGCTCCCATTGTCTATAGGATCTTTACCCAAATTCAAATCCTTTCCATCCTCTTAAGGCCTGGCTTCAAGATAGTGTATTTGGAAGTCTTTCCCCATACTGTGCATCAGAGTTCAAAGCACTTCTACAACACTGAAGAGTGCTTGCCTCTGTCCTAGGAGCCCAAGTTATTAAAGTGAAGGATCATGTCCTGTTCATCCTGGCCCCCTCCACCCCAGTCATCAGCACAGTGCTCACTATGTTGTACGGGTTCATGAAATGCTTTCTGGATGGCTTGAAAGACTAGTGGCATGGGTACATAATAGCTGACCAAAAAATGACTTCACTCAATAACATTCATCCTGCTATCCTCACTTTATATACAATTGAGTGAGTTAGGCAGAGAGAGATGAAGCAGTTTGCCAAGGGTCTCAGTGAGGAAATGGAAGAGCTGAAATTGCAGCCCTGGTCTGACTGCTTCCCAAGTTCATAATATCCTTTTCAGGGAGCTGTACTCCACCATCTTGGTTGATCCTTTCCATATCCCTATGAAGCAGGTGGAGTCCCTGGGTGGTACAAACAGTTAATGTGCTCTGCCACTAACTGAAAGGTTGCAGTTTTGAGTCCACCAAGATGTGCCCCGAAAGAAAGCTCTCATTATCTACTTCTAAAAAATCAGCCACTGAAAGCCCTATAGAGCACAGTTCTGCTTTGAAACATACAGGGTAGCCATGAGTCAGAGTTGACTTGATGGGAACTGGTTTTTTTTAAACAAAGCAGATAGGAGAGATATCATTTATTCCTTTTACAGAGACGGAAATAGAGTCCCTCAGTTAGTAAATGCATCCACCTTGGCGGTGTGGTGGCTTTAGGGGACCTACAGAATACCCATATGTGAGAAGAACCTCCACCCAGGCCTGATTCAGAGAGTGGAGGAAGGAGCATACAATGACAAGCGGAAAAGGGACAGGGAAGTAGGTGCCAAACAGAGACTGAAAACAAGAGGATGTAGGTTTCCACAGTGACTGGCGTGAAGGCCACAAGACTCCCACCAATTTCTGGCCCCCATACCTGCACTGCCACCACCGACAAGACCTCCACGGAGATTCTGTTAAATTCATCAAAACAGCCCCAGGCACCAGTCTGAACGAGGCCTTTGTAGATGTTGCCACAAGACTGCAACAAAATGTACAGAAATTAAATTACCAATAGCACTCGACTTACCAACGCAGGTCTAATTCATTTTCCATCTTCCAGTCCCCTAAGGACCATTGGTCAGAAACTTGTACTAAAATTTCAAGAACAATTAAATTTTTGATGGCTATGGGGTGCCATCAGGATCAAACAGAACCTTTTCAAGACACTTGGACTAAAATCTCTTTAAAATGTCATCAGGGTTGCATTACTGTTGATTCTGTAGCTTTCAAAATCCCAGGAAATGAATAAAAGATGACTTTTCACACAACATACAGGCAAAAAAACCTTTCCATTCAGTCTATGGCATGTGCTGATGGAAAAGTTTATGTCTGTATCTTTAAATCCATGTCCAGCTACACAGGTCTCCCAGAGTGACAGAGAGCTGGAGTTGGGGGTGGGAGGTGGTACCATCTATAGAAAATACACTACTGGTAAATCTTTTCAAATGAGAACAAGGAAAGAATTTCAAAGAGAAGAAAGCATTTCTGTCACAAAAATTAAATCCATTCTGGACATTCAATGTGAACAAGTAAACCAAGAAGCAATATAAAGAGACAGGCTGCTGGAAGATACTCTCGAGGCCACTTGCAAGAAGACATCATGAAAATGCTGGAAAAGTCTTCAAATAATGGAAAAGTCCATTTACTCAGTGGACATATTTTGACCATCAGCTTTGTGCATAGAATTATGCTAGACATAGGGGGATCAGTCCCTCTAAGAATGTGTATTTAGCTTGTGGAGATCAGGCAGACAAAATACGTACACTGCAATGTGAGCAGTGGTCCCAATGGATAATACAGATCATAAATGTTACAGGGTTCAGAGGAGCGGGTCAAGGTGCGCTCTCTCTATATATGTTGTGGTTGTTAGCTGCCATGGAATCAGCTCCAGTTCATGGCAACCCTGTGCACAACTGAACAAGACGGTGCCCGGTCCTGTGCCATATTCATGAACATTCGTATGCTCAAGTCCATTGTTGCAGCCACTGTGTATTTTTAGTGCCTTCCAATCCAGGTGGTCTCAACCTCCAGCACTATATGGAACAATATTATATGTAAATATATATAAATAGTAACCTATTAAATGTCACAACTACTAAGTGGAAGTTCAGGAATGAAATGTCACAGTCCATGCTTGTCCACATTAATAGTGACTTTGAAACCTCTTTAAGGGTACAGCCTGTCCATCAAATGGAAACTCAATACATAAAACCAAAAGAAGCAGAGTTCTTATGGGTGGATACTTGTCACCCTATACTTTATTCCATCAGGCCCTGCAGCAGCAGAACCCCCAAACTCCACATCACCCCATTTGCATACTCTACCACACATCTCATGTACTAATAACTAGGCTAGAGGTTTTGCCTTGCCATGGGATGGTGAGTTCCTGGACTAGGATAAAGGCAACAAGAATAGGTTGAAAGCCTGGAAGTGAGAGATATGCCAAAGGAAGAATCAACATCAGTGACTGATTGGAACCAGAGAAGAAAGGACATGAAACAATGAGAAGGTCTTCAGATTTCCACCCTGAACAACAGAGAAAAGTCTACTATTGGTGGAAATGATGAATCTGGCACGAAGGATGACATGAAATCAGTAGGAACTGCCAGAGAATACAGTGCCCATCACAATATGAGAGAGGATGTCTCAATAGAGATGTCCACTGACTAGTTAGAGAGAAAGGACTTGGGGTGAGCCTGTAAATAGATATGGGAGTCATCAGTATACAGGTAAAACATAAAATTATGAGACAGTATCAGCAAATGAGATCTAGAAGGCAAGATTAGAGAATTAGGAGGAGAACAGTGGAAGTATAATGTTTCAGAGGCCAAGAGAGCAGGCAGTCTCGAGAGTGAGTGTTCTACAGTGTTGATGCTACAGACAGGTCAAAAGGAATTCCAAATACTTTCATGTTCAAACACATTCGATGCTTCAGCAACAGCTCTTCCAAACTGAGGTCAAAGGGGGCAAGTATTGTTACTATAATATAAAGAACGTCTCAGAACTAAAACTGCAACCATTTCCAGAGTAAGTGGCTAGTTTTATGGGTTTTCCCACTAGCACTAACAGAATAAAGCAATAACTTTCTCTTTCTCCCAATTCTCCACAGTGTTCTTAAGTTACCAGATTATCTCTACATGCCCAATCCTCATGATGCTAAATGGAATGATCCTCCCTTATAGAACTCCAGAGGAAGAAGAGGGAATCCCAAAGGTCCTTGACTCCAGCCCAGCCTTCCTGTTTCACCACCTACCTCCTCCATGTGTTCCCTTGGTATCATTTATCTATCTTTTTATGTTTCTTATTCTTTCCTTTCCATTTCTATTACTCCTTCATCTGGCTCCTCACTGTCTGTGAACTTGTGATGCATCTCAATACTCAAGGAATCTCCCTTAAATACCCTTTTGGGCATGCGCCCATTTCTGTAGCCCACCACTTCAAGGTCAACTTTTCTCAGGGGCTTTTGCTCTTTCCTATCCTTACTCAACCTCTTCTATTCTGCTCTTCTGTTCCCCAATACCCTAATGTAGTTCAGACAGTATTTTCATTGCTTCGTGTTTATTTTTAGCTTTGTATCTGAAGAAACAGAAAGAGAATATGTTGCTGTACGTGTCATGAACGACACCTGGAACAGAAAGCAAAACAGCTCTCCCTGACCCTCCCTCCATTCCTCTCCTTGTCCCAGCCAGGTCCTGAGGGGAAAGCTAGGGGTGAGGTCAGAACGAGGGTAGGGGAAGATAGCTGCTGCACATTGAACTTGGTCGTGTCTTTAAAGCTAATATCGTAATGGGTTAAACCAACAAACCAAACTCACTGTTGTGGAATAGATTCTGACTCACAGCAACGCCATAGGGTTTCCAAGCCTGTAAATCTCCATGGAAGCTGACTGCCACATCTTTCTCCTGAGAAGCAGCTGGTGGTTTCTAACCACTGACTTTTCAGTTAGCAGTCAAGCACTTTAACCACTATGCCACCGAGTTAGGCTGTGTAAAAACATCATGTGTCCTGTTTGACACTTACCCAAAACTTAAACAAACTCGGGTCTCGCGCCCTCCATGATGTCTTTCCTGACCAGGGAACTCCAGTGTATCTCTCCTGTTCTGAAATATCCCAACACTGGCAGTTTGTGGATCATGCATAAGCACTCAGAGTTCTGCTGCCTGGAATCTCCTTGTCTCTCCAAACAGTCTAGGTTTCACCTTGTTACATATATGTATGTATGTATGTGTTTATGTTATCTTCCCACAATGCTCAATACATGTTGAGCATTGGTGTTATTCAATAAATTAACTTGATTGCTAAATACAAAATGGTAATAATAATAATAATAATAATCCTGAACAGCAGAATAACAAAGAAGAGAGGAGTTTTACAAAGAGCTTAGTGAGGCCGTTTGGTTACAAAGGGTATTTGATGTCTTAGAGGCATCACCTTCCTTTCAATGTTTTTCACTGTAACTTTACTTACTGACCTATGACACGTCTGTCAGATTGCTGTACTGTGGTGGCTTAAGTGTAGCTATGATGCTGGAAGCATCAAATACCAGCAAGGTCACTCATGGTGTAGAGGTTTCCTGGAGTTTCTGGACTAAGATGGACTAGGAAGAAAGGCCTAGAGATCTACTTCTGAAAATTAGCCACGGAAAACCCTATGGATCACAACAGAATATTGTCCGATATAGTGCTGCAAGATAAGCCTCCTAGGTTGGAAGGCCCTCAAAATACACAGTGGCTGAAACAATGGATTCAAGCATACCAGGGATCGTGAAGATGGTGCAGGAGCCGACAATATTTCATTCTGTTGTATGTGAGGTCGCCACGAGTTGGAGCGGACTTGATGTCAGCTAACAACAACAACATACTTACTGAAGTTACTCGGATACGTGCTAGGCTACACTCACATGACGGAACCTTTACTCATAGTTCAAACAAACCAGGATAGACTCCTACTTTCACCCTGTGCTCTAAGAGGAATTTGTGGGGCCAGAGCTCAGTGATTAGTTTTCAAAGGATGGGGGAAATGGCCTTAGTGAGCCCTGGCCATGAGGCCAACTCGTTTCTTTCTGTTTGCTATGCAAGGCATGACTTTCAGGAAATCTGGCTGATTTTTTTCCATCAATACGCCAGGTCTTATACATCTAAATGAGTGTGTCCCCCAGAATGTTCCCCTTAGAAGACTACATTTATTTCAAAAATGTCACTGTTGCTTAACCATGGAAGAATCCAGAGACTTAAAATAATCTTAAGGCTGAATTTATTTCTTTAAAGGGAAAAAAATCTTTAAAAGCTTCTGTCAGCTTGACTTAAAGAGAAACGTTATCTGAATGTGCTCATCAATAAAAGCTAATGTGTTAGAATTTAGGAGATGTGGACTATGGGGAGGACAGTTATTTTGGGTCTGAATCCTATTTTGTTTGCTTGCCAGGAAAAAAACGTGAGGCCACAGGATTCTGCAACTCTTTGTACAGCAAAATTATATTCAAGAGAAATTATTAAAGTTATAGGAGAGGAATAGCATTGAAAGAGGCCTATACGTAAACAGAGGAACCCTGGTGGCATGGTGGTTAAGCACTCAGCTGCTATTTGAAAGTTGGTGGCTCGAACCCACCAGCCTCTTCACAGGAGAAAGATGTGGCAGTCTACTCGCATAAAGATTTACAACCTTGGAAATCCTATAGGCAGTCCTATTCTGTTCTACAGGGTGGCTTTCAGTTGGAATTGACTTGATGCTAATGGGTCTGGGTTTTAGTGTATATGTAAATGGAACAACCAGAACAGGAATAATGACAATGTTCATGCATTATGAAGAATGTGACCAACGTCACTGAACAATTTGTACAGAAATTGTTGAATGGGAACCTGAAAACACAATATTATTAAAAAAAAAAAAAGAGTCCTATATTTGATAATGGCAAAGTTCTCTTGAAATCTCTGGAGTTATTTTTAAATTAAATTATTTAAAAATCAATATACCACATGATTTATAAATGTAAATATTTTATCTATTTAATGCAATTATTTATTTTTTCCACTTGAAATTTATTTACATGTCATCCTGTTTTCAAAACGGACTTGAGGCCATTTATAAAAATATATACAATTAAATAATATTAAATAAGATGAAAGGGAGGCAATCTGTTATTACATGTTTTTTAAAAAAATCTCTATAAGGCCTAGTTGTGAGCAGAACGGTTTTAGCTAAGAACTTGCTTATTGAGCCTTTTGTCTCTCTCGCTTTTCTCTGTGACACAGAACCTGGACTGAAACATTGCTCAAAAACTGATGAATGTCTGAATGGCTAGCACTCGCTTTGCATCCGTCTTCCGTGGGCAGCTCCTGCCGTGAGCCGGGGTTGACCGAGTGTGTTTCCAAAGGCCGTACTTGCCCCTGTACCCGCTCTGGGGAACGTCCCATTTTATGACCAGCTGCCGTCAGGTTGATCCTGACTCGTGTGCGTCAGAACAGACTGTGCTCCACGGGGTTTTCAGTGGCTGATTTTTCAGCAGATTGAGCACCTGGACTTTCTTCAGATGTGCCCCTGGATGGACTCCAAACTTCTGATTAGCAGCTGAATGTGTTAACTGTTTGCACCAGTTTGACAGAAGAGCACAGATACGTCACTATGTGAAGATGTGTGTCTTTACACTAGCCACTTAAGATCATTTCTGTGCCTGCAGGTCAAACAGTGACTTAGGACTTTGAATATGTTCAGCTTCTTCATTTTACAGATGACAAAATGAAGACTGAAAAGACAAAGTAGGAAGTGGTCTAAGACGGTAGCACAGTTCGATGCCTCATAACATCCCTTTTACAACAAAGACCTGAGAAAACAGTGAATCAGATATAGATGATAACTTTGGAACTCGGAGCATCAAAGCTAAGCCTGAAGAATCAGACCAAGTGCCAAGTACAAAATCAGCCGAACCTGCGTAGCATGGCCACATTGAGACAAAACAAGCAGTGTTCCCAGCTGAAGCACCCATCACTTGCTGCAGCCAAGCAGGAGCAACTGCACCCATGTCTAGAGCCAGGGAGGAGTGCTCCCTACCCTGAAAAAGTTAAGTCTACTCACTTCACTCACTGCGTCCCTCCTAGTCCCCCATTCTGGAGGCCCGCAGACCTGTGGTGCCCTCCAACTCCTCATTCATTCCCCATGTGATTATGATCTAGAAGCACTCACCACTGTTCTGCACCCTAAGCTAGGGGCCCACGGACTGGTGGTGCCCACCTCTTTGCTCAGCCACTTGTGTCAAGGGCCTGGGACTGGTGGCGCCTGCCTCTCCACCTAGCCACCCATGTCAAGGTCCTGTGGACTGGTAGCATGCCCTCTGCTATCCACTCAGCTGTGTAGGGCCCACAATCCAGTGGTGCCCACTTCTCCACCCACCCATCCACTCCAGGGGCCCGCAGACCAGCTGTGCTCTCTCTTAAGCCCAGCCACCCAAGCCAGAGCCTGCAGACTGGTGGTGTCTGCTTTCTCTGCCTGGCTGCTGGAACCAGGGGCATGGGGACCAGGGGCACGCCCTCTTCTGACCAGCACTGGGGGCCCAGGGAATTGCGGCATCCACCGCTCCACCGACCCACTGATGCTGGGAGCCCATGAACAAGAAGCACCTCCTCAATGCCCAGCTACCTGTGCTGGTGGCCCACAGATCAGCAGTGCCTCCTACTCCCTCATGCCACCTGCACTGGGGACACAGTGACCAGTGACACACCTTTCCCTGTGTTGTACTGTAGCAGACAGGGGCACGTCCTCCTAGTGGGCACCTGTGGACTGGTAGCATTGTTCTTGCCACACCCCTGCACTGCTTCTATCCTGCAACCAGAGGTTTGTGCCCACTCAGCTACATCCTCAGCCACCCCGCAAGACCAGTGAACAGAGACCCACACTCACACAGCCAGCTGCTGCCCCACTAGGGCAGCCAGACTAGCAGCCAGAGTAACAAGCACATCCTGCCTACTCAGATATATCAACACAAAACAAAATCAGGATAAAGCAAACATACAGTAAATATATTAAAATAAGAACGCCTTAATGCCTTGGAGGCAACAGACAATATCAAATCACATAAAGAAGTGGGACAAGATGGCTCCAGGAAGTGACCAAAATAAAGAACCAGGAAACCTTCCAGAGGAAGAAATGGTAATGGAACTACAGATAAGGAATTCAAAAGACTAATATATATGGTTTTCTGAGAGATCAAGGAAAACACAGACAAAACCAAGAAAACAAAGACAAAGCAATAGAAAAATTCAGGAAAACAATACAAGAAAAAAAATGAAAAAATAAATAGACAATTAGAAACCATACAAAAACAGCAACTAGAAATCCAAAAGATTAACAATACAATTTGAGAAATAGACAACTCAATAGAAGGACATAGGAGCAGAATTGAATCAACGGAAGACAGAATCAGCAAAATAGAGGACAAATTCCTTGACACCAATTTGTTTGAGGAAAAATCAGAAAAAAAGAAGAAAAATGAAGGAGCCTAAAAATTATATGAAACGCTATCAATAGAAAAAATTTCCATGTGATCGGAATTCCAGAACAGGAGTAGGCAAAAAAAAAAAAAAAGCACTGAAAGAGTTATCAAAGGTTTGCTGGCAGAAAACTTCTCTAACACATCATGAAAGATGAGAGGATATCCATCCAAGGAGTTCAATGAACCCCACACAGGATAGATCCCCAAAGAAAATCAACAAGATGAATCATAATAGAACTTGCCAAAACCAAAGACAAAGAAAGAATCCTGGGAGCTGCTCGGGAAAAAATGAGAAACCATCTACAAGGGGGAATCAATTAGACTAAGCTTTGTTTACTTGGCAGAAACCACGCAGGCAAGAAGACAATGGAATGATATATATAAAACCTTGAAAGAAAAAAATTGTCAACCAAGAATTCTATATCAGCAAAATTGTCCCTCAAATATGATGGCAAAATTAGGACATTTCCAGATAAACAGCAATTAAGGAAATCTGTAAAAACCAGACCAACATTACAAGAAATATTAAAGAGTCCTTCAGAAAGAGAACCAGCAATGCCAGACAACAACCCGAGATTAGGACACAGGAAAGCATCAGCCAGACACCACCCAGATATAGAATTCTCAAAAATAAAACAAAGCTAAAAGACTGGAAACAGGGAACCAGAAACATCAATCTGTAAGTGACAACAACATCAAAACAAAAAGGGGGAACAGTGCAGTTTCATATGGAGAGAAAGTCAAGGAGCTATCAAGAAATAAGACTGCTTTAAACTTATGAAGAAAAAGGTAAATTTCAAGGTAACCTCAAAGAAAGTTAACAAACCTACTCATCAAAATAAAATAGAAGAAAAACATAAGGACTCAATAAACACAAGGCTGGGTAAACACAAAATCAACAACAATGAAAGAAATGAAAAGGAAATCCACAAACAAAAAGAACTCAGCACAGAAAATTAAGTGGAACAAAGAAACCGTCAACACCACCACAAAAAAAAAAAAGCTCAACAAAATGACGGCAGTAAACTCATACCTATCGATAACCACACTGAATGTAAATGGCTTAAATGCACCAGTAAAGAGACAGAGAGTGGCAGAATGAATAAAAATACACGGCTCATCAATATGCTGTCTACAAGAGACACACCATAGACATAAAGGCATAAATAAAATGAAACTCAAAGAAAAGAAAAAAATACATGGAACAAACAATAAACAAAAAACATCAGGAGTGGCAATATCAATATCTGATAAAATAGACTTTAAGGCAAAATCCACCATAAAAGATAATTAAGGAAATTATATAATTAAAGGGTTAATCAACCAAAAGAACATAACCATAATAAATATCTCCACACTCAATGACAGGTCGCCAAAATACATAAAACAAACTAACAGCACTGAAAGAGAAATAGTTTCATAATAATAGTAGGAGACTTCAACAAACCACTTTCAGTGAAGGACAGATAAACTAGAAAGAAACTCAACAAAGATACAAAAGATCTAAATGCCCGTCTTCTGGCCAACATGGCACCACAGACAGAAGCACCGTGCTGTCCCTCCACAGCAAAGACCCAAAAAACTAAGTAAAACACAGACAAACATCATTCCTGGAACCTGAAGTGCCAAATGAAGAAGTAGAGAACTCAGCCAAGCACGGAATGGAATAAGAAACTGACAGAGGATGGAGAGCAAGGAGAGAGAAGTGCAGAGGGCCCCATCATATAATGCCGCCCGGATCCGCCATCTTGGACTCCAGTCAGGGCAGGCAGGAAACATGGGAAAGCAGCTTCGCGGAACTCCCAGCAGGAAACAGAGTTCCCGGTAACCAGCGATACATGCTTTCCCACCCCCCATTCTCTCCCTGCTGCTCTACCTCCAAGCTTCCTGGCTGGCTGTAGTGGCTCAGCCTGTCTGGGAAGTTCAGCATCCCTGCCACTTGGATTCACCCCAACCACACTGGAGACTAGTAGACAAGGAGTATGGGAAAGCAGCTTCATGAAGTTCCTAGCAGGGGATAGAGCACCCGGTAAGGAGCGATATACGCTTTCCTAGCCTCCCCCTCTTCCCCCCACTTCGGTCTTCTCTGCTTCCTGCCAGCTGCAGTCTCTTGGCCAGGAGGCAACTGCTTTGGCCTCAGGCTGCTTGGATTGGCCCTGTCCGCAATGGCTGGGCCCCTGAGCTGGTATTGCTTCTTTCCATCTCTTTTCATTTCTTTAGTGCCTCCTACCACCCCCCCTTCTTTCTCTGGAATACCTGGCTCTGTGTGCCATCTTTGCTTCTTCCTGAAAGGCTGTGAAGCCCCCCGCTCGACTGGTGAACCACTCCCCCGGCTGGTGACACCATGCTGGTGGGATCCCTGGGGCTTTTTTTCCCCATGTTTTGCTTTGTCCTGTTTTGTTTGTTTGTTTTCTTTTTGTTTTCACAGCTTGGGAGCCCCTTCTACCAGGCTGCACCACACAGCTTAGGAGCCACTCCCCCAATCTGTGCAGCCATGTAGGTGGGATCCCCGGGGGCATTTCTTTTTTTCTTTTCTCTCTCTTTTTTCCTTTATGTCTGTCTTCATTTCTCTGTTCTTGTCTCTCTACACTTATCTTATTTTCTTGTCTCCTGAATACCTGGTGCTGTGTGACATCTCTACCCCCTCTAGCCAGGCTATACTGTGCAGCCTGGGAGCCATTTCCCCAGTCTTAGCAGCCCCACCAGTGGGACTCTGGGACTTCTGCGGGCTTTTCTTTTCCAAAACTTTATCTAGTTATTTTTTTCCAAAACTTTAGTTATTTTTTCTTCCTCTCCCCCCTTTTTTTTTGCTTTTTTCCGTTTCCTAGTTTCTCATTGCTCCACTCCAACGGCAAGCTCCCTTAGCATTCTTCTTTTTTTTTTCTCTTTGTTTGCTTGTTCATTTTTAGCTCCTGTTTTTCTCTCCTCTCTCTCCTCTTCCCATATCCCTGTTAGCACTACACATCACAATCCCCTCCCCTTCCTGCCTACATGCACTGTGCACTAAACATCACACCTCTGAGCAGCACAGGCATGGCCTACTGGAACCTGCCCAGCACAGATTCCTTGCCTGTCCTGTCAGCCCTAGTATGTGGCACAAACAACCCATCCCAGCCCCTCCTTTTCAGCGGGACCTACCATGCTGCACCACAGCTGAATGACTGGTCCTGCCCATTAGACAAGGAGGTGAAAAGTATTGTGAATACAGACGAGCAAACAACAAAGAATGCACAGCCCGGCTGCTCAGATGTAACCAAATAAACTAAAAAAGCAGGATGAAACAAACAAATCTACAATCAAGAAATGAAGAAAATAACTACTGAATGTCCTGAAGACAGCAGACAATATCATAAAACATAAAAAAAAAAAACCAGGACAGGATGGTTCCAGTAGGCATCCAAAATAAAACACCAGATGACTTTCCAGTAGAAGAAAAGGCACTAGAACTACCTGACAGGGAATTCAAATCTCTAATATTCAGAGTAATCTAAGAGTTGAAGCAAAAAGCAGACAAAAACGAGGGAAAAATAGACAAATTTTTGGAAAAGGTAGACAAATTCATGGAAAATACAGACAAAAAAATGGAAGAATTCAGGAAAATAATACAGGAAAAAAATGCCAAAAATAAATTCACAACTAGAAATCATACAAAAACAACAATTAGAAATCCAAAAGATAAACAACAAAATTTCAGAAATGGACAGTGTCATAGAAGGGCTGAGGAGCAGTTTTGAAACAATGGAAGACAGAATCAGTGAAATTAAAGACAAACACTTGGATACAACTCTATTTGAGGAAAAACCAGAAAAAAGAACAAAGAAAAATGAAGAAAACCTGAGAATTATGAGGGATACAATCAAAAGCAAAAATTTGTGAGTGATCAGAGTTCCAGAACAGGGAGAGAAAATGGAAAATACAGAGGATCATTGAAGAATTGCTGACAGAAAGCTTAAGCCCTAATATCATGAATGATGAAAAGCTGACCATCCAAGAAGCTCAACGAACCCATATAGGATAGACCTCAAAAGAAAAACACCAAGGCACAGCATAATCACACTCGCTAAAGCCAAAGACAAAGAAAAAGTCCTGGAAGCAGTTCAAGAAAAACAAAAAGTCACATACAGAGGGTAAACAATAAGACTAAACTCTGATTATTTGGCAGAAATCACGCAGGGAAGAAGGCAATGGAATGACATATATAAAACCTTGAAAGAAGAAAAAATTACCAACCAAGAATAATATACTCTGCAAAACTTTCGTTCAAATATGATAGTGAAATTAGAACATTTCCAAATAAACAGAAATTAAGGGAATATGTATAAACCAAACCAAACTTATGAGAATTATTAAAGGGAGTCCTTTGGTCTGAGAACAAAAAAAAATCAGACCACAGCCTGCACCTAGGACGCAAGATTGTACCAGCCAGATACCAACTTAGGAAATGAACTCTCAAGGACTATTCAAAACCAAAACAATGCAACAGGGAACCAGAGAGGTTAATCTGTAAATGACAACATGTAAGATCAATAAAAGAGGGAATAAACAGTATAGGCATAGAACTTTCTAATACAGAGGAAGGCAAGGCGATACCAAGTAATAATAGACTGGTTCAAACCTAGAAAGTTAAGGAGAAATTTCAAGGTAACCCCAAAGAAAGTTAACAAACCTCCTCATCAAAATAAAGAAGAGAAACATAAAGTCTCAATGAAAACAAAATCTACAAAAACAAAAGAAATGAAAAAGAAATCCACAAACAAAAGGAACTCAGCACAGGAGAGTAGGAGGAACAAAGAAAACGTTAGCACCACAAAAAAAGCACTACAAAATGAAACAGCAATAAACTCTGATAAAGAACAACAATGGATCTGTGAAGCATCTCATAACATGGATGCATCTGGAAGTCATTATACTGAGTTAAATAACTTAATCACAAAAGGACAAATATTGCATGAGACCACTACTGTAAAAACTCATGAAAAGGTTTACACACAAAAAGAAACAATATTTGATGGTTATGAGGGAGGGGATAGGTGGGGATGAAAAAACACTTAATAGACAAAAGATAAAGCAGTATCTTTGGTGAAGGGTAAGGCAGTACACAATACTGGGGGAGCCAGCACAACCTGTACAAGGCAAGGCCACAGTAGCTACACAGACTCATTCAAACTCCCTGAGGGACCGAACTACTGGGCTGAGGGCTGTGGGGACCATGGTCTCAGGGAATATCTAGCTCCACTGGCATAACAGAGTTTATAATGAAAATGTTTTCCATTCTACTTTGGTGACAAGTGTCTGGGGTCTTAAAAGCCTGTGAGCGGCCATCTAGAATATTCCACTGGTCTCACCCCTTCGGGAGCAAGGAAGAATGAAAAAAACTAAAGACACAAGGGAAAGATTAGTCCAAAGGACTGATGGACCACATCTACCATGGCCTCCACCAGGCTGAGTCCAGTACAACTAGATAGTACCTGGCTACCACCACTGACTGCTCTGACAGGGATCACAAGAGAGGGTCCCACACAGAACTGGAGAAAAATGTAGAACAAAATTCTAACTCAAAAAGAAAGACCAGACTTGCTGGCCTGACAGAGACGAAAAAACCCTGAGAGTATGGCCCCTGGACACCCTTCCAGCTCAGTAATGAGGCCACTCCTGAGGTTCACCCTTTAGCCAAGGACTGAACAGGCCCATGGAAAAAACCAAGACTAAAGGGGTACACCAGCCTTGGGGCAGGGACAGGAAGGCAGGAGAGAACAGGAAAGCTGTTAATAGGGAACCCAGTGTTGAGAAGGGAGAGTGTTGACATGTCATGGGGTTGTTAACCAGTGTCATACAACAATGTATGTACTAGCTGTTTGATGAAAAACTAGTTCATTCTTTAAACGTTCATCTAAAGTTCAATTAAAAAAAAAAAAAGGATTACAGGCAAAAGATCTAAATGCCGCAATAAACCAACAGGACCTCATAGACATATACAGAACACTTCACCCAAAAGCAGCAAAGTACACATTCTTTTCCAACATACATGGATCATTCCCCAGAATAGACTACATCTTAGGCCACAAAGCTACCCTCGATAAAACCCAGAACATTGAAATAATAGAAAGCTTTCTCTCTAATCACAATGCTGTAAAAGTAGAAGCCAATAATAGAAAGAGCAAGGGAAAAAAAATAGGTGGAAACTGAATAATACCTTGCTTAAAAACCAATGAGTAATAGAAGGAATCAAAGAAGAAATAAAAAAATTCTAGAATTAAATGAGAATGAAAACACAACATACCAAAACTTTTGGAACATAGCAAAAGCAGTGCTCAGAGGTTTATTTAGAGTAATGAATGCACACACCAAAAAAGAAGAATCGGCCAAAATCAAAACATTAACCCTATATCTTGAGAAAATGGAAAGCAGCAGCAAATGTAGCCCACAGTCACCAGAAGAAAGGAAATATAACTAGAGCAGAAATAAATGAAACAGAGAACAAAAAACAATAAAAAGAATCAACAAGAACAGAAGTTCGTTCTTTGAAAGGATCAATAAAATGGACAAACCACTGGCCAAACTGACAAAAGACAACAGGAGAAGCAGCAAATAACCCGAATAAGAAATGAGATGGGTGTCATCACAGCAGAAATAAAAAGGATCATAACAGTACACTATGAAAAATAATACTCCAACAAATTTGAAAATCTAGAGAAAATGGGCAAATTTCTAGAAACATGCTACCTACCTAAACTAACACAAACTGAGCTAAAAAAAACTAAGCACACCCATAACAAAAGGAGAGATTGAAGAAGTAATAAAAAACTTGCAATAACAACGACACCAACAAAAAGCCCTGGCCCAGACGCTTTCACTGGAGAATTCTACCAAACATTCAGAGAACAATTCGCACCAATACTACTCAAGCTATTTCAGAGCATAGAAAAGGGAGGAATACTCTTGAATTCATTCTATGAAGCCAGCATAGCCCTAATACCAAAGCTAGACAAAAACATCATAAAAAAGAAAATTAAAGACCAATATCCTTCATAGATGCAAAAATTCTCAAAAAAATTCTAGCCAATACAATTCAACAGCATATCAATAATAATAATAATAGTAATAATAATAATACATCATGACCAAGTGGGATTCATACCAGGTATGCAAGGATGGTTCAACATTAGAAAATCAATCAGTGTAATCCACCACATAAATAAAAGAATCACATGATCATCTCAATCGATGCAGAAAGGCATTTGATAAAGCCCAACACTCATTCCTGATAAAAACTCTCAGCAAAATAGGAATGGAAGGGAAATTCCTCAGCATGATAAAGGGCATTTATACAAAACCAAAAGGCAATCTTATTCTCAATGGAGAGAGACTGAAAGCATTCCACGTGAGAAGGAGAAACAGACAAGGATCAGACGATAAAATTACCACTCTTACTCAACATTGTACTGGAAGCCCTAGCTAGAGCAATAAGCCAAGAAAAGGAAATAAAGGGCATTCGAATCAGTAAGGAAGAAGTAAAGCTATCCCTATTCCCAGATGATATGATGCTATACATATAAAATTCCAAAGATTCCACATGAAAGGTATTGGAACTTATAGAAGCATTCAGCGAAGTAGTGGGATACAAGATCAACATAGAAAATAAGTTGAATTCCTCTACCCCAACAAAGAGAACTTTGAAAATGAAATCAGGAAAATAATACCATTTTAAATAGTAAGGGAGCATACTCACCTGTAGGTATAGTTTTGGTTGTGTATATTTCTAAATACATAATTTTAGGTATAGAGGGTCCTGGACTGAGAAAAAATGTAGAACAAAACATCAGATTCACAAAAACAACTAGACTTTCTGGTCTGAGAGAGATTGGAGGAACCCCTGAGACTATGGCGCTAAGACACCCTTCTGACCAGGAACTGAAGCCATTCCTGGAGACCACCCTTCAGTTCAATAGACAAACCCATAAAATAAACAGTAATACCCAAGAGGAATGTGTTTCTTACAACCATCAATTAGAAGAAATCAAAAGAACGTTTGCCCGAAAGCAAAGATAAAAAAGCAGGAAGGGGTAGAAAATCCAGATGAAAGGAAACGGGGAACCCAGGGCAGAAGTGGGGAGAGTGCTGATACGTTGTGGGGAATGCAGCCAGGGCGATGAAACACTTCAAGTACAAACTATTGAATGGGAAACTAATTTGCTCTGTAAACTTTGACCTAAAGCACAATGAAAAATTAAAAAAAGAAAAGGCGAAGTAACCGGCTATGGTCATAAAACTCATTAATGGAATCAGACTCCGCAGTGTGTGCCTCCTGGTCGCACCAGAGAAGACTTATTTATTTATTGGTTGAACTAATTTATTGGGTGAACTGTGAAGAAGCATGCAGAGTACTTCCTTGTCTGGGCTCCAGCACCTGGGGCAGGTGGACCAGGGTAGCGTGGATAAGCCACATCCCTGGTTTGGGCTTCCACCCAGCTCCTAGGCCCTCCCAAGCTCAGTCAGCTTGTACCTTGTAGTCCATCTGCTCTGAGCAGTTAAACACGTAGACCATGATGCCCAGCGCTCGGCCCAGGTCCTTGGTGGTCTCTGTCTTGCCTGTGCCTGCCGGTCCTGCGGGAGCCCCACTCATGGTCAGATGCAGAGACTGGGTGAGGGTGATATAACACCTGTCAGACAAGGAGGACACAGGTCATTTTCAGGTGGCCTGACAAATCGCTCTGGCCCTGCTGGGCCCCAGTGAGACAGCTGAGATTCAAGGCCAGGTGGGACTCTGGAACCACTGAGTTCTGACACTGATTCTATAAGGAAAGCCAGGACCTACTCCTGTCTGCTCCCCACAGTGCAGTGAAGAGAACTTTCTAAAGGGCCCATCTGATCGTAACGCTCCCCTTAAAGATCATCTGTGACTCTGCCAGGCCCTTCCTGATGCTACCCCTTCCTCCTTCTGTAGCTTCATTTCTCATGGCTCCCTCACGCCCCAGCACTCTAGAGTCCAGCCACATAGAGTGACTTTCATTTGCCCAAACACACTAGGAGTATGTTTGTACTGCTCTGACCTCCCACCCTCTACCCAGCCCCCAAACCCATTTAGCCTACCTGGAGATGTTCCTCTTCAGTCTTTGCCTGGCTAATGCCCACTCACCCCTTGAGACTCCTATTGGACATTAGTTCACCCAATAAATATTCCTGGGCCCCTCAACACTGGGTTGGTAAGCGCATGCCCCTTGGTGAGCTTCTTCAGCTTGCTGTTCTCCACTTTAATTTTCCACAATCAATACATAAACATCTTTCATATATACCTTCACTACGGCCTCTGTGAGGCAGAGCTGAGGTTCAGGGCCAGGTGAGGACTTATTTGTTGTTTCATTTCTAGAACCTAGCACAGGCTCTAGGCACACATGTTGTTGTTGTTAGCTGCCAATGAGTCGGCCCTTGCCTCATGGGAACCCCATGAACAGTGTAACAAAACCCTGCCCGGTCCTGTGCCATCCACATGAGTGGTTGTTGATCAGATCACTGTGATCCATAGGGTTTTCATGGGCTAATTTTTGGAAGTATATCTCCAGGCCTTTCTCTCTAGTCCATCTCAGTATGGAAGCTCTGCTGAAACCAGTTCAGCATCATAGCAACATGCAAGCCTCCCCTGACGGATGGGCGGTGGCTACACATGAGGTGCATTGGCCAGAATCAAACCCGGGTCTCCTGCGTGGAAGGTGAGAAGTCTAGCGCTGAGCTGTCACTACACCCCACCCTAGGTAGATACCTCAGTAAATATGTATGAAACAAATGAGTGAATGAGTGAATCAATCAGTCATTCAATCTATTTAATTCTAACGTGGTTATTGTACCAATGACAACAAAATGAACTCATCTTAATTAAAGCTTATTTATTGTACTGTTTAAAAAAATTTAGGACTTAACTTTCCAGTTAGTCTCGGTTTAAAATGTGCCTTTGGGTAACAGGCACATGAAAAGGTGTTCAATATTATTGGTCATTAGGGAAATGCAAATTAAATCCACAAAAAGATGACACTGTGTACACACTGGAATGGCTATAATCAAAAAGACAGATCATAACAAGTGTTGGCGAGGATGTGGGAAAATTGGAACCCTCATACATCGCTGGTGGGAATGTAAAATGGTGCAGCCAGTTTGGAGAACAATTTAGCCGTTTCTTAAAAAGTGAAGCTTACCACACCATTCTACAATTCCCCTCCTAAGAATGTCCTCAGGAGAAATAAAAACACGTGTTCACACAATGACTTGTGCAGAGTGCTTGTAGGAGCACTAGCCAAAAGGCTGAAACGATTCAAACGTCCGTCAGTGGTGAACGTGTGAACAAAATCTGGTACATCCATGCACTGGAATACTATTGGGCAATAGAAAGGAATAAAGTCCTCATACATGTAACAAGATGGACAACCTCAAAAATACTACACTAAGTGAACAAAGGCAGATGCTAAGGATTATGTGTTGTATCACTCCCTTTATAGGAAATATCCAAGAAAGAGACAGACAGTGGTTGCCTGGGGCTGGGGATCAGAGTGGAGATTGGTTCCAAATAGGGTAATGGAAACGTTCAAAAACTGGATTGTGGTGGTGGTTGCACAACTCTATAAGTTTACAAAAAGTATTGAATTGTACACTTTTAGTGAGTGCACTTAAAGGCATGTGAATCATTTACCAATAAAGTTGTTAGAAATGTGTCATTGGCCTAACTTTTTAATACCTAGCAAGAGTTAGTCAGCACATGGGCTTTCAACCTACAGGCTGAAGTGGGAAGCCTTCTGAGGGAGCCTCCAAAATGAATTCTCTTTGTTTCTGAATCTGATGTCTAAAGCTAACGAGGGACCCCAGGTTAACTGGGTCTTTACTGACCCCACTAAGGATAACCAAACTTTTTGAAACGACATGAAGAGAGCTCCCTTTCCCATTAATGAAGTGCAAAATCTCCATATGTATTTCAGCCTTTGAAAAGTGAAACCCAGGAAGGCAGGCTGCGGCAGAGAGGAGAGGTGTGGGCTTTAATGTTCCTTCTCCATTTTTCCTGTGAAATTGAGTAAGTACACCAAGCTTATCAGAGGGACCTGGGTCGCATTTGGCCACTGGTGGGCTGGGCTTGCACAGCCGTCTCACTCTCCCTGTCAACAAAGTGTGCATGAGAGCGAGTGCCTGGTCAGATAGGCCATGAGGTGAGGCGGGTCAGGGTTAAGGTGAAAAAGCTGGGTTTACTTGGTCACACATTATCATTTTACAACACCTCTCTCCTCTCTCAAGCATCCATAGCCAGATCCTGACAGACTTTGATATGCAGCCCGAATTATACCTGCCCTACTGAGCTCTGGCTTCTAACTGCAGGTGAGCCCCAATGCCTTCTAAAACTACCCAGAACCTGCAGCAGTCCTGCACCTCCCAGGAGGAAAGGTGGCTGCCTGGACTAGATGAATTCTGACTCCAGCAACCTCTCCTCCCTAGCCCCTCCCACCCTGTTTCCATCCTATTGCTGCCTCTTCTTCTGCCCAGAGGGCAATTCTGGGCATCTTCTCTCTGGAGCTACAGGGCTCTCAAGAAATCTGGTGTCCAGAAACAGTGTTTCACAAATATATATGTGTTTTCATAACAAAATTCATTAAAAAACTTGAGACTCCCCAAAACACATCCTAGGAACCTGGTGTGGGAAACACTACTCTGGTGGGGATGTCTTTTTGAACATCTACTAAGCTTCTGATTATCTCCAGAAGAAGCACTTGGGAGGAAAATGCTAAAATATTATTTTTGTCTGTAATAATAGAACTCCAGAGCTGAAAGGTATTTCTGAGATCAATTAATCCAGTTCTCTTATTTTACAGATGGGTAGACTGAGCTCAGGGAGGGAACGTGGTCCATCTAATAAGCTCTAATAACAAAGGGAGGGTCAGTAGGGGTTGCTCAGAACACGAAAAAATATGAAGAAAAATGAAGAAGTAGCATTATAGGTGGAGTTACTACCATGCTTGGGCCACCGAGTTGGCAGGATGTCCTAGTCCTCTGGCCACGCCCCAACTCCAGGATTCCCTCTGTGGGCTTGTTAGACATCCATCCCTTTAAATGCCCATTGTAACACCTGCAATCTGCTCCTGCTTCCTTATGGGGGTCAGTGTGCTATGTTACAGTGATTTAAAGCATGGGCTCTGAAGTCCGACAGATCTGAGTTCAAATTATACCCCTACTACATAGTGTCTGTGAGACTGGGCCTAGTTATTAAACCTTCTTTGTGACTCAAAAAAAAAAATTCCACTGGAGTCCATTACCTAGTATTTTTACTGTACAAAGGAATTTAGATAAATTTGCTGCTTAAAAAATGAGGGCAATTGTAAAAATGGCACAGAATTCTTTAAGGAATATTGACTGAATAACTAACCTCAGGGAGGATGTGCATCAATTTAGTTTGGTTGCGCTTTGGGAACACAGAAGCTTTAGTGTTGGGAGAGGCCTCCGAGGTCAGGTGGACTGAGTGTAAACAAGCCACGCTCTCTTCCATGAAATCTTTCAAATGTGATCATGCAGCCTTCTCTTCCAGCAAAGTGCAGCCTATTACTTTAGAAGGCAGCCCTTTCCACAGTGGGCTGGTTCTGTTTGAAAGGGATTCATAACACTGAGCTAAAATTGGTCTTGTTTTCCTTGGGCAAATTGCTTAGGCTTTATTTTTATCTGCTGCATCAGGCTGTTGTGAGGATACCCTGAGACATCAGATAAGAAAGTGCCTTGAAAGGTAGAAAGCCTATCTACTTTCGAGGTAGTCTTTTTCAAGGTAATAAGTATGTGAAATGTAGCCTTTCTTTTTTGATACAGTTATTCAACTGTCAAAGGGAATATCAAAGATGCTGTGTCTTGAATTCAGCTATGAATAGCTTGTGGCTATCACAGATTTTTGGTCTGGATAATTGTAGAGTTAGGTAAAATCATAGTTGGTTTGTATTAGTTTTCTATTGCTGTGTAATAAATTACCACAGACTTAAAACAGCACCCATTTATTATTTCACAGTTCTGGAGGTCTGGTGTCCAGGTGGGTTTTCTACTTAGGGTCTCACAAGGCCAAAATCAAGGTGCCAGCTGGGCTGGACTCCTCTGGAGGCTCTGGGGGCAGAATTCACTCCCACGATCATTTATGTTCTGGTAGATTTCAGTTCCTTGCAGTTGTGGGAGTGAAGTTCCCATTTCCTTATTGGGTATTGGTCAGGGGTTTTCTCAGCCCTTAAAGATGATTCTCTGATCCTTGCATATGGACCCCTCCACCTTCAAAGCCAGTAATAGCCTGCTGAATCCTTCTTGTTCTTCGAAACTCTCTGATTTCCTCTTCTGCCCTCATTTGGGAGAAAATTCCACTTCTGTGGTAAAGTGCTCAGCTACTAAATGAGTGGTTGGTGGTTCGAACCCACCCAGTGGTTCCTCAGGAGAAAGACCTGGCAATCTGCTGTCATGAAAATTATAGCCTAGAAAACGCTATGGGGCAGTTCTTCTTTGTCACGTGGAGTTTCTATGAGTCAAAAATTGGCTCGACGGCACATAACAGTATGATTACATTAGCCCACCCAAATAATCTCCCTTTTGCCATATACCAGAATATAATCATGGGCATAATATATCATCATATTCAGTTTTCATCCACACACAAAGGGGAGGGAGTTATATAAAGGAAAGGGCCATTGGGGGTCATTCTAAAAATTCTGCCTACTGTATGGTTCAACAACCACACCTGAGGAATGAACATGATTGCAACAATATGTACCTACAGGGAAGCCGCTAGTGGCAAGCCCAGGACTCAGCTCCCTGACGTTCAATACCTTTATCAATAACTTGAATTAAGAGATAATCGATTGGATACAAGATAGACCCCAAATCTTATTATGTTAACAATTAAAAATGATGAGCTATCCACAGGATCCTCTACTTCAAGCCAAGGTCAAGGAGCCCATCAGCGAAGCCTTAGTTGAAGGATTGGGCCCTGGGGGGTCATGGTAGATCCGTTCAACCTCTGAGATTCAGGAGGTTTCAGCACAAATAGATTTAACGGTGGACCTGACCACATAGCAGGATGCTGGTCTCTACCACCCCAGGGGTGCACAGAACCACGAGGGAGGGTCACCTTGATTACTTTTGAGTTCATGAAAGCGTCTGGAACTATGTGGGTGGGAAGGGGGAAAACTGATGGGCTAGACCCAATAAATTGAAATTTAAGAGGGATGACTGTGAAGTAATCTTCCAAGTACATGTATGCACACAGAATGGGAGAGATGTGGTTAGATGGTTGTTCACATGAAAAAGACCCAGAGCTTTTAACAGACTCCAAGCTGAACATGAGAGACAGGCTTGGTAGAAGCAGAATGCCCTTAGCACCAACCTAAATACAAATACATTCCTTTTGCAACATTTTAAAATTTAAATTTTGAGAATTTTCTGTCTTTAGCACTAATTCCCCCAATTCCTAGATCTACTCCTTACAGCATATGGTTATGAGACCCTTCGTCATCCAGTGCTCGTCTTTCTCTTTGCCTGCACGAGTGGTAAAATGTCTTTCCCAAAATGTGGCAAAAAGAACTGGGATCACTGTCCCACATACGACCTCTCTAACAAATATGGCGGCATGTCTAGTAACTAGACTTGAGTAGTTACAATAATGCTTCATGTTTTTTGTATGTTTCAAATATGGTTAAAAATTCTAGACGTGACCTAGAAAACCAAAGATAATCAATAGAAAAGTTCTTAGAATTTGTGATACAGGGCAGTCAACTGGTAGAACAGAAGCTAGATGTACAAAAATCATTTTTTCTTATATGCAGACTAGAAAAGGAGCCTTGGTAGTGCAGCAGTTAAGAGCTTGGCTGCTAACCAAAAGGTTGGCAGTTCAATTCCACCACCTGCTCCTTGGAAACCCTATGGGGGCAGTTCCACTTTGTCCTACAGGATCACTATGAGTCAGAACCAACTCAATGGCACCTAACAACAACAACAACATAACAAAAAGACAAAGAGGCCCATCAAACAACAGGCAAACAATATGAACAGACATTATACCAAAGAAGATATACCAAGGAGCACATGAAAAGATGCTCAACATCATTAATCATTAGGGAAATACAAATTAAAATAAAAACAAGAGACCACTTCACACCCACTAAAAAAAAAAAAAATCTGTTGCCATCCAGTCGATTCTGACTCATAGTGACCCTATAGGACAGAGCAGAACTGCCCCCACAGAGTTTCCAAGGAACGCCTGGTGGATTTGAACTGCCAGCCTTTTGGTTAGCAGCCATAACTCTTAACCATTACACCACCGGGGTTTCCTCACACCCACTAGAAAGGCTATAATAAATAAGAAAGTCAATAATGAGTGTTGCCAGGTGTGTGGAGAAGTGGGAACCCTCATACATTGCTGGTGGAAATGTAAAATATTACAGCCATTTTGGAAAATAGTTTGGCAGTTTTTCAAAAAGTTAAACATTAAAATACCATATCGCCTAGTGATTCCCCTCCTAGGTATCTACCCAGGAGAAGTGAAAACATATATCCACACAAAGACTTTCACGTGAATGTTCATAGCAGCATTATGGACAAACAATAGTCCCAAATGGGAAACAACCTAAATATACATCAAAATGTGGTATATCTATTATGATGATAGCTTCATGGATGAGAATCAGCATAAAGTCAATGTTCACAAGGTGGAGGTTAATCATATCCCTGCTTTCTCACTTCTCCATCATTTCTGACACCAGCCACTCATCATATGGCACTCCCTCTCCCTAACCCCAACCAGGTTAAGATGACATCATCCTTAGGTTCATTAATTTGCTGAAACAACTCACAGAACTCACAGAAGATGTTATACTTAAAACTGTAAGTTTTATTATAGTAAACAGATATAGATCAGGATCATCATAAGGAAGAGATACACAGGTGAAGTCTGGGAAGGTTCCCAGTGCACAGCTTGGTGTCTCAGAGAGGGCCTGTCACTCTCCCTTCACCAACCAGGAAGCTCTTGGAGCCTTAGTGCTCCTGGCTTTAATGCGCCAGTTTTGTGTGATAAGCTAAATCATGCCTCCTGAGGCTAGTTGATACAGCCTCAAGGTGAGTCTTTTCTGGTCTGGTCAAGCCTCAATTACCGACACAAACCCTTAAGTGTGGCCTGAATGTTCCAGACCAAGACAACCGAATTACTCCAAAGGTTTTTTTCTCCAGAGTCAAGGATAAAAGCCACCTCGCTTAGGGTAAAGCTAGGTCCTTTATCCCACATTTATAAAATAGAAAAATATTCAGAAATGAAAAGAATAGACTACTGATACATGCAGTATCATGGTTGAGTCTCAAAAATTTTGCATGCAGCGAAGGAAGCCAGATACAAGAGACCTTATGTTATATGATTCCATTTATATGAGATGTCTAGAACGGGGAATTTTATAAAGACAGAGAGTAGATTAGTGGTTGCCTGGGGCTGGGGTGGGAATGAGGATTGACTGTAGTTGGGCAGAAGGGATCTTATTGAGGGGGATGAAAATGTTCTAAAGCGGCTTTATGGTGGTGGTTGCCTCACTCAGAAAGTTACTAAAAATCATTGAATTGTACGTTTGAAATGAGTGAATTTTATGATATAAAATATACCTCAATAAAGTTATTTTAAGAAAAGATAGCATGAAAACAAAATCTTAAATAGCAACAAAAATAAAAAAGACCCAAGTGTATATTAAACTTATCTTTAAGTGGGCAGGGCCTTTCTAAGCAGAAAAGCAATAAAAGAATACCCCATTGAAAAATGGGCAATGACAACAACAAATAATTCACGGGAGAAGGAAAGTAAATAGCCAATAAACATATAAACATGTTCAAGCTTGTAAGTAATCAAAGGAATCCATATGCAAATGAAATACCACTTTGACTTATAAAATTAACAATACTTTTAATGATAATACTGCTGGTGATGTTAGAAGATGAACATTCCCATAAACTGCTAATGAAAATGAAAACAGTATTTCTCTCAAGAACAGTTTGAAAGCATGTATCATCTAGTTATCCTAATTCTTGGAATATGTCCCAGGGAAATAGTAATAAATATGGTACAAAACACACACACACACATAATTGAGTTATGGTGGCTTTATGTTTAACAGTAAAAAGCTTAGATATAATTTAAATATCCTATAACAGGTTATATGAAATAAATTCTGAGATACTTGCATATGGACTGAACCTGCAGTAGTCCCCAATAAATTAAGAGGTACTCAAAACTGATGCTTAGTTGATTACACCAGTACTTAACCCAGCACGGGGTGGAAAAGGAGAATTTGTATGTGAAGGTGTGGGAACAGGAAAGGGGGCAGTCACCCAAGGGGTGATGTGAATTGCTTTTGTTCAGCCTGGAAAAGCATTTCCATTTAGGTATTCAGCCTTAGAGCTCTGCCATACTCCTTTGACAATGGCTGAGCCATTGTAGCTACTTACAGATTCAAGTCCCATCCAGGCAGTGGGAAATTCCAGAGGAATAGGCATAATCATTTGGATGTACCGTAATACGGGTGTGCTTTTAATGAATGTGTGGAGGTTGTATGGATCAATTGTCCATTTGATTAATTCCCCTGGCAGGAGAGAATTAAATGCACTTAGGCTACACACCAGCAAAGGCCGAATGCTCTTTAAAATGCGATTTTCTTGTTGAGACCGATTTTTTTTCTGGGCAAAACATTTCTTGAGATAATAATGGAAGTCAATGAGAAAATGCAATTTGCCATATAAATATTCAACTACGTACTATTTTGTCGGAAAAACATCTAATGTGCAAAACAAGGTCAAGGTCTATATAGTATTCACCATTGTTTGCAGCAAATCTTCCTTTCAAGTTCTAATTTGCAGCATTTCACGGAAGAGGCGATAAACTCCTATTTTAGAAAGAATTCACTGTCAACACTTTACCATTTCCCTCTATCAGGCATTAAGCATTAGTCTACTAACCCACTGTTAAAAAAAACACTGCTAGAGACCTCTAAATCCAAAAAAAGATAATTATCTTCTTCGACTCCTAGGCAGGCGTGAAGACCCAAGAAGGAGAACAGTCTCATACATTTTATCAGTCAGAATGGTAATGTCTGAGATGGCAGCAGAAAGGAAATTTTCCAAATGGTACGGGGAACATGGGTACATATCTGGAGCCTTAGAAATCATCATAATCATTCAAAGAGCATTTGCTAAATTAAGTGTCAGGCACAGTGCTAGGCCCTGTGGGGGGAGAGCAATGAACTAGTCAAAGTCACTGTTAACCACGGAACATACAGGCTGGAGTGCGAGACAGACATTAATTAAATAGACCAAATATATAATGGTTTCATTATTCTGTATGAAACTATTAACTCATATTCCCAGGCAGGTGGAAAAACTCATTGGAAAATAGGATACCAGCACCAGTAGCTGTCGAATTGATGCTGACTCATGGTGACCCCATGTGTATCAGAGTAGAACTGTGCACCATAGGGTTTTCAATGGCTAATTTATCAGAGGTAGACTGCCAGGTCTTTCTTCTGAGGTGCCTCCAAGTGGACTTGTAATTCCAATCTTTCTGTTAGCAGTGGAGCGAGTTAACCGTTTGTACAACCCAGGGACTCCGAATCAGAATATTGTACCAGATTTCCACCCTGCTTATGGAAGATGTCTTGCTGAGAATTGTCCAGTGACAACGATACCCGAGAGGATACATTCTGATTGAAACTCGAAGTGGGAAAACTCCCCTCAACCCACACGGAATGAGCCCCTCTAACTGCTTGAGCCCAAGTACAGCCTAAAGACTCCGCAAGTCCCAGAGTTGCTGCTGCCTGTACTGAGCCAGCTTCAGAGAGACCACATCTCCCCCTGACCAGGCATAAATAAGCCAGGCAGGGAGGAGGCTGGGCTGCCCAGCCAAGAGCAAAAGACAGAGTAGCTGCTCCTTCCTCTTGGGAGTCAAGGCACAGAATCCTGATTAGACGCCTCCCCTGAGCTGACCTCGCCTTCTAGATTGTCTATTCTTACGATCTGGGTCTTCAATATTCAGCCATCATTCACTCATTCAACACATGTTAATTCAACATCTGCTAGGAACTGGTGACATAGCAACAAGCGAGACAAAGTCCTGATCTCAAGGAGCTTATACGCTAAAGGAGAATGCAGACTACAAGGAAGCAGGCATTTCAGAACGTAATAAATGTTAGAAAGGAGATAAACAGGGGGATGGATACGTTAGGGGCACCTGCATGTGGGAGAGGCAGAGAAGGCTGTCTTTTAGAACGGGGATCAGAGAAGGTGTCTCAGAACTGAGAGTAGAACTAAAGGACAAGAAGGTGCCAATGGAGCAAAGAGTCTGGAGAAAGACATTCCAGGCAGAGGAAACCACCTGGTCTTTCTAAGTTGAAAAGATCCAAGAACAAAATGGAGGGGAGCGTGGCTGGTGTGTAGAGAGTGACAGGCTGGCAGGAATAACATCTTATGAAGAGGTTAAGGTCGCTGGGTGGCGCAAATGGTTTGTGCTTGATTACTAACCTAAAGGCTGGTGGTTCAAACCCACCCAGCGGTGCCATGGAAAAAAGTTCTGGTGATCTGCTTCGGTAAAGATTATAGCCAAAAAAAAACTCTCCGAAGCTATTCTACTCGGTAACGCATAGGGCCAGCACGAGTCAGATTCAACTCGATGGCAATAGGTTTGGTCGTTTGTTTTTATGAGGAGTTTAGATTTTGATCCAAGCGCAGCGGGGAGCCACTGGAGACAGTGACATGACCTCTACAAGGTCCAACAAAACAGAGAGATGCAAAAGTAAATGGAGAGCACTTTGAGTGGGGCAGTGGAAACCCTGGTGGCATAGTGGTTAAGTGCTACGGCTGCTAACCAAAAGGTTGGCAGTTTGAACCTACCAGGTGCACCTTGGGAACTCTATGGGGCAGTTGTACTCTGTCCAATAGGGTTGATATGAGTCAGGATCGACTCACTGGCAACAGGTTTGGTTTGGTTTTGGATAAGTGGAAGAGATTTCCAGTCTGAACAGGAAAACGAATTACAGAAATGAAAAAAGTGAGGGGAAACGAACCATGAGGTCTTACTCTGTGGCTAATGTTGAGGCTTTCAATTACTTTGGATCTCCTGTGTCTCTACTTATCTTATGAGTACAGTGATTAAAATTTAACTAGTAGAATGTTACTTAAGAAACAGGATTGACCAGATTACAGGTGATATCACTTAAAATAGGCAGAGAGAAAATTAAGTAAAATAACACACTGATTCCATACGGACATTTTAAACTTCACAATTTGTTACTCATAGGTTATTTATTTAGGGTACACCAGTCATTTGGACATGCTGTTCTTTTTGGAGAAGAAAATACTTAGTGTTTAATGAAATTATAAGGAAAGGGTGTAAACTTTTGGCAGAATTTACAGAAATCTCAGCAGAATTGAAATAGCACTCTTCACTTGGACCATGGCTTTCTCTGTCCTCTCCCTTCTTTGCTCGCGCTCTGCTGTCAAATTAATCTTCACAATATACAGTCTTCGTCATCTTGCTCCTCTGATAAAATTTTTTAAAATTTATTTTGTTGTAGTTGTTGAGAATACACATAGCCAAATATACATCAATTCAACCGTTTTCTATGTGTACAATTCGGTGATATTGCTTACATTCTTCGAGTTGTGCAAGCATTTTCACCCTCCTTTTCTGAGTTATTCCTCTTCCATTAACATAAACTCACTGCCCCCTAAGGCACCTATCTAATCTTTTGAGTTGCTGTCATCAATTTGATCCTGTACAGACAGCTCTTGAAAGAGCAAAATGTTCAAGGCAGGCCTTTATTTACTAGTCAAGCTAAGCTATTGTTCGGTTTTAAAAAGACTTCATGGGTATTTTTGATTTAAGGTTTGAAGATTATCTCAGGACAATAGTTTCAGGGGTTCATCCAGTCTCCATGGCTCCAGAAAGTCTGGAGTCCGTGAGAATTTGAAATTCTGCTCTGTGTTTTCTCCCTTTTGATCGGGATCTTCTATAGATTCTTTGATCAAAATGTTCTGTAATAGCGCCATTCAGTTCTTCCGGTCTCATGGCAAAGGAGGCAGTTGTTCATGGAGGCAATAAGCCACACACTCCATTTCCTCCTCCTGTTCCCGACTCTCCTTCTTCCTCTGTTGCTCCAGGCAAATACGGACCAATTATTGTACCTCGAATGGCTGCTTTCAAGATTTTAAGACCCCAGGCACTACACAACAAACTAGGAGGTAGAAAAGACAAACTAAACATATTATTAGGCCAATTAACTGGGATGTTTCATGAAACCATAACCCTATGCCTCCAAGCCAAGGAAGCATATCCCAAGAGGTGTTTGGTTGTATACAAGCAGCCTCAACAGCTACTCTTTTTTGTTGCTGTTGTAAATATATCTATCACACAACTTCTGAAAATTCAACTTTTTATAGGTGTACAACTTATTGACAGCAATTACAATTGGCTGTGCAACTCTACCCTTAATCAATGTGATTTTTTCCATCGCCATTATAAATTTTTTAAAAATAGTTTATAATTACCTACTGGATAAAGAATAAAATATTCTTCAAATTCTACAGTTTGACTCTTATGCATCTTCCCAGTTTTATGGGCTACTACCTCTTCCAATGGGGCACTCGTGGTTCAGTGGTAAATTCTCGCCTTCCGTGAGGGAGACCTGGGTTCCATTTCCAGCCAGTGCAGCTCACGTTCAGCCACCCCTGGTCCATCAGTGGTGGATTGTGCATTACTATAATGCTGAACGGGTTTCAGTGGTGCTTCTAGACTCGGATAGAATAGGAAGAAAGGCCTGGTGATCTGCTTCCAAAAATCAGCCAGTGAAAACCCTACGGATCACAACGGTCCAATCTGCAGCTCATCATGGAGATGGTGCAGGACCGGGAAGAGTTTTGCTGTGTCAGGCATGGGGGTGCTATGAACTGGGCACCGGCTCAACGGCAGCTAACAACAACGACTTCTCCCAATGTCAAAAGAGTTTATGCTCCATCTTTCAGGAACATATCTTGAGTTGCCCACCTCCATGCCTCTGCCCACAGCAGCCCAGTTGCCAGGAATGCTTATCAGTAGTTCCTTAACTTTTGAGGATGCCAGACCACTTTAATGGATTCATTCGTGAACACTCGATAGAAAAAGTGACACACACATAGATTTCTGTACAACTGCATGGACACCTGATAGCTATCCTAAAATCTGCTAAAATCCTGCTGGGAGTCCACACATGCTCTGAGGTCCAGATCAGATACCGTCTCCTCCCTGAAGCTTCCCCAGTCCTTTTCCTCCCACTGTGAGCAGATGGTTCTTCTGTACTCCGAGGACTCACTGCTGATTCGCTTGCTTGGAAATTTGTAATATATGGGTTTGTATCCTATTTTATACTATGGTCTTACACTATTTAACTTTTTATCTATATGTGTCTTGCTTTACTCACTAGAATTGTAGCTTAAGGGGAGGAAGTGTTTCAGTCACTTTTCTATTCCCAGTGACTAGTTCAGTGTCTGGCATGAACTTATTCACAAATGAATTAATTTGAATGACTGAGAATATGTCTCCCTAAACCACTGTAAGCCCCTTAATGGTAGGAGCTATTTATATCTTTTTATAGATTTTCCAATGGATTAATCAATTGATCGATAAAAATAATAGTAGAGATCATTTACTGAGCATGTATTATGCGCTAAATGCTTTACAAGTATTACTGTCTTTAATCCTTACAAAAACCATGTAAAGTAGGAGTTAATACTTCCATTATACAGATGAGGAAACCAAGAATTATAGAGGTCAGTTTTTCATGGTCAAACAGCTGGTATGTGTTAGAGCTGTGGTCAAAACCCATGTGTGTGTGACTGCAAAACCCATACTCCTAACTGCTATAGGATACAATTCTAATATAGAACTACCCAGCAATTCCTTAAAAATCATGGCTTGTTGGTTTACTCTGGGGTGTGCTCCTTTGAGGGCCCTCCTTGGGAATATGCAGAAGAGCTCTGCCCTACAGTGTTTCAATTTAATTTTATATCTGCTCTTTCAAGACCCAGCCCTCCCCCTGCAGCTCAGTGGACAAATAGCAAATGACGGTGACCTTGACCCTGCATGGTCATTGGGTGGCCTGAACCAGAGAGCAGTGGGGTTCTCTGTCAGTGGCAGACACCAGCACTCACCTGTCGGTCAAAGGAGTGATCACCAGGCGAGGGGTATTTCCCAGGTACTCATAGGAGTATAGAAACTGGGCATCACAGATGTTGGCAAAGCAGTGTTTGGCCTCATCATCCCACCGATGGCGCAGCTGGGACAGCCAGAGGAAGGCCTGGGCATTGTCTACCTAAAGAGGAGTTCAGCGTATGTGAGTAAATCACACTGTTAAACAGGTAGCAGGTGGCCCCTTGACCACAGGATATTAGGGGCTTTGGATGACTTGGTTGTGGTCTGAAAGTCAAGGGTGTAACACATTCTGACCAGCACAGCACAGAAAGCGCGAACTGCTCTGATTGCACTGTTTCCCTGGAGATTTTAAAAGGTGGCAGCAGCCACCAAGATCCTCCCCAAGCTCTCCGGCTGGTGCTGTGTAGACTCTGGAGCCCCATGTTTTAGCTGTATGTGAGATTCTCCCTAACTCCAATATTCATGGTGTAGCTGCTCACAAAGGAAGACACCATTGGTGTTTGGAACCCACCTTCTGAGCAATCATCTTGGCCACCACGTCCCGGGCATGCACATCAATGGTGCATATGGTCATGATCTTCTGCCGGTCCCCCTTGGAGAGCTGGCCAATTAGCATAGTGATGAGGGTTTTGAGCTGGGCCACTTGCTTCTTGTAGTAGTCCTTCATGGAGTTCTCATAGCCTTCCTCTAGCCTGGAAAACGCAATGCCCACTTCCGTCGTCCACCAGATCTGAGTACAGGTCAGGGCCACCTGTGGCAAACAAGAGCCATTGGGTAGGTAACTGTCACCAGGGCTGTCTTCAGCCAGTCCACTCATCACTTGGCAAGGGCCCAGGATGCAATCATGTGGATGAAACGACCCCTTTCCTTCCTTCCCCCACCAGTATCTACTAAGTAAGAACTCTAAATCTTTGGAAATGTGAAGTGTTTCAAGTGGGGAAAGCAGTTTCTGCTCTTGGAAAATGTATAATTTGATTGAGAACAACTGGATTCTAAGAAATATCTTCACTGATCACTAGGTTTTTATTTCCCAGAGGCAGCATCTTTCCTGCGCTTGGGAGAATAACTGACTGAGTTACTTACTGAGCATCTCAATAAGACTCTCATAGTCTTTCCTCTGTTCCTTTGGTACCTCATGTGGTCCAAGTTATTCTAGTTCATTGAGTCAATGCTGATCATCTGTGGCACATATCAGCTTGTCCACAATACTTTTTGTACAGTTTTTTTCCTTAAAACTTATAACTTTAAAATGTCTGCTCTTGAAGCCAAGGTCAACATGGTCAAAATTCAACATGGTCAATACGATTTGTGTTTTTTGGAGATTAAAAATAAATAAATGGAAAAAAGTGATTCAAATAAATATTTCTTCTGTTTACTGGAGAACCTAACACAGAAAAACCCCACGATTTTGATTATTCATGGTGGAAATTTATATATGTTGCTCTTCTGTAGTACCATTTGCTTGGGAGATACTGCTTTTGGTGATATCTGTTGCAATATTAATAGGTAACAAATTTTCATGCCTCGAAATTCTGATATAGGTAAACAAGGAATCCTGATAGGAGCTATTCCTTTTGTGAAACAGAGAATCCTATTGTAGTTAAAAATACCGTTCTCTAACTTTTCCATTTTTACCTTTAAATGTATACATATTGCATCTTATTAAAGAAGTTCCTCTTGTATTGGTGGCCTTGTTTGAATGGCTTGATGAAATGTTCCAACTCCACATTAAAAAACAAAAACAAAAACCTCTTTCTCTGTGCAGTGCCGACCTATTTCTCTTCTCCTCCTCACAGCTACGTTTCTTGAAAGAGTTATCACACTCACTGTCAGCATCTTCCTACCTTAGGCTGACTCAACTCCTTGCAAGAGTGTCTTTCCTACCAATCTACTGACTCTCTTTCCATGAACATTCTTCAGCCTTTTTATTTTGTTTGACCTCTTAGAAGTACTTGGTATTTTCACCCTCTCACCTTCTATTAAGTTTCTCTTTTGGTTTCCATAACTATCGTTTCCTGGTTTTCCTTTTATCTGGAAAGGTATCATTTCTCATTCTGCTTGACTGGTTCCTCCTTGCCTACTCAGCCTTTGAATGATGAACAGGGTTTGTTCTACACCCTCATCTCACTCCACGTACTTTCCAAGGGCAAATCCGCTGTTATGGATTCAGTTACCATCAAATGTCCACACCCTCAAACGTGCCAACACTAGTGCAGAGGAAGGGAGGAGTAGTATACAGCAACCAGTGTCATTGAAAAAATTCTCATGAGGTCTCCCCTCTCTCCTAGTCCCCTCCCGACAACTCTGTAAAGAATTCAGATATACCTTAGAATGAAGTCAGACTCCATAACATTGTCTGTAAGAACTGGCTTCTACTTTCCTCCCCAGAATACATGTGCTGCCCCCTGCTTCTCACCCTGGTACTCCTACGTCAGTCACACTCACAGAGCTTGGCAGATACAAAGTAGGCTGGTTCAATGGTATTTGTTGAATTGAATTGGTTACATTTTTCTCCCTATTGTAGCTAATGAGGGTTAAAATGGACAATCCTTGATTCTTTAAAGTAAGGGTTCAATCAGGCCATGAATGACAAGTCCCCTCCTTGCTCTTGCTGACCACGTACAGATTACCGGGGGTCAAGCAAGCATCTTCTGACTGTGAAACAAACTGCAAGTCTGATGTCTAGGAGCCCCTGAGCGCTGAAGGAGGTCACTGAGGAAAAAAGCCTAGTAAAGGGTAGAAGTCCACAAAGGTCTCGGTTAGGAAAATACCTGAGCTGGGTAGTCAAAGAGCCACTGTTCCCGTGGTTTTTCTTCATAGGCAGTTACACCCTCTGTCATTTCATGCCTCACAGTGGCCTTCATGTGAGTAAGCACATGGTTCAGCCATGTTTCTACCTGAAAAAAGCATCTGGGTTAGACACTGGGTACCTAAGATTTGATCAATCCGATACTTTTTCTTCCATTCATCCCAAGAGATGCCCAGGCATGACTCTAGAAGGCACAGGGAGACATTTTGTTTGTGCAGTTGAGGATGGTAATAGGTGAGAACTGGTCTTAATGAACAACAGACTGATGTGCCCTCTTGGAAAACATAGGCCACAGTAGCAGGTCCGGGGGAGAGGCTACAGCCCAGAGTTCATACAAGGAAATCTAAATCTGGGTTGCTAGGTGTGAATAAGTCCATAGACTCACATGACCCTCTTGTTCATGCTGGTCATAGAGAGGTAAACTAATTTTCCAACTAAATACTTTATGAATCTACAAAAAGAATATATTCTGAATCAAACTCCAAGACCACTCTCATATAGCTGAGTATTTTCCGAGACTAGAATTACTTTCCAAGATACATGTGGATTACGGTGGAATCCTGTAAAAGATCTTTTCTCCAAGTATTAGTGTGAACTAGATGAGAACTCCAGGGGGCCATGCTTTGATGGATCATTTAGGACAATGAACACAAAAGGGCATATACTTCAGTGGTGATGCGGAAGGGTGGGCAAGAGGTTTGAGGCGAGAATAGTCCCATGAGCCATGGTCCTTGAATCGGACATGAGAGCTCTGGAGGTAGTAGATCTTAGAACAGTGTCCAAGGGGAAAGGCTGGAAGGAGGGTGGAGGTGATTCTGTGGGTATTTGTACAGAGAGGAGACATCTCAAGAAAGCAGTTGATTTCCAAGGACATTTTCTCCTGGGGAAGGTGTCCGTGTTCCAGATCCCCCTGTGGGGTGCTTGAGGGGCTGTCATGTTAAAGTCTCCTGGCACTGCTAATCACTTTCAAATCCTTTCCTTGTTGACTGGGGTAGTTGTCTATGTGCATTTTATGCCTCTCTGCACAGATCTTTGGTTAAGGAAGAGATATGAATGTTGACATGTATCCTTCCCAGAAGAGAAAAACCTGCAAAACAGCACACTGCACTACAGGTGGCCTCAAAGTTGCTTCAAGTTAAGGGAAGCTGGCAGTCCTGGGGCGGGCACTGTAGTTCTGGGCCAAGGTCAGTAGGGCCATGCCCAAGGTCAATACCGATACTGATACTGAAGGCAGACACTTGTAAGGAGGGCATAAAGAGCTTTCTCTGTACCTGCCCGCTGCAGTCACAAGGCTCACTGAAGGGCACGTACTCTTCTTCTTTGCTGTACATTCCCAGGCTTATTTTGGTTGGTTTCTTGCTGTCATCTAATTGGAATTGCATCTTGGCCATATTGTCGAAGAGTTTGGAAAGGTGGCGTTGAACCTATGAAGGAAGCCACGCAGAAGGATTGGGGGGAGTGTCTAGGAAGTTCTTCTAGGTGACTACCGTGGGACAATCATTCTAAAAGATGTAGTGGTGGATAAAAACATTTAGAAGGAAGTTGTGGGAATCGTGATGCAGATGTGAGGGCAGGAACCAACTGAACTTGACGCAAGTGGTCAAAGGAAATAAAACTCATGGGCATCATGCATTAGCAACAAATGAATAAAGTCACGACAGTTTGGTGAATTTCTGCTTGATCTAATACAAATAGGATCAGATTGGAAGAACATGATGGCTAACTCATAAACCCTTTTCCTAAGAAAACAGTACTGCACAATAAGACATAAGAATACTAACACACTCAAATTTGGAAGGTCAAGGGCAGCGGTGATGGTGGCCAATGGGATAAGTGCCCCAGTCACTGGAACATCTTCGATGTGGTGGACCAACATAAGAAGGGTCCAAAGCAAGGGTCACGCCAAGCAGAAATCCAGCATGTGGCTGGGCTTCCCCCGTCACACTGGTACCCTGGGCATTAGTGTTAGCAGGAAGGCTAAACCCATTGCCACTGAGTGATTCCGGCTCTAAGTGACCCTATAGGACAGAGTAGGACTCCCCCTTAGGGTTTCCACTGCTGAGAGTCTTTACAGAAGCAGATTGTCACATCTTTCTCCAGTGGAGTGACTGGTGGGTTCAAATCGTAGACCTTTTGGTTAGCAGTTGAGTGCTTAACCACAGCACCATCAAGGCTCCTAGCAGGGATGCTGGACAGAACCAATTGTGCTCCTTGCAAAGGCTTAGCCCCTTCCACCCTTGCCATCCTCAAAGTTTCTCCAATTCCATGTTAGTAATACCACGAGGGCACCCTGAGCATCGGTAGTGGTGAAAATGAACAAAGGCCTGAGGTTTGGGATGATGGCCACAAACGTTTGAAATACGCACATTGCCAGAGAAAGTAGGCATAAAGGGGAACCTGAAATTCCCTTCTGATGGGAGCTCCTCAGTCCTTCTGGGACCTTCCACAAGCACTTGCCCAGCTTACCTGCAGCGGAGCTGTGCCATTGGAAAGGATGTCTAACAGATCTGAAGAGGAGAGAAAGTAAAACCTAGGGAAGGCAAGCCGCTTGGTATCTAGGTACTCTGCCAGGGCCTTCTCACACAGGCACAATCTGAGGGTAGAGAACACAGAATTTCCTCCCTAAGTATGCCTTGACCCGTAGGCACATACACATTACGCAAAGGCAAATACATGCAATATAGACAGAAATCAGCACAAGAAGCACTTAGGGAGGTTTGAGAACATACACAATGACACATTTACATTCGCATAGCAGTTACTGGTTGCTGACGAATCGATTCTGACTTATGGCAACCCCATTTGTGTCAGGGTAGAACTGTGCTCTAAAAGGTTTTCAAAGGCTCTGATTTTTTGGAAGTAGATCACCAGGGCTTTCTTCCAAGGTGCCTCTGGGTAGACCCAAACCATCAACCTTTTGGTTAGCAGCAGAGTGCTTACCAGTTTGCTTCACCCAGAGACTCCTATATATTAGCATAAACACCTCTAATAATACCCACATACCCTATATACCCAAACACACAAGGAACACTGTCTTCACTTACTCACTCAGGCAGTTAAATAAAGTCAGAGACAGAAAGGGAAAAAGGAAATATTGTCCCCTTCAGTGCAAAGGGCAGGAAGTCCACTGTCACCTGCTCTGAATATCTTCCAGTTTTTCATAAAGCCCTGATTTGTTGGTAGCTTCCACGACATTTGGAGTTTTCTGAGCATCATAAGCTAGTTCTTTAAAATCAATGTCGATGCCTTCAAATCTTTTAGAATCCTGCAAATAAAAGTGTGAAAAAAATTAAATACCATTCCCTCAATTCCAGGAGGCTCCCCTGATGTAGCCAGTGACATGCCAGTCAGAAGCAGAAACCTCTTCCTGGGTTCCCTGATACAGAGATTAGCCAAGGAGATGAAAAGACCCTTAACCAGAAACAGCAGTTCTCAAAGTTTTTGGCTTCGGAAACCCTTACCCTTAACCAGAAACAGCAGTTCTCAAAGTTTTTGGCTTCGGAAACCCTTTACACTTTCAAAAATTATTGAGAACCCCAATATAGATATATCTATATTTTCTATATCAGAAGTTAAAATTGAGAAATTTAAAAGTATATATTTATTTGTTAATTCGTTAAAAAACTTACAATGATAAACCCATTATGTAGTAACGTAAATAACATATTTTATCTAAAAAAACTATATTTTCCAAAATAAAATAATTTAGTGAGAAAAGTGGAATTTTTTTTCACAAATTTTTGCAAAGCTCTTTAATGTCTGACTTAATAGAAGCTAATAGAGTCTCATATCTGTTTATGCATTCTATTGTGATATCACATATCATGTATCCTCCGGAAAACTCCACTGTACGCTCATGAAGTACTGAGAATAAAAAAGCAAATAACGTTCTAGAATTATTATTAAGGCTGTTTTGACTTTGTGGATCACCTGAAAAGGTTTCAGGGACTCCCAGGTGTCCCTGACCACACTTTGAGAACTGCTGGCATAAAACACATGATTCCTAAGTCAGGTAGACAGCAGATCCAATGCTCCTTAATGGGCTTATGCAAAAGTTTATGCAACCAAAATAAGCTTTTCCTTAGGAAATGTGCTACTATGATGCCAAAATTAATTAGGAGTCACTGCTTCCCGCTACCACACACAAACACATTCACAGTGTTCTCCTGATTGAGAGAATAAATATGCGAAGTGCTTTGGCTGAAGACCTGGCACCTGGGAAAAGCTTATGGCATTATTATTACATAATAACAATGATAATTGTACTTGCTATGAACACTGTTTAATTATGTCCCAGAGTAGGTGCTACTATTAGTCCCAGTTTACAGACGAGGAAATCAAGGCACCAGGAGGTTAAGCAGCTTGCCCAAGGGCCCACAGCTGCAAGTGGAAGAGTCAGGACTGAAGCCCGGAGTAGTCCTGCTCCTACCTTCTGCCCTACACCACTTCTCTACCAAGAAGATTCACAAACAAGATGACAGGTAAATAAGTTACAGTTCCTCAGTGCAGTCCTTGCTCCAATTAAAAATGAAAAAGGATCAAGGCTACAGAATACAGGAAATATCTGACACGAGTGCTCAAGTGCAAAAAGCTGAACAGAAAATTATAAGAACACTATGAGAGCTATAATGTAAAAATAGGTACACACATGAACAAAAGTTGGGAAATATTCATAACTAATGACAATAGTGACTACTGGGCCATACGATTATTACTGATTTTATTATGTTCTGAAATTGTCTCTATTATATTGTTACTACAAAGACAATGTATTTACATATTTTACACCTAAACCTGTGGCACTGGTTAGAAGTTAATGATACCAATACGTTATTATGTTTAATTGAAAGTTCCCAAAAGTCTCCTTTACCATCTCTACAAAAGTCTCTACCTACGTCCTCTTCAATCACGGCATTTAAGATGAATACAATCTGGTTTACTCAATTTGACTTAACTACAAACACTGTAACAGAATTGTTCTCTGCTCTTTTTCATGCAAACATACAGCCTTTACTCTATACACTATTGCATTAAATATGCTTTTGTGGGATGAGCTAGCAATAATAATGCTTTGATGGAATGTACTTCAAGTTCTAAACAATGCCTGGTACACATGTGACATTTTGGAGTCAAATGTATTTGTAAGCTAATAACTTGCTGTACTGCAGGGATACAGAGGAAATCTCAAAAAAATAAAATGAATGAACGGATTGGAGGCCACTCTGAGAGAGGAGGAAGTTAATGGCACATTAATTAAGATAAATTAGAAGGCACAATCAAACACAGGGAAGGTAATAAGGAGAAGAATGCATATTTTAGAGAAATTCATCCTTTAGTACTTACTTGAGGACTACTTAGCATGCTGCTAAAGGAAATCTAGCAGTGTGCTGCTCAGCAGGAACTTGAATTTGCCTGGAAACAATGCTCACTATCAATCAATACCTGCATCTTAATTATCTGCAGAGCATCTCATCTCATCTCAAACTGCAGCAGCTAATATTTTTGATCTCCTTTCTATGTACACATTAAACAAACAAACAAACAATTTCCTTTGGGAGCAACTCTTGTCCATTGGCATAACATAGCTCATAAAGATAATGTTCTACATCCTAGTTTGATGAGTAGTGTCTGGGGTCTTAAAAAAGCTTTTGAGTGGCCATCTAAAACATAGCTGTTGGTCTCTACGCATGTGGAGTGAAAGAAAAAGAAGGAAATCAAAGACTCAGAGAAGAAACTAGTCTACAGGACTAAGAATCTACACAAACCATGGCCTCACCCATTTGAGACCAGAAGAACTAGATGATGCCTGGCTACTATTACCAACCGTTTCGTCCAGGGACACAATAGATGGACCCGATTAGAATGGGAAAAAAATGTAGAACAAAACTCAAATTCCTAAAACAGGCCAGACTTATTGAAACGGTAGAGCCTAGAGGAACCCCTGAGAATATCGTCCTGGGATACTCTTTACACTTGGAACTCAAACCACTCCCAGAGGTCTCCTATCAGCCAAAAGACAGAGCGGTTCATAAAATAAACCTCACCTGTTAGTACTGTGAAGAATCACCTAAATGAGATCTAATGGTCAACATTTACCCTAGACCAAAGATGAAAAGGTAAGGGGGCACAGGGAAGCTAGATTAATGGAAACAGAACAATCAGAATGGAAATAATGAGAATGCTGACACATTGTAGAAAGTGTAACCAATGTCACTGAATAATATGTATAGAAATTGTTAATAAGAATCTGATTTGTGAGGTAAATTTTCTCTAAAATCACAATAAAATATTTAAAAACAAGCAAACAAAAAATCAGTTTCTCCTTTCTTTTTCCTGTGTGCCTGGGCACAAACTGACTGGTGTGTATTTCACCGTCTCTCTTTCCTGGCCTGACGTTTGGTGGCTTGCAATGTCAATGTCAAAGTTTGTTGGAGATGCCTGGGAGTAAAGCCAAGGAAGAGAAGGAGAAAAGGCTTAGAGAGTGCAGGAAGTGGGTGATCTGCCCTTGACCTGGGTAAGAGAACAGAGACAGCAAGATGTCCTTAGTAGGTACCTGGGGTAGCTGAGCCCGAATGTCTTCAGACCCAATGAATATACTCTCTAGGTGAGACCATGTGCGCTGCACCTCAAACCAGATTGAGATGACAGCGTCAGCTGTGGAGAGCTTCTTCTGCCAGCCTGACACTTCCTCCAGAAAGAAAGCAATGTACTTGGACATCATGAGGTTTTGAAGTTGGGCTTGGTTGTCCTCCAGAATCTCAATGAGGTCCTCGTCAGACCGCCACAGGGGGACATGGGTCCGCAGGTGGGGCTCACACTGGAATTCCATGCCAGCCCAGGTGGTCTGCAGTTCCTTCAAGGTCTTCTCCATGCCCATCTCTTTTACAGCTCTGTCCACAATGCCCCGGACCTCATCCTCGAAGTTGTGCAGTTGGAGCTGCAGGAGCTGAGCCAGGGTAGTGTCCTTGTCCATGGTGAAGCTCACACCAGTAGCCTGCATCAGCTGCCTCCAGTGCCGCTCCCGGATGGCTGTGTTCTGCAGTTCAGCCACTGCCCTCAGTGAGGTCAAGGTGTTTAACACAGTGTTTTCCAGGCCTATGAATATGTCCCAGGCCCTGACCTCCTTGTCAAGGTTCCGGATATGCCTGGCAAAATGTTTGCACTCCAGTTCCATGGCCTCCACATTGATGTCCCCCCACTTGGCGGTCTCCCAGGCATGGATGCTGGAGTTCACTATTTCAATCATATCCCAGAGCTCCTTCAGTTGACAGGCCTCCCTCCGGCACTGCCTCAGCTGCTTGTAGTCAGGAACGGTGACTTCAAACAAGCCAGCGGACTCAAAGATGGATGCCATGGTGGATTCCATCTGTTGGATTTCTATGTGCTTGGCATCCAGCGTTTGATGAGGATTAATGCTATCAAACCTGGAAAAGACAACATGTTCCCTTTGTAAGTAAAGAGCATAGGGGCATATTTACAAGAAGAACCAGCTCAAATCTTTAAATACTTCATATTCCAGGAAAGAGCAGTGACTTTCTCCAAGGTCTTTAATCCCGGAAAGAAAAGGTATTGAGGGTAGGTTGGAATGAGGTGAGCACAACGGATTAGAGGAGAGTCAATTCAAGAGGACCATCATGCTTGGACCCTTTCTGCCATCTGAAAAGATAATAATACTCCTCTCATTCCCCACCCCCCCACAGGTGGAAGGGGGGAAAACCCTTTACTCAAGCTTCCTTAGGGTCTCCACTTTATTTAGCTGTTGGCTTCCATAGACTACTTTACACCAAAGAGCACCATCATATTATTGCAGGAGCTGTACAGATAAAGACCTTGCTGCGTGGAAGGCAGCCTTTAAGTAAGAGAGCTAGTGCTTCAAAGTCTAATCCTGACCTGTTCTGGCATTGCTCTCCCTAGGGCAGTGTCCTTCAGCTTTGCCTACATATTAGAGTCACCTGGAAGCTTTTCAAGCTCTCCATGCCCAGGCTACTCCCTAGACCAATTAAATCATAATTTTTGGGGACCCAGGAAACAGTATTTTCAAAGCTCCCCAGGCAAGTCCAGTGTGCAGCCACTGTTAAGACCACTGTTAGGGGTCACGAAGATTGAGTGCAGACCCCCTACCCAGGGCCCCCATACAGTCACTTTCTATCATTTTTTGCCTCATCAGGCTCTGCATCTTCTTAAGTTCCTCATCCAAGCTGTCCCTGATCTCCCACCTTCCATTAACCTTTATCCTTCTCTGGCCTGCTTCCTTCTGCATCCTGGGGGCAGCCTCTTGTCTGCACTTAACTCCTAAAAGCACTCTATCTAGCTTTACAATTTTCGTTAATGTCTTCATCCTCTTCTCTCTAATGTTTAGGGCACACATCCATTTGAAGGCTGCTACTTGGACAGCCAGTAGAACAAACACACTGGTCTTAGAAGAAATACAATATTCCTTAGCAGTGAGGATGGCAAGACTTCAGCTGGCTTACTTTGGACACATCATCAGGAAAGACCAATCTCTTGAAAAGGACATCATGGTTGGTAAAGTGGAGGGTTGGTGAAGGCAAGGGAGACCTTCAGTGAGATGGACTGGCACAGTGGCCAAAACAATGGACTCAAACGTACCAACAATCATGAAGATGGCACAGGACCAGCCAATGTTTAGTTCTGTTATACACAGGGTCACCATGAGTTGGCACTGACTCAAAGACAACTAATGACAACAACTGGTCCCCACCAGCATTAACCTACTTTACAGTGCTGCCCATCAAGACAGACACTTCTGGCATAGTTGCATAAGAACGAACATTCAGAGGCACCTGCATGGTCAGGAAACTTTCTTCAGTCAGGAATACCCATTACTCAAGTGTTTAAGGAGCCTCTCATTTTCCTCCCCTAGTCTCCTCTCCCCAGCACCAAGCTCTGACTGTCTTATCCTTGTGGGGGAGGAACTGGGGCGGGGGCTGGATTTGGGGGAGACTCTGGTTTAAGGCAGAATAGCATGCTCTTCTAAAACCAGAACAGGGTTTCTGGGACTCAATATCAAGGGGGAAGATTGAAAGAAAATGCGTAATTAAGAGAATTGGCCATTTCCTCCTATCCAAAGTGTATGTGTGTGTGTCTGTGTGCATACGAATTCCTTTTCTTGAACTTCCCCTTCTTTTCCTTGTCTTCAGAAATATTTGACTTGACAAACAGAAATTAATCCCAATTAAAGTTACTTACCTGAACTGCTTACCAGTAAGCCTAATTACCATGCAACACAATAATAGTTATGCATACCATTAAATTAGTGTCAGATTAGCTTTGATGCTTGTTATGTCTGATGCAGACATGGAACGATATTTCTGCTTGTTCCAGCTACAGAGATTTTGACTCACGTACTAGGGCTGTAGAGGCACATCTCAAGAGAATGGGACTGAACATCAGTTGCAACTATGCTTACTGTTCTTCAGGAACCAAATACTTCAGAAAGGAACAGAAGGTTGGAGCTCTCAGAGTTGAAAAGGGGCCTATGTCTATACAGGCGAGACGCTCTCTCCCCTATGAGGAACAGTGGAAAAAGGCACTGGATGTAAAGAAATATTTTCCATACTCACGGCAAGTGGCCCTGCAGAAAAAATTGCCAAGGAGAAATGGTCCTCCTTACACTTGATTACCAAAGACTAATTGTGTGTGCGTGTGTGTGTGTGTGTGTGTGTTGGGGGGAGGTCTCCTTTTTATCATAACTAGAGTGAACTCAGTACAAAATCTGTAAAATTTAGACAAATTCTGAAAGCCCGCATTCTGTTTAATTTATTAATGGGCTATAACTCAGGAACAACTTATTAAGTAAGATATGAGCTAGTAGAGTATTTGCAGTGTACACAAAAGATAATAAATGATCTTGCTAACCATTCTTTCTTCAGCACCTATGAACATCCCTAAATCAATGTTGGTTCCTCAAATATTTGTAAGAGGTGGTCATTTATCAAGCCCGCTCCAAACTTCATCTACCCTGTGGCATAATTTTTGTTTATAGTTTAAATCTGTGTAATCATTTCCTTAGCTGAGCACACACAAAAGTTAATTTAGCCTAAGTAGTGATAGAAACCTCTAGGTATGAGGGAAGGTAACCCTCTTACCATTGAAAAACTCCAGTGCAAATTGTCAGGATATCCACAGACCTGATTAATGGGTCTAATAAACTTGAAGCAGTTCTCCAAACCCTGGGGGAATAATACAGTATAAGAATAAGAAAATAATAGGAGGGAAAAGGGTGTACCAAGTCTTTGGAATTGAAATAATAAAGTGAAAGTGTTTCAGTTTAAAAGAGAAATGCCTGGTGTCTGGATGAATAAAACTATAATTAAGAGAAATGAAAATATGGTGCTCATATGTGTGATCTTGGAAAAATGATTGGTTCAGATTTGACCTAGATATGGACATAGACAGGAATAAGTGACTTAAATCAATTCTCTGGAAGCTAGGCATTGGTAAATGTTAACCTCAGTGCCATACCTGTACATACACCTCTATCTGATGCTCTACAGGTATCATAAAACTCAATGTGTCTAATACTGTACTTGTGGTCCCTCACAAACACAGTCCTTCCCATTGTTTGGTACCCATCTCAGGGAACAGTTGAGCAGTATCAACTTCCACCTACTTGTCTACTTCGCTAAAGATGGGGAATTATCCTAGACTCCTCCTCCTTCATAGGGATATTGGTGGTTCGGTGGTAGAGTTCATGCCTACCGTGAGGGAGACTCAGGTTCGATTCCCAGTCAATGCACCTCATACATGGCTACCACCCGTCTGACAGTGGAGACTTGTGTTGCTATGATGCTGAAAAGGTTTTAGCAGAGCTTCCAGACTAGGAAGAAAGGTCTGATGATCCACTTCCAAAAATCAGCCAGCAAAAACTCTCTGAATCACAATGGTCCAATCCATAGCCTATCATGCGGATGGTGCAGGACCGGGCAATGTTTCCTTCCACTGTGCATGGGGTCGCCATGAGTCAGGACTGATTCCATGGCAGCTAACAACTCCTCCTCCTCCTTCATCTCGCACATTCAGTCAGTCCTGCTGATTCTCCCTCCTGAATCTCTCTCACATCCACTCTTCTCTCTCCACCCTCATGGTCACTGCTTCAGTTCAGGCCTCACCACTTCTTACCTGGGCTGTTGTAATAACCCCCAATCAGGCACCCGGCCTTGAGTCTGTTTCACCCCATTCTATTGTGCATAGTCATGACAGAGCGGCACTTACAATATGCTATTTTCAGGCTCAGATTTCTTGGTGATTGATCATGGTCACTGTGATCAGATTTCAACACAAGGACTTTGAAAACTTGTCACATGGACCCCTCTCCATGCCCATCTCCCATTCTTGCATCCCAGCCATATACACCTGCATTTCTTCAGTTGTTTCTTTCATTTTCATCCTTCTGGAGCCCTGGTGGTACAGTTGTTATGCGTTAAGGCTGCTAACCAAAAGGTTGGCAGTTGGAATCCACCAGCCACTTCCTAGAAACCCTACGGGGCAGTTCTACTCTGTCCTATAGGGTCACTATGAGTCAGAATCGACTCAACGGCAAGGGGTTTGGCTTTGGTTTTGGTTTGGTATATGTGCTGCTTCCTCTGCCTGGAACATCCTTGCTTCCCACTCCCTCTTTCCTAAGGGCTAACTCTCACTTGCCCTTTGGCTCAAGCACCACCTTCTACAGGAGGTATAAGCTGCCTCCCCAGTAGGGGTTAGAGACAGCACCCAATGCAGATGTCTTATTATTCATTTTAAAAATTGCCCCTGAGTCTATAAGTCCTTGGGGTCTGGGAATATGTATCATCTCATAACCCCAGCACCTACCTCATTTTTGCTGGCTCCATTGTTGAGACCAATACCTCATCTACTCTATGGAAGCTGAAATCATGTGAATTAGTCAGATTAACTAGAAGAACGGGGCCAACCAGAACTAATGCTACATCTTAGGATACTGATACATCCCTGGGAGTTTTTTTTTTTTTTTTAAGTACACATATTGTTTTATGACATTGGTCAACAACCCCATTACATGTCAGCACTCTCCCTTCTTAAACTTGGCTTCCATATTACCAGCTTTCCTCTTCCCTCCTGCCTTCTAGTCCTTGCCCCAGGGCTGGTGTGCCCCTTTAGTCTCGTTTTGTTTTATGGGCCTGTCCAATCTTTAGCTGAAGGGTGAACCTCAGGAGTGGTTTCATTACTGAGCTGAAAGGGTGTCTGGGGGCCATAATCTCAGGGTTTCTCCAGTCTTTGTCAGGCCAGTAAGTCTGGTCTTTCTTTTTGAGATAGAATTTTGTTCTACATTTTTTTCTCTGGCTGTATCTGGGGCCCTCTATTGTGATTCCTGCCAGAGCAGTCAGTGGTGGTAGCTGGCACCATCTACTTATACTGGACTCAGTCTGGTGGAGGCCGTGGTAGGTGTGGTCCGTTAGTCCTTTGGACTAATCTTTCCGTTGTATGTTTAGTTTTCTTCTTTCTTCCTTGCTCCTGAAGGGGTGAGACCATTGGAGTATCCTAGATGGCCGCTCACAGGCTTTTAAGACCCCAGACGCTACTCACCAAAGTAGAATGTAGAACATGTTCTCTAAAAACTATGTTATGCCAATTGAGCTAGATGTTCCCTGAGTCCCTCGGAGATTTAATGACAAATTCTTTTCCTTGGCTATCAAAGAGACGATACTGTCCAAGCAGGACAGAAGGCCTTTCTTCCCTCTCATCTGCTGCACTGGCACTTGGGAAAGTCTTGCTTTCTCTAGTTGTGTGCATGATAGCATGCAAGGGAAGGGTGTCTTTAAGAGGCTCCCTCAACAGTTTATAGACCCTGATTGTCACCTAACAACACTAATGGTCTCCACCGGGCTGGAGCTTACAGGGATCATCAGTTGCTTTGGCTAAGAAACCTGCAGATTATCTTGGTCTTGATGTGGATAAGAAGATTGTGTGTCACAAAATCATTGCTCAAGGTCAGAGAAAGTCACCAGAAGCATAAAACATTCTTTTTACTCAAGCAGGGAGAATCAGTCACCATTACTAAGAGCTGCAGAAAGTCCTGAGTCTGAGTATAGTGATTTAGCCAATTACGATAAAGTGTGAGACTTTCACCTAGGAATATGCTGATACATCTTAGACTTAAGAACTACAGGATGAAATAAAACTTGGCTTGGACATGAAGAAAGTCCAAGCAACCTGGCTTCACCTGTCAGACTGCAAAGGCCTAATGAGACTCTCATTTTCTTTTTCCTTCTCAAAGACAAGGTCACTGGAAGGTAAGCTTAACCGGTATAAATTTTCCAATCTAATCAGAAACTTGAATTCACAGAGGAGTATACTAGGGTCTGTAATTCAGAAATTCCTAAGTGATCTAAAAGTAAAAGAAAAAGAATCAAACTCATTTGTGACAACGGTATCTAGAAATTTTAAACACACACACTCACATACACCAAACGAAGAAACGAAACAAAGCCCGTGAGCCGACACCCAGATTCCCTGCAGCAATAAATCCACGATTCTGCTCCAGTCCTGGCGGTTTTCTCGACAAGAAGAGAAGTACCCTGAAACTGCAGTAACTCACGTGTGGTTCTCCACACTGCTATGAGCACTGATTTTCTGAGCATTTCTTGCGAAGATTCATTTGCATGTCAAATTAACACATGTGAATTTGGAAAGCCCAGTTAAGAGTAGCAATACCCTCACTGCCAACAGATAGCAACTGCTAAGAAAGAAAAATTAATGCAGCTATCACATTTTTTTTTAAGTCGATCAACACATACACACACTGTAACTATGGAGGAGGGGTACCAAGCTTCTTCAGATATACAAATAAACACCAGCAAGACAGTGTTGTTTCATTTGAAGCTGTCTCAGAAGTCTCTTTGGGAAGATATTTTTCCAAACATACTTGCAATTCTTTTTAGAAAACATCAGTGTTATTATTTTTATGGTTATTCTAGGTGGCACAAGTGGCTAAGTGCTCAGCTGCTAACCAAAATGTTGGCAGTTCCAATCCACCTAGAGGCTTCTTGCAACAAAGGGCTGGAGATCTACTTCTGAAATTAAAAGTTATTGAAAACCCTATGCAGCACAGTTCTACTCTGACACACATGGTGTCTATCAGTCAGAATCAACTTGACAGCAATTGTTTTGTTTGGTTTTGTTTTTCATCTTTGGTGTGACTGTTGTTAACACTATGTAGTATTACCTAGCTTGATAACCCACCTCTGTCACCAGCCTTGGCTCTGAGTGACTGGTGTTCAATTTCAAAAATTCAATTGCATGCCCAAAAGAAAGTCAAAAGAATATGCCTCAGGCTCTGAAAGAAGGTTCCCAAAAAGGAGCTCCACAAATTTTTCAGGCAATAGATTTGTCTTTGGAACCAGCGCATAACCCCGAAGGTGATTATTCTAAAGGGATAATGCATTTGAAGTTATATGTCCTGGATGAATTGCTTGAATGGAAACTAGTCACCACCCTTTAGGGGCCATGATTCTCAACTTTGGCTTCACACTGGAATCACCTGGGGAGCTTTACAAACACTGGTGCCCAGGTCTCACCCACAGAGAGCCTAATTTAGTCAGTCTGCCGGGCAGACTAGACGTTGGGAGTTTTAAAAACTCTCTGGGTCGTTCTAATGTTCAGTCAAAGTGGCAATGCACTGCTTAAGAGTCATATGAAATATATATCTTATGCAAAGTTTACTCTCCTGTCCTTCCCTGCTCTTAATGCATTCATTTTATTTTCTCTAGCCCCAAGAATAATGTTTACAAGATAACTAGTTGCCGTTGAGTCAGTTCCAACTCACGGTGACCCCACGTATGTCAGAGTAGTGCTGATTTTTTGGAAGTCACCAGGCCTTTCTTCTGAGGCACCTCTCGGTGGACTTGAACCTCCAACTTTTTGGTTAGTAGCCGAGTGCATTAACTATTTGCACCACCCAGGGACTCTGCTTAGAAGAGAGTAGCTGCTTAATAAATGTTTGATGAGTGAATAACAATAATAGGCCCTTACTGTGTGCCAGGTTGGGTGATAAGCCATCCCAGATTGCTGAGAACTGAGGTACTTCCCTGAGTATAGGTGCTATGGATTGAACTGTGTCCCCCACAAATGTGTATCAACTTTGCTAGGCCATTATTCCCAGTATTGTGTGGTTGTCCACCATTCTGTGATCTGATGTGACTTTCCTATGTGTTGTAAATCCTATCTCTATGATGTTAATGAGGCAGGATTAAGGCAGTTGTGTTCATGAGGCAGGGCTCAATCTATAAGATTAGGTTGTGTCTTAAGTCAATCTCTTCCTTTTGAGATCTAAAAAGAGAAATGAGCAGAGAGAAGGGGGACCTCATACCACCAAGAAAGTAGTGCCAGGAGTAGAGCACGTCCTTTGGACCCAGGGTCCCTGCACTGAGAAGCTCCTAGACCAGGGGAAAACTGATAACAAGGACCTTCCTCCAGAGCCAAGAGGGAGAGAAAGTCTTCCCTTGGAGCTGATGCCCTGAATTCGGACTTCTAGCCTCCTAGACTGTGAGAGAATAAATTTTGTTTGTTAAAGCCATCCAATTGTGGTATTTCTGTTATAGCAGCACTAGATGACTATGATAGTGGGGCTTTCAGTGCTAAAACTGGACAGTCTCAGACAAACCAGTATGGTTCGTCATCTAGTGCCAAGCACCATGCTATACACTTTCAAGGATTATCTTTCAAATCCTAACAACAGTCTTAGGAGGTGGATACTATGATTATCTCAATTTTTCAGGTGAGTAAACTGAAGCACAGAGGTATTAAGTATAAGTAGCAGACCTGAGATTAGCCCGAATCCAGAGCCCATGTACTTAATCATTATGCTGTATTTCTATTCTATAAGGTTGTGTTTTTTTTTAATTTGGTTTGTTATTTTAATGTGTATCTCCCAAAGTAATATTTCTGTGGGTGATTAACCCTTGAAAACAAAATGGTTTCTCACTCCTTCCATAGGGGCATTTTCCAGTTTGAAGACTTCCGGGTATGTCTACCCAAAAATATAGAGAAGACCCAGCAGGAAGCTCAACCCCGGGAAACAGAGAGCAAAGCATTTTTTGGAATGAGGGGAGGGTACCCAGTCCAGCTGGAGCATCAGTAGACAAAGGCATATTCTTTGTCCAAGTTTTCTCTGAGACTGGCCACACACTGACCAGTCAGAACTAGCTTGTCCTCCTGGTTGGAATCCCTGATGCTCAGTGGTGGACCAGAAGCAGACCCACAGAAGACATCGCCATCAAAGGAGGAAACCTCTGGGAAAGGAATCCAAATGTGTGTGCAGCGAGGACACACGAGCATGGCATTGCCCATCCTATAGCTGTTTATATTGTTGTTATCCTTAGCTGCTGTTGAGTTGGCCCCCAACTCATGGTGACCACATGCACGATGGTACAAAAGGCTGCCCGTTGATCCCTGTGATCAGTTGTGGATCAGACCGTTGTAAGCCACAGGGTTTCCACTGGCTGATTTTCAGAAGTAGATCTCCAGGCCTTTCTTCCTAGTCTGTCTTAGTCTGGAAACTCCACTGAAACCTGTCCAGCATTATAGCAACTTATAAGCCTCCACTGACAGATGGGTGGTGGCTATGTATGAGTTGTACTGGCCAGGAATCGAACCAGGGTCTCCCACATGGAAGGCAGAGAATGGCAGAATGGATTTAAAAAAACATGATTCAACCATATGCTATTTACAAGAGACACATCTTAGACACAAGGACACAAATAGATTGAAAGTGAAAGGATGGAAACAAATATCCCACGCAAATAGTAACCAAAAGAGAGCTGGGGTAATAATCTTATTATCACATAAGGTAGGCTTTAAAACAAAATCTGTTAGAAGAGATAAAGATGGATATTACGTAGTGATAAAAGGGTCAATTAATCAATAAGATTTAAGAATCATAAATATGTATGCACCCAACATCAGAGCACCTAAAATATATAAAGCAAACACTGATAGATATAAATTGAGAAATATACACATCACAATAATAATACAATAATAGAGACTTCAATACACCACTTTCGATATTGGGCAGAACATCTAGAAAGTAGACCAACAAGGAAACAGAGGATCTGAATGACACTATAAACCAACTAGACTTAACAGACATACATAGAACACTTTATCCAGAAACAGCACAATACACATTCTACTCCAGTGCACATGGATCATTCTCCAGAATAGGCCTCATGTTAGGTCACAAAGCAAGTATCAACAATTTTAAAAGATTGAAATCATATAAAATATGTCCTCTGGCCATAACAGAGTGAAGCTAGAAATCAATAACAGAAAATAAAAAACAGAAAATACACAAACATACGGAAATTAAATAACAAACTATTAAACTACCAATATGTCAAGGAAGAAATAAAAAGAGAAATCACAAATTTCTTAAAGTCAAATGAAAATGAAAGCACAACATATCAAAACTTATGGAATGCAGTAAAGGCAGTACTGAGGGAAATTTATAGCAATAGGTGCTATAAAAAAGTATCTGAAAAAAGAAGAAAGGTCTCAAATAAGCAGCCTAACTCTACAACTTGAGGAACTAGAAAGAGAAGACCAAATTAAGCCTAAATTTACAAGAAGAAAGGAATTAACAAAGATCACAGTAGAAGTAAATGAAATAATAACAGAAAAACAATAGAATTAACAAAGCCAAAAACTGGCTCTTTGAAAAGATGAGTAAAATTGACAAATCTTTAGCTAGAATGACAAACAAAAAAAGAGAAAAGATGCAAATAACCTAAATATGAAAGAGGGGACAACTGACTCGATGGAAATAAAGAGAATTATAAAAGGTTATGAACAACTGCATAGCAGCAAACTGGATAATCTAGATGAAATGGAGAAATTCTTAGAAGCACATAACCTACCCAAACAGACTCAAGAGGAGATAGAATATCTCAACAGCTGCATAACGGATGAAGATATCAGGTCAAAAAAGAAGTCAGTAGTCAAAAATCTGCCAACCAAAAAAGAGCCCTGAACCAGGTGGCTTCACCAGGGAATCCTACCAAACATTTAGAAGAGAATTGACACCAATCCTGTTTAAACTATTCCAAAAGATAGAGAAACAAAGAATAACCCCTAATTTGTTCTACGAAGCAAACATAATATAATCCATCACTTATCTTTGTGTGTCTTGTGATTTTTTGTTGGGCCATTAGAATTTTTGTGCTTGTTAACTTTCTCAGTTCTCCCCAGTATTTGGTGTTTTCACGTGTACTACTTTCTGCAGAGAACTTTTGGGTGAGCAGAGCCTTCAGCCTTTCTTACCACTTCCTCTCCCTCTCTGTGATAGCTCCTCCTCCCTCCTGATTTAACTAGAATTTGAAAGTTTCAGATCTTGATTTTCAACTTTCAGTGTCTCCTAAACACAACAGAGAACATGCTGTGGTTAGTCTGCCCACCAGTGGGTGCCACCGCCCTGGCAAGATATTGCAGAACAATCAATCTGTCTACCAGGGGGTACAGTCCTCTCTCTTTGGTCATCACTCCCACTAGGACGACTAAGATAAAAAAAAAATAACAAATGTTTGTGTGAATATGAGGAAATTGGGACTCTTATCCATTGCTGATGGGAATGAAAAAAGGTATAACCACTGTTGAAAACAGTGTGGTGGTTCCTAAAAAAACTAAAGCAGAACTATCATATGACCCAGCAATTCTACTGCTAGGACTTATAAGCAGTGACATGATCAGACATACTTATCAATGTTCATTGCAGTATTATTTGAAATAGCCAAAATGTAGAAACAACCTAAATGCCCATCAGTGGATGAATGGATAAACAAAATGTGGTACATACATACAATGGGATACTACTCAACCAGAAAAAGAAATGAAGCCTTGATACATGCTTTAAGATGGACGGAGCTCGAAGACACTACATTGAATGAAGAAAGTCAGTCACAAAAGGACACTGTATGACCTCACTTACATAAAAAGAGAAGAACAGGCAAATGCATGGAGACCAAAGTTTGTTAGTGATTACGAAGGGCTAGAGGGAAGGTGAAATGTGGGATTGTTGCTTATGGAGTAGAGTTTCAGTTTACGATGACAGAAAAATCACATTGATTAAGGGGAGGGTTGCACAGCTGATTAGAGTAATTGTTGTCAATAAGTTGTACACCTGTAAAAAGTTGAACTGGAAAAAGTTGTGTGATAGATATATTTACAATAACAACCAAAAAGAGCAGCTGCTGAGGCTGCTTATGTACAACCAAATGCCTCATGGGGTATGATTTCTTGGTTTGGAGGTGTAGGGTCACAGTTTCATAGAACATCCCAGTTAAGTGACCTAATAATATGTTTAGTGCTTCTGTTCTACCCCCTAGTTCATTGCATAGTGCCTGGGGTCTTAAAAACTTGCAAGTAGCCATCCAAGGAACAATAATTGGTCTCTATTTGCCTGGTGCAACAGAGGAAGGAGAGTCAGGAATAGGATAAAGACATGGAATGTGTGGCTAACTGCCTCCATGAACAGTTGCCTCTTTTGCCATGAGACCAGAAAAGCTGGATGGTGCCCGCTACCATTACTGAACATTTTGATCAAAGATTCTATTGAAGAACCCTGATCAAAAGGGGGAAAATTCAAATTTTTATGGACTTCAGACTTTCTGGAGCCACAGAGGCTGAATGAGCCCCTGAAACTATTGCTCTGAGATAATCTTTAAACCAAAATATCCCCTGAATTCTTGTTAAAATCATACAGTAGCTTACTGTAACTAGAAAGAATGTCTGTCTTGAGTATTGTGCTCTTTTAAGAACTATTTATATGGGATCAAATTGATAACTGCAACTCAAAAGATCATTTAAGAAACTTATGGGGCATTGAGTTTATGTTAATGAGAGAGGAGCAATTCAGAAAACAATGGTAAGAATGCTTACACAACTTGAAGAATTTAATCAATGTCACTGAATTGTACCTGTGGAAATTGTTAAAATGGTGTATGTTCTGCTGAATATATTCTCAATAACAACAAAAAGTAAAGTAAATTAAAAAATGAAAAAAAGCAAGTAGGGGAGGTGTCTGAGCATTACTAAGCAGAGAGACAGACCCTGATGTAAGTCCTTCACTTCAAATTCTCCTTTCAGACTAACAAAATGCCTTGCAAAATTATTTTAAAATTTCTGGAAGGCATTATGCTGAGTGAAATTAGTCAGTCACAAGAGGACAAATATTGCATGAGACTATTATTTTAAGAAATCAAGAAAAGGTTTAAGCACAGAAGAAAACATTCTTTCATGGCTAGAGGGTGGGGAGGAAGGAGAGGAGAATTCACTGACTAGACAATAAATGGAAACCCCGGTGGCGTAGTGGTTAAGTGCTATGGCTGCTAACCAAAAGCTCGGCAGTTCGAATCTGCCAGGCGCTTCTTGGAAACTCTATGGGGCAGTTCTACTCTGTCCTCTAGGGTCGCTATGAGTTGGAATCGACTCAACGGCAGTGGGTTTTGTTTGGTTTGGTTAGATAGTAAATAAGAATTATCTTAGGTGAAGGGAAAGACAACACACAGTACAGGGGAAGTCAGAACAACTGGACTAAACCAAAATTTAAGAAGTTTCCTGAATACAATCAAACACTTTGAGGGACAGAGTAGCAGAGGCAGGGGTCTGGGAACCATGGTTTCAGGGGACATCTAGGTCAATTGGCATAAAAAAGTTTATTAAGAAAGTGTTCTGCATCCCATTTTGGTGAGTGGCGTCTGGGGTCTTAAAAGCTAGCGAGAGGCCATCTAAGATGCATCAATTGGTCCCAACCCACCTGGAACAACGGAGAATGAAGAACACCAAAGACACAAGGAAAATATGAGCCCAAGAGACAAAAAGGGCCACATAAACTAGAGACTCCATCAGCCTGAGACCAGAAGAACTAGATGGTGCCTGGTTACCACCAATGCACTGCCCTGACAGGGAACACAACAGAGAATCCCTGATGCAACAGGAGAACATTGGGATGCAGACCCCAAATTCTCATAAAAAGACCAGACTGAATGGTTTGACTGAGAATGGAGAGACCCCAGAAGACATGGCCCCCAGACTCTGTTAGACCAGAACTGAAACCATCCCCGAAGTCAGCTCTTCAAAGATTAGACTGGACTATAAGACATAAAATGATACTCGTGAAGAGAGTGCTTCTTAGCTCAAGTAGATATGTGAGACTAAATGGGCAGCTCCTGTCTGGAGGTGAGATGAGAAGGCAAAAAGGCATAGCGGCTGGTTGAATGGACCCAGGAAATCCAGGGTGGAAAGGAGGATGGTGCTGTCACATTGTAGGGAGAACAACTAGGGTCACATCACAATGTGTGCATAAATTTTTGTATGAGAAACTAACTTGAACTGTAAACTTCTGCTTAAAGCGCAATAAAAAAAAAAAAAAGGAAAAAATCTTCTAGGGAAACAAAAAAATTATTTTAAAATTTCATTAGCCATTTTTTTAAAATAAAAAGAACAGAAGTCTGTCAGAGAACTTCGAGTGCTAGAAGTCTACTAAAAAACCTAGTAGCTAATATTACAACACATAATCTCTTTATAAACCAGAAACATGACAAGTTTCTAGAATTTTTTTCTAAAGACAGGGTGTTCATACAACGTTTGGCCATTATATAAAAACCTTGGTAGGGCTGTGCCCACATTAGCATCGTGTTCCAACCATCTGACCTTAATGGAAAGGAAGACTGTTGAATGGTCTTTATCTGCTAAAATACACAAACTCAGCAGAAGGATCTTCAATAACTCAATGATTGCAATGTTGAAAGGAAAGGAAGCAACAGTAGCCACTTAGGTCCATACCTGAAGGGAGCTTCTTTGTGGAATTGCTCCCAGAATTGCTGCTGCTCAACATCAAAGGCTGTGCACCTTTGGCGGAGGAGGGTCACTTCATTCGCCTGCAGTGGGGCCACCTGCTGCCTCACTGTGATGGCCAACTTTTTTATGTTGTTCCATTTCTCTGGTAGCTCCTGCAAAGGAGACCTCAATGTGGTTAAACCAACACACTGCTCTCCCTTCCCCACAGACCTGAAACTGGACAGTACCCAGGTATCTTCATCTAGGATACAAGGTCATACTATTATGTGTTGCTGTCATTGGCCCATTCTCTAGGAGCCCCACCTTCCTTGACTTATCACCCTGGTTGCCCAATGCTCCCAACTATCACTTACCTATGACTCTATACTATTCTTCAACCGCTAACCCAGTAACCCTCACCTTTTTCTATATTCTTTAGGAGTGATTGTTCATTGTCTTTTATGCCCAACATTTTCTCCTAGACCATCTAATATCCCTTAGACCTGTTATTCCCCCTTTAATTTTGGGGGGGCGTGATTTCGTATATATCAATTCTCCCACATATATTCAGCATTACATTCTCTCACATTTACTGAGTTTCCAGAATGCACTAGACATTCTAGATATGCTACACACACTATAGTTCTGAAAGATAGACCTTGGGTCATCACCAAGTCCTCTGTTTTTCAGTCACTTCAAACCAGCCCACCTAAAAATTCTGAAACTTTCACTCCATTTCTTCTATAAAAACAATAAGCTTTGCACTGACCTCCAGCTGCTTATATACTGTATCTGGCAATTCTTGTTCATAGGTCTTCAGCAATTCAATAGTTTGCTTCAAGGGCTCAAACATCTCATCTGTGCTGCTCTGCCGTTCCTTAAGAGCCATAAGGTGTCCCATAATCTCAACCAGTCCTTTGAAATCTCCTTTTTCAACTTTCATGAGCAAGCCATTCTCACTATTTTTTATAAACACTTCAAGGTCAGCCAAGCTAAGCAAAACAAACAGAATATGAGGGACCATCCTTCTTCCACTCCTCAAAAGGAAGATTTACTTATTTTTCCCAAAGTAATAGTAGTTATTATGGAAAACTTATCATGTGTCAAGCACTTTGGATATATTTTACCCTGATGTTAAGACATGGACCTCTGCAAAAGAGTCAAGGTCATGAGGACAAGGCAAGACAAGGAGAAGACTAAGGAAATCTGATACCTAAATGCACTGTGCTGTCCTGAATTGGATCCTGGACCAGAAAAGAGAGTTTAGTGGGGTAACTGGTGAAATTTGAATAAAGTCTTTAGATCAATTAATAGTTTTGTATCTATGTTAATTTCCTGACTTTGATAATTGTGCTATGGTTATGCAAGATGTTAATATTTGGGAAAGCTGGATGAAGGGTATAAAGGAATTCTCTACTATTTTTGTAAGTCTGAAATTATTACAAACACAGCATTCAAACAAAAAAGAAAAACAAACAAACAGCACCTGGTCTCTAAGGTCACCCATACCTGGGTTTGAATTTGACACTAGATTTGTGACCCTGGCCAAGTCATTTAATGTGTCTGAGCCTCAGTCTCCTTACCTATAACACTGGAACAATAATTTCTATCTCTTTACTTATTGTAAGGGTTAAATTAGATTCATTCTTTAATTAAAAAAAAAACATTTACTGAACATCTATTATGAGCCCCAGCATGCTTCCAGGTCCTGAAGATAGAATGATAAATAAGATAAACAGACTCTACCCTTGAAAAGCTTGTATTCTAATGGGAAAAAATGAATACTAAACAAACCAACTAAATAAATTGCATAATTTCATGTAATAATGAGTGCTATAAAAATATTTTTTATAAAAATATAAATCAGGATAAAGGGATAGAGTATAAGGACAGGACTGTTTTCTTTGGGGTGGTCAGTGAAGGCTTCTCTGTGAAGCTGGTATTTGGACAGAACCTAGACGATGTGAAGGAGTGAGTGAGGAAGAAATGGGGGGAGATTGAGACTTCAGGAATTCTAATATTTAGAGGCCTAGAAGAGGTAAAGGAAACAGCAAAAGCAAAGCGCCTGAGGCCACATCAAGGAGTAGTTTTTCTGAGGAAAACGGAAAAAGTCAGGGTGGCAGAACAATAAAAGGAGTAAGAGGAACTGTGGAGGGAGAAGAGGTCAGAGAAATAACGAGGCACCACACAATGTAGGCTTTACTGGCCATGGCGAGAAGTTCAGATTTTATACTAAGTGTGAGAATTCTCAGTAGGAGAATGGCATAACTTGATCTACATTTTCAAAAAGATCTGTATTTGGAAGAGAACAGATAGTAGCTGGAGGTGGCAGAGATGGTAGCCGTGATGGTGGCAGTGGAGGTGAGACAAGAATGGAGACAGTTAGGGGTGATTAAGATGACAAAAGATACTGGCTTTGACTTGGATGCTGTCTGTGAAGAGTGGCCAGACTCAACATTATGTCATGTGAGGGAATGAGATAAATCAATAATGGCTCCTGGAAACTGGGTAAATGGTGATGCCATTTACAGATGGGGAAGAATTGGGGAAGACTGTTTTTTTTTTTTTTTGGCCAGGGACAGAGAAAGGACTAGGTTCTAAACATGTGAGTTGTGAGGTGCTTGACAGACACTAGACACAGGAAGCAGAAATTTATTAGGCAGTTGAATACAAGTCTGGGGTTTTTGAGAGATATTGGGGCTGAAAATATAAATGTTAGTTATTAACAAAGAGATAGATTTAAAGCCTTGGGCTGGATGTCTCTTGGAAAATAAATACATAAAAAATTTTTTTTTTTTTTTTTTTTACATAGAGAGAAAAAATTCCAGGATTGAGACTTCAGAAATTCTAATATTTAGAGGCCTAGAAGAGAAAAGTCCAGCAAAGAGACTGTTATCAATTGTATTGTAGCCTCCAAAAAGATATGCTGAAGTCTGAACCCCCGGTACATGTGAATATGACCTTATTTGGAAAGAGGGTCTTTGAAGACGTTAACATTCAGGTTAGCATGATGTCATAAGGGAGCCAGATGGGTCCTAATCCTGTATTACTGGCGTCCTTACAAAAGAGAAGATACACAGAGACAGGGAGACAGACGAAGGATGCCACACAATGCTGCAGCTGTAAGCCAAGGAACACCCAAAGGTACCAGAAGCTAGAAGAGAGGAATGGAACACATTCCCCTTCAAAGCCTCAGAAGTTATCAACATGGCTGACACCCTCATACGGACTCCCAGCCTCCAGAACTGCGAGACAATCTATTTCTGTTCTCATAAAGCCACCCAGTTTTATATTTATGTCTTGTTACGACAGGCCTAGGAGACTAATACAGACACCCAGAAGGCTTAGCCAGTAAGACAGAAGGGAAACAAGGAAAGTGAAATACGCTGAAGGCCAAATGAAGAAACGGCTTAGGAAGGAGGGAGTGATCAGATGTAACAAGTACTGCTGAGAGGCACAAGTAAGACAAAGACTGATAATTACCATTGGATTCAATCATTTGGAAATAATTCATGATCTTGACAAGAATGATTTCAGTGAAAAGGTATACTAAAAGCCTGATTGGAGAATAAGTTAGAGAATGGTGGACTTCTGCTTCTAGCTGTTTGGTATACATGATACCAGAAATGACCCTTCTGATAAAACAACAAAATATTTAAGCAAATAGTTGGAAAAAAAAGTTTTATAATGCATCACTATCCAAAAAAAGAAAACTAAACTAAACCCATTGCGCCGAGACAATTCTGACTCATAGCCAACCTGTAGGACAGAGTAGACTGCCCCATAGGGTTTCCAAGGAGCAGCTCGTGGATTTGAACTGCCGACCTTTTGGTTAGCAGCCGTAGCTCTTAATCCCTGGCATGAAATTAAGGAATCTCCAGAGACCGAAAATGTAGTGAAAGAAAGAACCCTGGGAGTAAAAAAGATCCAAAGCTGGTTTTTACATGATACCAAAAAAAAAACACAACAAACCCAGTGCCATCGAGTCGATTCCGACTCATAGCGATCCTATAGGACAGAGTTTCCAAGGAGCGCCTGGAGGATTTGATCTGCCAACCCTTTGGTTAGCAGCTGTAGCACTTAACCACTATGCCAACAGGGTTTCCTTTCACATGACAAAAAAAAAGCTTCTACTAAATCCTGGAGACTCTGACCTTCAATTTTGATACAGGGGACACGTGATTAAGCCTAGGCAACACACAAGGTGAGGAGAAGGCTGCAAGTAAAGTTGGGACACCATACGCACGAGCAAATAATAAATACATTGCACAGAAGGAACCACATGGAAACTTGCCTGTCTTGCCTTGGCACTGGCTGAACTATGGCAGGTTGTAGTTTAAGTGGTCTGGGGTTGGTAGAGTCCCTTGATGACTGGCAGAAACAAACGCAAATCCTTCCGGAGGATTGGAACTAGAATCCAGTCCTCAAAGGATTCCCACAGATAAAATTCCAAGGAACATGACTTTACAATAAAAAAAATTACAAAATACACGAAGAAAGAAGTCAGAACTCCTGAGTGGGTGCCAGCAGAAACAGCAAAATTAGAACTGTGAAGATTTCAGATATTGGAATAAAATAGCTATATTTAGTCTGTTTACTGAACAAAAGATATCCTGTTTAGGTGCCTTACTGTGCTATTTCTTTCCCACATAGCAGTGGAACATCAATTCTAGACTAACTAAGAAAAACAACTTCTTCCTTTTAAGCATGGTATATCAGTTTATACAAAAATGCTTTTTTGGAAATCGACATTCAGAAGCCTAGATAAGCTCTGACAGTCTCAGTGGTCACCACCACTGCTCTTCCTCCAGCTCGCTCTTTAAGTTCAAACATGATTTCAGCATTGTCTCACAGTCAGGAATGGAGTTAGTTTAAGAGACTCTCCAACTATGCCCAGAAGCAGTGATAGTGTGTGGACCATTGTATTATTGCAGGATGGATTCAGAGAAGTAATACAACTTATTAAAGTAGATAACATGAAAAACACGGTCTGTGATGGCAGCACTCTGTGAAAAGAGGGATAGAAGGGCTTTCAACATGTAGTCTATTGATGCAAAAATGATCACATTGTGCTACGCTAATGGGTAATTCCAGAAGAAAAAAGCAATAATATTTTGTAGGCCTTTACATCATCTTTAATACATGGTGTTATGGATTGAACTGTGTCTTCCAAAATGTGTATCAACTTGCTAGGTCATGATTCGCAGTATTGTGTGATTGTCCACCATTTTGTCATCTGATGTGATTTTCCTGTGTTGTAAATCCTACCTGTATGATGTTAATGAGGCAGGATTAGAGGCAGTTGTATTAATGAGGCAGGACTCAATCTACAAGATCAGGTTGTATCTTGAGCCAGTCTCTTTTGAGATACAAAAAAAGAATTGAGCAGAGGAGGGGGACCTCATATGACCAAGAAAGTCATGCCAGGGGTACAGCGAGTCCTCTGGACCTGGGGTCCCTGTGCTGAGAAGCTCCTAGACCAGGGGAAGATTGGTGGCAAGGACCTTTCCCCAGAGACAACAGACAGAGAAAGTCTTCCCTGGAACTAGTGCCCTGAATTCCAACTTCGAGCCTACTAGACTGTGAGAAAATAAATTTCCATTTGTTGATGCCATCTGCTTGTGATATTTCTGTTATAGCAGCACTAGATAACTAAGACATACAGTATGAAGAAACCTACCATTTTAAGTTGACAAATCAAAAGTTTTCTTAAGATCATGCTCTAATAAGTATTTCCTAAACCTTTAAATGCAAATAAACAGAAGAGAAGCCTTAAAATTTGAGCAAGGAACAAGAGTGTAATACCTAGCAAGTAAATTTGTAAAATAGCCAAGAAGAAGGTCTAGAAATGAAAAATATTGTTAATATTTAAAGTTTAATAAATGGATTAAACAAGAGATTAGACAAAGCTGAAAGACAGAATTCAAATGTTGTATGATGGAAGTGGAGAAGTTACTCAAACTTCAGTGCAAAGAGACAAAAAATATGAAAAGTTGTTGAAAGATAGATAAATGGTGAGATCTCAAAGAAATCTAATAAGACTTCCAGAAGGAGAGGAGAGAGTGGAGGAGAAGAAGCATCATTTGAGGAGATTATGGCTGAGAACTTTCTTGAATAGTTGAAAGAAAAGTAAGACCAAGAAAGCCCTCACCTAGGAAGAAAGAGAGCCAGGGCTTGGAAGAGGAAATGCTGCCACCATGAACATCTGCTTTCTGTGCCATGAAACCAGAAGAACTCGACAGTGTCCAGCTACCATTACTAAACATTTTGATCTAAAATTCTGTAGAAGAATTCTGATCAAAAGTGGGAAAAAACAAAACAGAATTTCAAATTCTCAAGAGTATCCAGACCATCTGGAGCCACTGAGGCTGGATGAATACCTGAAACTATTGCTCTGAGATAATCTTTAAACTTTAAACCTCAAGCCAAAACTTTTCCTGGAAGTCTGATTTGACCCAAACGACAGTTTAGTCTAATTAATAAAGTATGTCTGCCTTGAGCACCACGCTCTCTCAAAGATTTATCTAATTGGGATCAAAACGACAACAACATCTCAAAAGGTTAGATGAGAAGATTAGGGGACAGTGGATTAACATTAATGGTGGTGTAATAATTTGGAAAAGGATAGCAACAATGGTTACACTACATGAAGAATATAAATGCTATCACTGAATTGTACATGCAGAATTTTTGAACCAGTGTATCGTTTGCACAACAAATGAAATTAAAAAGCCCTTACACAGATTCTTAATTATGAAACTGAAGGTCATCAAAGATGAAAAAGAAAGTCTTAAAATTAACTTCAGATCAAAGAAAGTTTTCTAAAAAAAAAAAAATTAGATGGATGGCTAATTGCTCAACAGTAAAAATGAAAGCCAGGATACAGTGAAATTATAACTTCAATAGACTCAGAAAAAATATCTAATCTGTCCTCCTAGAATTCTCTCATCAACAAAGCCACTTTTTTAAGAACAGGGGCAAAATAAAGATATTTTCAAAGAAAGAATGATAGAGTTCCACTTACAGACCCTGTATTAAAGGAACTTTTAATGGATAAACCTCAAGTAGAAAGTCTATAATGCAGGAAGGAATAATGACCAAGGATATTGGAAACCACGTAGATAAATTTAAATAACCATTGGACGAATAAAAATAAAGTATAATCTGTAGGGTTTATATAAACAAGAGGGAGCGATTACAATTACTGGGAATGAGAGAATTAGATGGATGAATAATTAAGACTGACACATTCTAAGGTCTTTGTATTGGTTGTAAAGAGAATAAAAATACTGGTAAATTTATTATTTTTAAGGATGCTTTTTGTCATGGATTGAATTATGTCCCCCCAAAAATGTGTGTATCAATTGGGCTGGGCCATGATTCCCGGTATTGATTTTCCTATATGTTGGAAACCCTGGTGGTGTAGTGGTTAAGTACTACGGCTGCTAACCAAAGCGTCAGCAGTTTGAATCCACCAGGCACTCCTTGGAAACTCTATGGGGCAGTTCTACTCTGTCCTATAGGGTCGCTATGAGTGGGAATGGACTCCACGGCACTGGGTTTGGTTTTTTTTTTTGGTTGTAAATCCTGCCTCTATGATGTTAATGAGGGAGGATGGGCAGCAGTTGTGTTAGTGAGGCAGGACTCAACCTACAGGATTCGATTGTGTCTACAGGAAATCTCTTGAGATATAAAAGACAGAATCAAGCAGAGAGACGGGGGACCTCATATCACCAAGAAAGCAGCACCGGAGCAAAGCACATCACTTGGACCTGGGGTCCCTGTGCCTGAGAAGCTCTTCAGCCAGGGGAAGACTGAGGACAAAGACCTTCCTCCAGAGCTGACAGAGAAAGCATTCCCTTGGAGCTAACATCCTGAATTTGGACTTTTAACCTACTTTACTGTGAGAAAATAAACGTTTCTTGTTAAAACCATTCACTTGTGGTATTTGTTATAGCACCACTAGATAACTAAGACAGTTTTTAAAATAGCTATAGTGGCTGCAAGAACAGTAGTTCCAGATAGTACAACATCCAAGTTAGCAGAAGGCAAAAAATGGAACAAGAAAAAGGAAAAATACAAGGAGACATAAAAAACATTCAACCCAAAAGTGGACAAGAAGGGAGGGGGGAAAAAGGAAAAGGTAAATATTATTAAATATTATTAAACTGGATAAAAAATGCAGTCCTATGCTGATTATAAAAACTTCCTCTAATATAAGGACACAGAAAGATTGAATACCAAAGGATTAAAAAAAAAAGATACACCAGGTAAATGTCATACAAAAGAAAACTGGTTTAGCTATATTAATATAAGACAAAATCACTTTACTTGAAGAAATATAATTAGTAATAAGGTCATTTTAGGCTATTTACATTTGCATTAAATGTTTAATTTGCCAGGAAGATACAAAAAGTCAAAACCTTTATACTCACTACAAGATACCCGTTAAAGTATATTAAACAAAAGTGACTGAATTAGAAGCAGAAATTGACGATCCACCATCAAAGTGAAAGATTTTAACACAATTATCTCAGTAACTGATGAAGTAAGCAGACAAATAAATAAAAGCCAATGAGGATACAGTAGATTTGAACAGCACAAATAATAATCTTGATCAAATAGGCACGTACGAAACAGCAGTTACAGAATACACCATCTCTTCAGATGCGCGCAGGATATACATAAGAGCTGACCATATTGTAGTGTATAAAGCAACCTTGGCAAATTTAAGTTCATTTTAAAAAGATCACAGTCTCTGATCACAATGCACTTAATTCAGAAATTAATAATATAAATGTAACTAGAAAAAACCTGTGTTTGAAATTAATAAAAAAGTTCAAACAAATCATAATGGATATTTTTAAATATTCAGAACTAAATTATAATGAAAATATTACACATTAAAACTATTTGGATAAAGGCAAAATTGTATTAAGAAGGAAATTTATAACTTTAAATCTTAACATTCAAAAGACAAACAGCTCAAAATTAATAAGCAAAGAATGCATCTTAAATTAGCAAAAGAACAGCAAATAAATTCAAAGAAAGGAAATAGTAAACATAAAAAAATGCTGTTGTTGTTTGCTGTGGAGTTGATTTTGACTCCTCGCGACCCTATAGACAGAGCGGAACCACTTCATAGGGTACCCTAGGCTGAAATCTTTGGAAGAGCAGTCGCCAGGTCTTTTCTCCAGTGAAGCGGTCCAGTGGACTCAGTCAGCTGACATTTTGGTTAGCAGCTAAGTACTTTAACCATTGCACCACCAAGGCTCCTTCATAAAAGAATAAAGTGTTGAAATGGAAATCAAACTATGTTAAAGAGGATCAATTACTTGACAAGATTGTTTTCCATAAATTTCTGGCAAGATTAATTATGTCAGAAAATACAAATAAAAATAGGAATGAAAAGGCAGCACAGCAACTGACTTGGCACAGGCTAAATAGGTAAGAGGATATATTATAAATTTTATGACAATAATTTAAAGATTTACATGGAATGGATAAATTCCTATTAAAGTAGGAATTAGTAAGGAACTGAGGAACAGAAAACCATAATATCCCTATAACCATTAAAAAAATTATAGGTGGAAATTTTTCCACAAAGAAAACACCAGACCCAGATGGCTCAATAGGAGATATAAATCAAACTTTCAAGGATCAGAGAATTCCAATCTTACAACAACTCTTCCAGAGAATACACAAGAAGGATTCCTTCCTGATTTAATTTATGAAACTAACAGAACCACAAAACCAAGATCAGACAAAACATAAGAAAATTGTAGACTAGTCTCAATTGTAAACATAGGTGCAGAGATGTTACACACATGAAAATAAAAACAAACTGTGTATATTGGCAAAGATACTCCTTCATGTTGGGTTTACCAGTAATGCTAAATTGGTTTAATATTAGAAATCAAATAATACATTCACCATTTTAACATTGTGAGGTTAAAAATTAATAGAGGTAGAAAAAACACTTGACAAAATTATTACCTATTTATGCTAAATCCTCTTGACAAATTAAGAACTGAAGGAATCTTCTTTAATCAGATAAAGAGTATATTTTAAAAAATACACAGCAAATATTATACTTCAAAGTGAAACATTGAAAGCATCCCCTTTAAGATTAGGAAGAAGACAAGGGTGCCTGTCATCACCACTTCTACTCAACATTACACTGCAAATCCTAGCCAATGCAGTAAGATGAGAAATAGGAATAAAATGCATAAAGCCTGAAAAGAAAGAAATAAAATTATAATTTGTAGATGATGACTACCTACATAGGAAATTCAAAAGGGCATCTAGATAAATTATTAGAATTAATTAGTAAGTTGCAGATACAAAATCAATATACAGAAATCAATCCCATTTTCAAAGAAAAATATGATTTTAAAATATCATTTATACTAGGAACAAAAACATAAAATACTGAGGACAATGTAGATTTTTTTAAAGGTAATGATACAAAATTCCATTAAAAGATATTAAAGAAGACATAAATAAATGGAGAGATAACATGTTCATGGACAAGAATACTCAAAACCATGAACATATCAGTTCTCCCCAAACTGATCTTAGTCACCGCAAGTATAAGCAAAATTGCAACATATTTTTTTCTTTTGCAAACTGATTTTGAAATTTATATGTTCTGCAATTCAACAACAAAAAGACAAACAGCCCAATTAAAACATGGGCAAAAGATTTGAATAGATACTTCTCCAGGGAAGATACTCAAATGGCCAACAGGCACATGAAAAGATGCTCAATATCATTAGTCATTAAAACGAGTTCCGGGGGAATCTAGGCCAATTGGCATAACGAAATTTATTAAGAAAATGTTCTGCATCCCACTTTGGTGAGTGGAGTTTTGGGTCTTAAAAGCTTTCGAGAGGCCATCTAAGATGCATCAATTGGCCCCAACCCACCTGGAGCAAAGGATAATAAAGAATATCAAAGACACAAAGAAAATATGAGCACAAGAGACAAAAGGGCCACATAAACCAGAGACTCCATCAGCCTGAGACCAGAAGAAGTAGATGGTGCTGGCTATCACCAATGACCACCCTGACAGGGAACACAACAGACAGTCCCTGATGGAGCAAGAGAAAAGCATAGTGCAGAACTCAAATTCACGTGAAAAGACCAGACTTAATGGTCTGACTGAGACTAGAGAAACCCCAGATGATATGGCCCTGGACCCTCCGTTAACCCAGAACTAAAACCATTCCTGAAGCCAACTCTTCAGGCAAAGATTAGGCTGGACTATAAAATATAACATTCGTGAAGAGTGTGCTTCTTAGTTCAAGTAGATACACGTGACTAAATGGGCAGCTCCTGCCCGGAGGTGGGATGAGAAGGCAGAAAGGGACAGGAGCTAGTTGAATGGACACAGGAAACCATAGGTAGAAAGGGGAAGTGTGCTGTCACATTATAGGGATTGCAACTAGGTACACATACAATATATGTATAAATTTTTGAATGAGAAATTAACTTGAGCTGTAAACTTTCACCTAAAGCACACGCAAAAAAGAAAACCCATTGGCACTGAGTTAATTCCAACTCATAGTGGCCCTATGGGACACAGAAGAACTACCCCATAGGGGTTTTCAGGGAGAGGCTGGTGGATTTGAACTGCCGACCTTTTGGTTAGTGGACGTAACTCTTAACCACTGTGCTGTCACAGCTCCCCATTAGTCATTGGGGGAATATAAATCAAAACCACAATGCTAGGTTGGCTATTACCAAAAAAATAGAAAGTAAGTGTTGGCAAGGATGTGGAGAAATTGGTACCCTCGTGCATTGCTCATGGGAATATAAAATGAGGCAGCCACTGAGGAAACAGTTTGGCAGTACCTCAAAAAGTTAAACACAGAATTAACAGATGACCCAGCAATTCCACTCCTAGGTATATACACAAAAGACTTAAAATCAGGGATTCAAACAGATACTTGTACACCAATGTTCACTGCAGCGCTATTCATAATAGCCAAAAGGTGGAAACAACAGAAGTGCTCATCAGCAGATGAATGGACAAAATGTGGTTTATTCAATATAATGAATATTATTCAGCTGCAAAGAGAAATGAAGTTTGGATACAGCTATGACATGGATGAAACTTGAAAACATTATGTTAAGTGAATTAAGTCAGACACAGAAGGACAAATATTGTATGTTTCCACTTATATGAGATACCTAGGACAGGCAAATGCACACAAACGAAAGTTTATTTGTGGTGACCAGGGCCTTGGGAAGGGGGGGGATGACGAGTTATCACTTAAGAAGTACTGTGTTTTTGTTTGGGGTGATGAAAAACTTCAGAAATAGATAGTGGTGATAGTCTCACAAAATTATAAATGTAATTAGTGTCATTAAATTGTACATGTAAAATGATTAAAATGGCAATTTTGAAATATATATATATTTTAAGAGATTTTTAGAGGCGGGGCTGAGATGGAGGAATAGACAGATGCTTCCAGTGAGCCCTATTACAAGGAAGATCTGAAAAAACAAGTGAAACGAGTATATTTATGATGAGCTAGGAGCCCTGAACTTCAAAGGCAAAGTGAGAAAATGAACTGAGCAGCAGGGGGAAGAAGAGACGGTTCAGAAGAGGAGAGGAGTTACCAGACCTGAATTGCGGACAGCCCTCGGGCACCATTTCTGGAAGTGGCTCAGGTGGGGTGATGCTAGCTTTTGGCCAGTTTCCACAGGGAGAAGCAGCCAGCCACACAGCCTACTCATGTCTTCGCAACCAGAGAAGAATGACGCTCTCGACAAAAGCTAAGTACTTGCGTATATTTTAACACACCCCCCCACCCCCAAGGTGGCTTCAGTGGCTGTTCATTTCCCTGGGCCAGAGGTAGGCCCTGTTGAGCGCCTAGAGCCATCTTCACAGCCTTGAAGCAGGAATAAATTTGCAATTGGGGGAAAAGATAATTTGCCAGCTCCACTAACCTGGGGAGCTCAGGACAGAAGCGTCTCCTGTCCAGGCATAAACGACCCGTGGACTTTGAGTAAAGTTTCCCCCTTGCGTGGACCTGTGTGGGCCTATTTCAGGAGAATAGGCCCTTGCTGGCAGACTACAACTGTTTCAGCTGTGTGGTGGAGAGGTGGGTGTTTGATGTTTGACACCAATTTGCCTATTAAACAGGGTCCTAACCTACCCACATCAGGGGCCTAAGGACTGGTGGCTCCACTCAGGTCACCCAGCCATCTGCAACAGGGGTCCAAGGATAACTGACATCTCCCATTCCTTACATCAAAAACATTGGGTGCTCATGGTCTGCATGCAGAACCCACCCAGCCGTATGCTCTAGGGAAAAGGGACACTCTTTCCATAGAGACACTTGGGGATGATTCTCAGCCCCCTGCCTTGTTCAGAGTGTAACCCCCTGCTGCAACCAGATACTGGTACCTACACCAATCACCCCTGCCCCTCTAAGACTGTAGAACAGAGTCTGTACAACACACTTGATGATCAGCTACCTGGACACCTGAGCTGAATCCATACAAGAAAACTGAATGGACTCCTAGACTGATATACCTGATAACAGCTCTAGCCATCTGGTGACAGGACATCAGGGCTTCAAAGCTGAAAATAATCAAGCTAGCTCACACAAGCGACCCATTTGGGCATATCAAAACAAAACAAAGCAATAAGCTAGGATACAGTAGGCAAACATAAAATAAACTAATACAATAACTTATAGATGGCTTGGAGACAACAGTCAATATCAAGTCACATAAACAGACCAAGATCGCCAAAACAAGCTCTCAAAACAAAGAATCAAGGGATCTTCTAGATGAAAGTGCCTTCCTGGAATTACCAGATGCAGAATACAAAAGATTAATGTACAGAACACTTCAAGACAACAGGAAGGAAATGAGGCAATGTGCAGAACAAGCCAAGGAACACAGAGATAAAGCAACTGAAGAAATTAAAAAGCTTATTCAGGAACACAGTGAAAAATGTAATAAGTTGGAAAAATCCATAGAAGACAGCAATCAGAAATTCAGAAGATTAACAGATTAGACAACTCGATAGAAAGTCAGAGGAGCAGAATTGGGCAAGTTGAAGGCAGAATTTGTGAACTTGAAGATAAAGTACTTGGCACCAATATATTTGAAGAAAAATCAGATAAAAGAATTTTAAAAAATGAAGAAGCCTTAAGAATTATGTTGGACTCTATCAAGAGAAATAACCTACGAGTGATCGGAGTACCAGAACAGGGAGGGATAACAGAAAATACAGAGAGAATTGTTGAAGGTTTTTTGGCAGAAAACTTCCCTGATATCGTGAAAGATGAGAAGATATCTATCCAAGACGCTCATCAAACTCCACATAAAATAGATTTTAAAAGAAAGTCACCATGACATGCTATAGTCAAACTTGCCAAAACCAAAGATAAAGAGAGAATTTTCAGAGCACCTAGAGATAAACGAAAAGTCACCTACAAAGGAGAGTCAATAAGAATAAGCTCAGACTACTTGGCAGAAACCACGCAGGCAAGAAGGCAATGGGACGACTCATATAAAGCATTGATGGAAAAAAATTGCCAGCCAAGAATCATATATCGAGCAAAACTGTCTCTCAAATTTGAAGGTGAAATTAGCACATTTCCAGATAAACAGAAGTTTAGGGAATTCGTAAAAACCAAACCAAAACTACAAGAAATACAAAAGAGAGCTCTTTGTTAGAAAATCAATAATATCAGGTATCATCCTAAGATTGGAACACTGGGCAGAACAATCAGATGTCAACCCAGACAGGGAAATCACAAAAAGAAATCAAGATAAAAAACAAACACTGAAAACAGGGAAATAGTGACGTTATTATGTAAAAGAAGAAAACATTAAAACAATAAAGAGGGACTAAGAAATCTAGTCATAGATCTTTCATAAGGAGACGAAGACACAGCGATATGAAGAATTAAAAGTTAGGTTTAAATTTAGAAAATAAGGGGTAAATATTAAGTTAACAACAAAGGAGACAAACTATCCTATGCATCAAAATAAAATACAAGGAAAAAAATAAGAGACTTAGCAGAAACAAAATCAAGAACAACAAATATGAGGAAAAGACAACACATAAAGATAAACTACTCAGCACAAAAAATTAAGTGGGAAAAAGAAACTGTCAACAACACACAAAAAAAGACATCAAAATGATAGCACTAAATTCATATCTATCCATAATTACACTGAATGTAAGTGGACTAAATGCACCAATAAGGAAACAGAGAGTGGCAGAATGGATTTAAAAAAATGATCCATCTATATGGTGCCTACAAGAGATAAACCTTAGACTTGGAGACACAAACTAAACCTCAAAGGATGGAAAAAATATATGAAGCAAACAATTATCAAAAAAGAGCAGGAGTGGCAATATTAATTTCTGACAAAGTAGACTTTAAACTTAAATCCATCATAAAGGATCAGGAAGGACACTATATAATGGCTGAAAGTACAATATACCAAGAAGATATAACTATATTAAATATTTATGCACCCAATGACAGGGCTGCAAGATACATAAAACAAACTCTATCAGCACTGAACAGTCAGATAGACAGCTCCACAATAATAGTAGGAGACTTAAACACACCACTTTCAGTGAACGACAGGACACCCAGAAAGAAGCTCAACAAAGACATGGAAAATCTAAATGACACAACCAACCAACTTGACTTCATAGACATATAAAGAACACTCCACCCAACAGCAGCAAAGTATACTTCCCTTTCTAGTGCACATGGAACATTCTCTGGAATAGACCACATATTACATCATAAAGAAAGCCTCAACAGAATCTAAAACGTTGAAATATTACAAAGCATCTTCTCTGACCATAAGGCCATAAAAGTAGAAATCAATAACAGAAAAAGCAGGGAAAAGAAATCAAATGCTTGGAAACTGAAAAATACCCTGCTCAAAAAAGACTGGGTTACAGAAGACATTAAGGATGGAATAAAGAAATTCATAGAATCCAATGAGAATGAAAACATTTCCTATCAGAAACATTGGGACACAGTGAAAGCAGTCCTCAGAGGTCAATTTATAACAATAAATGCATGCATACAAAGAGAGAAAGGGGCGAAAATCAAAGAATTATCCCTACAACTTGAACAAATAGAAAGAGAGCAATGAAAGAAACCCTGAGGCACCAAAAGAAGGCAAATAATAAAAATTAGAGAAGAATTAAATGAAATAAAAAACAGAAAAACAATTGAAAGAATTAACAAGACCTAAAAAAAAATTTTTTTTTTTAAAGCTGGTTCTTTGTAAAAATTAACAAAATCGATAAACCATTGGTAAAATTGACAAAAGAAAAACAGGAGAGGAAGCAAATAAGCTGAAAAAGAAATGAGCTGGGTGATATTACAACAGACCCAAATGCAATTAACAGAATTATATCAGATTACTATGAAAAATTGTACCCTTACAAGCTTGAAAACCTGGAAGAAATGGATGAATTTCTAGAAACACACTACGTACCTAAACTAACACAAACAGGCAGAACAACTAAATAGACCCATAACAAAAGAAGAGACTGAAGATGTAATAAAAAAACTCCCAACAAAAAAAAAAACCCTGGCCCGAACGGCTTCACTGCAGAGTTCTGCCAAACTTTGAGAGAAGAGTTAACATCACTACTACTAAAGGTATTTCAGAGCATAGAAAAGGATGGAATACTACCTAACTCATTCTATGAAGCCACCATATCCCTGATATCAAAACCAGGTAAAGACACCACAAGGTAAGAAAATTACAGACCTATACCCCTCATGAACTCAGATGCAAAAATCCTCAACACAATTCTAGCCAATAGAATTCAACAACATATCAAAAAAATAATCCACCATGACCAACTGGGATTCATACCAGGTATGCAGGGATGGTTCAACATTAGAAAAACAATTAATGTAATCCATCATATACATAAAACAAAAGAACCACAGGATCTTATCAGTTGATGCAGAAAAGGCATTTGACAATGTTCAACACCCATTCATGATAAAAACTCTCAGCAAAATAGGAATAGAAGGAAAATTCCTCAACATAGTAAAAGGTATTTATACAAAGCCAACAGCCAACATCATCCTAAATGGATAAAGTCTGAAAGCATTCCCCTTGAGATCAGGAACTAGGCAAGGATGGCCTTTATTACCACTCCTATTCAACATTGTGCTGGAGGTCCTAGCCAGAGCAATTAGGCTAGATAAAGAAACAAAGGGCATCCGATTGGTTAGGAAGAAGTAGAAGTATCTCTATTTGCAGATGACATGATCCAATACTCAGAAAACCCTAAGGAATCCTCCAGGAAACTACTGAAACTAATACAAGAGTTCAGCAGAGTAGCGGGATACAAGATAAACATACAAAAATCAGTTGGATTCCTCTACACCAACAAAAAGAACATTGAAGAGAAAATCACCAAGTCAATACCATTGAGAGTAGCCCCCAAGAAGATAAAATACTTAGAAATAAATCTTACCAGAGGTGTAAAAGACTTATGCAAAGAAAACTACAAAATACTTCTGCAAGAAACCAAAAGAGACCTATATAAGTGGAAAAACATACCTTGCTCATGGATAAGAAGACTTAACATTGTAAAATGTCTATTCTGCCAAAAGCAATCTATAGATTTAATGCAATTCTGATCCAAATTCCAACAACACTCTTTAATGAGATGGAGAAACAAATCACCAACTTCATATGGAAGGGAAAGAGGCCCCGGATAGGTAAAGCATTACTGGAAAAGAAGAACAAAGTCAGAGGCCTCACTCTACCTGATTTTAGAACCTATTATATCACCACAGTAGTCAAAACAGCTTGGTACTGGTACAACAACACATACATAGACCAGTGGAACAGAATTGAGAACCAAGACATTAAGCCATCCACATACGAGCAGTTGCTATTTGACAAAAGCCCTAAATCAGTTAAATGGGGAAAAGACAGTCTTTTTAACAAATGGTGCTGGCAGAACTGGATATCCATCTGCGAAAATGAAACAAGACCCATACCTCACACCATGCACAAAAATGAACTCAAAATGGATCAAAGACCTAAATATAAAATCTAAAATGATAGAGATCATGGAAGAAAAAATAGGGACAATGTTAGGAGCCCTAATACATGGCATAAACAGTATTCAAAACATTACTAACAATGCAGAGGAGAAACTAGATAAGTAGGAGCTCCTAAAAATCTAACACCTATGCTCATCCAAAGACTTCACCAAAAGAGTAAAAAGATTACCTACAGACAGTGAAAAAGTTTCTAGCTATGGCATTTTCAGTCAGCACCTGATCTCTAAAATCTACATGATGCTGCAAAAATTCAACTGCAAAAAGACAAATAACCCAATTAAAAAATGGGCAAAAGATATGAACAGACACTTCACTAAAGAAGACATTCAGGTAGCTAACAGATACATGAGGAAATGCTCACGATCATTAGCCATTAGAGAAATGCAAATCAAAACTACAAGGAAATGACAGCACTAAACATATACTTATCTATAATTACTCTGAATGTAAATGGACTAAACGCACCAATAAAGAGACAGAGAGTCTCAGATTGGATAAAGAAACACAATCCGTCTATATGCTGCCTACAAGAGACACACCTTAGACTTAGAGACACAAACTAAAACTCAAAGGATGGAAAAAAATATATCAAGCAAACAACAAGCAAAAAAGACCAGGAGTAGCAATATTAATTTCTGACAAAATAGACTTTAAATTTAAATCCACCACAAAGGATAAAGAAGGACACTACATAATGAGTAAAGGGACAATTGACCAGGAAGATATAGCCATATTAAATATTTATGCACCCCAAGACAGGGCTGCAAGATACATAAAACAAACTTTAACAGAACTGAAAAGTGAGATAGACACCTCCACAATTATAGTAGGAGACTTCAACACACCACTTTCGGAGAAGGACAGGACATCCAGTAAGAAGCTCAATAGAGACACGGAAGACCGAATTGCTATAATCAACCAACTTGACCTCATTGACTTATACAGAACACTCCACCCAACTGCTGCAAAGTATACTTTTTTTTCTAGCACGCATGGAACATTCTCTAGAATAGACCACATATTAGGTCATAAAACAAACCTTTGCCGAATCCAAAACATCGAAATATTACAAAGCATCTTCTCAGACCACAAGGCCATAAAAGTGGAAATCAATAACAGAAAAATTAGAGAAAAGAAATCAAATAATAGAAACTGAACAATACCCTGCTGAAAAAAGACTGGGTTATGGAAGACATTAAGGAGGGAATAAAGAAATTCATAGAATACAATGAGAATGAAAATACTTCCTATCAAAACCTCTGGGACACAGCAAAAGCAGTGCTCAGAGGCCAATTTATATCGATAAATGCACACATACATAAAGAAGAAAGAGCCAAAATCAGAGAACTGTCCCTACAACTTGAATAAATAGAAAGTGAGCAACAAAAGAATCCATCAGGCACCAGAAGAAAACAAATAATAAAAATTAGAGCTGAACTAAATGAATTAGAGAAGAGAAAAACAATTGAAAGAATTAACAAAGCCAAAAGCTGGTTCTTTGAAAAAATTAACAAAATTGATAAACCATTGGCCAGACTGACTAAAGAAATACAGGAAAGGAAACAAATAAACCGAATAAGAAACGACATGGGCCACATCACAACAGACCCAACTGAAATTAAAAGAGTCATATCAGATTATTATGAAAAATTGTACTCTAACAAATTTGCAAACCTAGAAGAAATGGATGAATTCTTGGAAAAACACTACCTACCTAAACTAACACACTCAGAAGTAGAACAACTAAATAGACCCATAACAAAAAAAGAGATTGAAAAGGTAATCAAAAAACTCCCAACAAAAAAAAGCCCTGGCCCGGATGGCTTTACTGCAGAGTTCTACCAAACTTTCAGAGAAGAGTTAACACCACTACTACTAAAGATATTTCAAAGCATAGAAAATGATGGAATTCTGCCTAACTCATTCTATGAAGCCACCATATCCCTGATACCAAAACCAGGTAAAGACATCACAAAAAAAGAAAATTACAGACCTATATCCCTTGTGAACTCAGATGCAAAAATCCTCAACAAAATTCTAGCCAACAGAATTCAACAACATATCAAAAAAATAATCCACCACGACCATGTGGGATTTATACCAGGTATGCAATTTTTTTTAATGCAAGACTGGTTTAATATTAGAAAAACCGTTAATGTAATCCATCATATAAATAAAACAAAAGACAAAAACCACATGATCTTATCAATTGATGCAGAAAAGGCATTTGACAAAGTCCAACACCCATTTATGATAAAAACTCTCACCAAAATAGGAATAGAAGGAAAATTCCTCAACATAATAAAGGGCATCTATACAAAGCCAACAGCCAACATCACTCTAAATGGAGAGAGCCTGAAAGCATTTCCCTTGAGAACGGGAACCAGACAAGAATGCCCTTTATCACCACTCTTATTCAACATTGTGCTAGAGGTCCTAGCCAGAGCAATCAGGCTAGACAAAGAAATAAAGGGCATCCGGATTGGCAAGGAGGAAGTAAAATTATCTCTATTTGCAGATGACATGATCTTATACACAGAAAACCCTAAGGAATCCTCCAGAAAACTACTGAAACTAATAGAAGAGTTTGGCAGAGTCTCAGGCTATAATATAAACATACAAAAATCACTTGGATTCCTCTACATCAACAAAAAGAACATCGAAGAGGAAATCACCAAATCAATACCATTCACAGTAGCCCCCAAGAAGATAAAATACTTAGGAATAAATCTTACCAAAGATGTAAAAGACCTATATAAAGAAAACTACGAAGTACTACTGTAAGAAACTAAAAAGGACCTACTTAAGTGGAATTTTTTTTTTTTTAAGTGGAAAAACATACCTTGCTCATGGATAGGAAGACTTAACATAGTAAAAATGTCTGTTCTACCAAAAGCCATCTATACATACAATGCACTTCCGATCCAAATTCCAATGACATTTTTTAATGTGATGGAGAAACAAATCACCAACTTCATATGGAACGGGAAGAAGCCTTGGAGAAGTAAAGCATTACTGAAAAAGAAGAAGAAAGTGGGAGGCCTCACTCTACCTGATTTTAGAATCTATTATACTGCCACAGTAGTCAAAACAGCCTGGTACTTGTACAACAACAGGCACATAGACCAATGGAACAGAATTGAGAACCCAGATATAAATCCATCCACATATGAGCAGCTGATATTTGACAAAGGCCCAGTGTCAGTTAACTGGGGAAAAGATAGTCTTTTTAACAAATGGTGCTGGCATAACTGGATATTCATTTGCAAAAAAATGAAACAGGACCCATACCTCACACTACACACAAAAACTAACTCCAAGTGGATCAAAGACCTAAACATAAAGACTAAAACGATAAAGATCATGGAAGAAAAAATAGGGACAACGTTAGGAGCCCTAATACAAGGCATAAACAGAATACAAAACATTACCAAAAATGACGAAGAGAAACCAGATATCTGGGAGCTCCTAAAAATCAAACACCTATGCTCATCTAAAGACTTCACCAAAAGAGTAAAAAGACCACCTACAGATTGGAAAGAATTTTCAGCTATGACATCTCCGACCAGCGCCTGATCTCTAAAATCTATATGATTCTATTAAAACCCAACCACAAAAAGACAAACAACCCAATCAAGAAGTGGGCAAAGGATATGAACACGCACTTTACTAGAGAAGATATTCAGGCAGCTAACAGATACATGAGAAAATGCTCTCGATCATTAGCCATTAGAGAAATGTGAATTAAAACTACGACGAGATTCCATCTCACCCCAACAAGGCTGGCATTAATCCAAAAAACACAAAATAATAAATGTTGGAGAGGCTGCGGAGAGATTGGAACTCTTATACACTGCTGGTGGGAATGTAAAATGGTACAACCACTTTGGAAATCTATCTGGCGTTTTCTTAAAAAGTTAGAAATAGAACTACCATACAACCCAGAAATCCCACTCCTTGGAATATACCCTAGAGAAATAAGATCCTTCACATGAACAGATGTATGCACACCCATGTTTATTGCAGCTCTGTTTACAATAGCAAAAAGCTGGAAGCAACCAAGATGTCCATCAACGGATGAATGGTTAAATAAATTGTGGTATATTCACACAATGGAATACCACACATCAATAAAGAACAGTGACGAATCTGTGAAACATTTCATAACGTGGAGGAACCTGGAAGGCATTATGCTGAGTGAAATTAGTCAAAGGCAAAAGGACAAATATTGTATAAGACCACTATTATAAGATCTTGAGAAATAGTATAAACTGAGAAGAACACATGCTTTTGTGGTTACGAGGAGGGGAGGGAGGGAGGGTGGGAGAAGGTTATTTTTTTAGTAAATAAGAACTACTTTAGGTGAAGGGAAGGACAATACTCAATACACGGAAGGTCAGTTCAACTGGACTGGACCAAAAGCAAAGAAGTTTCCGGGATAAACTGAATGCTTCAAAAGTCAGTGGAGCAAGGGCGGGGGTTTGGGGACTATGGCTTAAGGGGACTTCTAAGTCAATTGGCAAAATAATTCTATTATGAAAACATTCTGCATCCCACTTTGAAATGTGGCGCCTGTGGTCTTAAATGCTAACAAGCGGCCATCTAAGATGCATCAATTGGTCTCAACCTACCTGGATCAAAGGAAAATGAAATACACCGAGGTCAAACGATAACTATGAGCCCAAGAGACAGAAAGGGCCACATGAACCAGAGATTTACATCATCCTGAGACCAGAAGAACTAGATGGTGCCCGGCCACAACCGATGACTGCCCTGACAGGGAGCACAACAGAGAACCCCTGAGGGAGCAGGAGATCAGTGGGATGCAGACCCCAAATTCATAAAAAGACCAGACTTAATGGTCTGACTGAGACTAGAGGAATCCCAGCGGTCATGGTCCCCAAACCTTCTGTTGGCCCAGGACAGGAACCATTCCCGAAGACAACTCATCAGACATGGAAGGGACTGGACAATGGGTAGAAGAGAGATGCTGATGAAGAGTGAGCTACTTGTATCAGGTGGTCAATTGAGACTGTGTTGGCATCTCCTGTCTGGAGAGGAGATAGGAGGGTAGAGAGGGTTAGAAACTGACAAAATTGTCACGAAAGGAGAGACTGGAAGGGCTGACTCATTAGGGGGAGAGTAAGTGGGAGTATGGAGTAAGGTGTATATAAGCTTATATGTGACAGACTGACTTGGTTTGTAAACGTTCACTTAAAGCTCAACAAAAATTATAAAAAAAACACAAAAACTACAATGTTATTCCATCTCCCTCCAACAAGGCTGGTATTAATCCAAAAAACACAAAATAATAAATGTTGGATAGGTTGTGGAGAGACTGGAACACTTATACACTGCTGGTGGGAATGTAAAATGGTATAACCACTTTGAAAATCAATTTGGAGCTTCCTTAAAAAGCTGGAACTAGAACTACCATGGGATTCAGCAATCCCACTCCTTGGAATATATCCTAGAGAAATAAGAGCCTTTACATGAACAGATATATGCACACCCATGTTCATTGCAGGACTGTTTACAATAGGAAAAAGGTGGAAGCAACCAAGGTGCTCATCAATGGACGAATGGATAAATAAATTACAGTATATTCACATAATGGAATACTACAGATCGATAAAGAACAGTGAGGAATCTGTGAAACATTTCATAACATGGAGGAACCTGGAAGGCATCATGCCGAGTGAAATTAGTCAGTTGCAAAAGGACGAGTATTGTATAAGACCACTATTAGAAGAACTCAAAAAAATAGTTTAAACAGAGAAGAAAATATTCTTTGATGGTTAGGAGAGCGGGGACGGAGGGAGGGAGAGGGGTATTCACTAATTAGATAGTAGATAAGAACTATTTTAGGTGAAGGGAAAGACAACACTCAATACAGGAGATGTCAGCACAACTGGACTAAACCAAAAGCAAACAAGTTTCCTGAATGAACTGAACACTTAGAAGGCCAGCGTAGCAGGGGCAGGGGCTTGGGGACCATGGTTTCAGGGGACATCTAAGCCAAATCGTGTAATAAAATATATTAAGAAAACACTCTACATCCCACTTTGGAGAGTGGCATCTGGGTTCTTAAACGTTAGCAAGCGGCCATATAAGATGCATCAATTGGTCTCAACCCTTCTGGAGCAAAGGAGAATGAAGTATATCAAGGACACAAGGTAATTATAAGCCCAAGAGACAAGAAAGGGCCACAAAAAACAGAGACTACATCAGCCTGAAACCAGAAGAACTACATGGTGCCTCGCTACAACCGATGACTGCCCTGACAGGGAACACAACAGAGAACCCCTGAGAGAGCAGGAGACCTGTGGGATGCAGACCCCAAATTCTCATAAAAGTACCAGACTTAATGGTCTGACTGAGACTAGAAGGACCCCCGTGGTCATGGCCCCCAGACCTTTTGTTAGCCCAAGACAGGAACCATCCCCAAAGCCAGCTCTTCAGACAGGGACTGGACTGGACAATGGGATAGAAAAAGATGCTTTGAAGAATGAGCTTCTTGGATCAAGTAGACACTTGAGACTATGTTGGCATCTCCTATGTTGAGGGGAGATGAGAGGGCAGAGGGGGTCTGAAGGTGGCAGAATGGACACAAAAAGAGAGAGTGGAGGGAAGGAGCAGGCTGTCTTATTATGGGGAGAGCAATTAGAGTATACAGCAAGGTGTAAATAAGTCTTTTTATGAGAGACTGACTTGATTTTATACTTTCACTTAAAGTGCAATAAAAGTTAAAAAAAATTTTTTTAAATTTATATGAAAAAGGGGCTGAGAAGTATTGAGGCAATCTTAATGAAAAGGAACAAGGTAGAGACTTGCCCTACCCGATATTAAGATTTATTACAAACTACAGTAATTAGGACTTTGTCATATTAGTAAAGCACTACTTAAATATGGAAGATAAAACTCTCAAACTTTTAGGAGAGCACACAGGAGAGTGTCATTAGGATCTCAGGAGAAGAAAGGATTTATTTAACGAGACAAAAAGAAGCACAACACGAGGGAGAAGGCTGACACATCCGGCTTCATTAAAAGGAAGAGCTGTTCACCACAACACACCATAAATGAAATGCTTTAAAACGGAATTGTGGCAATGGTGGCATAGCTCTCTAAAATTACTAAAAATCGTGGAGTCGTACAAAAAAACGAGTGAATTTTATGGCATATATATATGTGTATATATATATCAGCAAAGTGATTTTTAAAAGAACAAAATATTCAGAAGAATAAAAAACTTCTGAATATTTTTAAAAATTCACCATAAATGGAGTGAAAATACAGGCCAGAAAATGAGTGGTTCTACTTGCAATTCAGACAACTGGTAAAAAAAATTAGACATAGAACATATGAGTAACTACCAAAAAAAATCGAAAAATCGAATAGCTGCATAGAAAAATGGATAATAGATATGAAGAGACATTCCACAGAAGAGAAATCAGGCTGACTCACCACAACCTGAAGAGGTGAGCCACCTCACCAGTAATCGGAGCGATACAAAACCTTCGCCCCAGGGAGACACCATAAACTCTCACCAGAACGGCCAGAGGATGTGGGGCTATGGAACTGAGCACATGCCTGCTGTTGCTACCTTGGAGACAGTTTTGCATTATAGGTGTCTTGGTTATCAGGTGCCGCTATAACAGAAATACCACAAATGGATGGCTTTAACAAACTGAAATTTACTTTCTCACAGTCAGGAGACTAAAAGTCCGAATTCAGGGTGCCTGCTCTAGGGGAAGGTTTTCTCTCTCTGCGGCTCTGGAGAAAGGTCCTTGTCTCTTTTTAGCTTCTTCCTCCTCAGTCTTCATGTGGCTTGGCATCATGTGAATGGCACACAACTCAATCCTTAACAATAGGCATATTGTTTGACCCAGCAATTCCACTCCTAGGTCTGTACTCTAGAGGAATGCTTGTCAATGTGCACCATGATACACTTATAGGAGTGCTCACAATAGCATTGTTAACATTAGCCAAACCATCAGAAACAAGCCAAACGTTCGTCAAGCATGGAATGGATAAAAAAAAAAAATCAAGGAAGGTGTATTCATATAATGGAATATTCCACAGCTGGGAACAATAAATGAACTACTGCTATATTCCGAATGTGGAATGTACATAATGCTGAATGAAGGAACAATACAGAAGAATATATAGGATACAATACTGTTCCATTTTTATAAAGTTTTAAAATGCAAACATATCTATTACCCATTGCCGTCGCGCTGATTCTGACACATGGCGACCACAACGGACAGAGTAGAACTGCCCCACAGGGTTTTCAAGGAGCTCCTGGTGGATTCCAACTGCCGATCTATTGGTCAGCAGCCAAGCTCTTAATCACTGTGTCACCATATATAAACTCGCGTTTATATAAACCCACTGCTGTCAAGTCAGCTCTGAGTCATGGCAACTCCATGCGCGCTCCGCAGTAGGAAGGCACTCCACGGGGTTTTCTTGACTATAATCACACAGATGCGGGTTCCCAGGCTTTTCTTCCACAGCATCACTGGGTGGATTCAAACTGCCAACCTTTTGCTTGGCATCTGAGAGCAAACTGTTTGAGTCACCCAGGGATGGATGCATATGCGTGCGCGCGCGGGCGCGCACGCACACACACACACACACACACACACACACATATGCACGCATAAGTAAAAGCAAGAGAAGGATTATATTAGGGGTTATGCCTGGCAGGAAGAGAGAGGGTTTTATCAGGGACAAGGGTGTAAGGGAATTCATAATACAAATAATGTTTTTTAAGCTGGGTAGTGCAAATATAAGTATTTGGTTTAACACTGTTCTGTAAATTGTATACTTTTTATATTTCTTTTTTTTTTAGAGAGCGAATGGAAGGTGAAGAAGTGAAGAACACATGTATTGACACGTCTGCGATAAAGGAGAGCACAAAAATGGTGTTGTACGTGGAAGGACTTGTGGGACCATTCTCTTTTTTAAGATGGCAGATATTACAATATGTTAGTCTGTTGTTGATGATGTCTGAAAAGAATTGATAATGTTGGGGTCAGGGAATGTTTAAGGAGTCCAGTCCTTGAGTTGGTGAGAGAAAAGAGGTTGAAAAAGCAGGGACAGCTCCCCCAGGGTCAGAGGTGAGGCTAGCTGAGCACATGCCTTTGAATGCAGCAGGGTGGGTAGATCGGTGGGTTAAAAGGTGAATTGGTTCTCTTGTGAGTGCTTCTCATTCTCAGAGAGATAAGAAGCAAGGTCATAAGGGCAGGGGGGTATTTAAGGTTTGAGGTAAGAGAGGAATTAGGAGTCAAGGAGAGTTAGAAAGCATCTAGAAAAATCTGGAGGAGCTATAGGCAAGTACCAAGGGCCTACTTGAACTTTGTATTCATAAATCTAATATGAGACTGGTCAGAAGATTGCTCTGTTTTCCCTTCATCAAAGATGAATTGCTCAGGTGCAGATACAGAGCACTGAGTTTAAACAGAGTCAGGGTTTACAAGGAGGGTGGGGGAGGGGGAAGGAGAAGCAAGGGCGAGAGACACTGAGAAAGCGGTGGAGGCAATGAAGTGGTAATCCTGATGGGCCTGAAGAATCCTGCCAAGTAAGTGAGCTGGAAAGACACCAGGTGGTGGCCAGAGAATGCAACGCTTAAACCTGAGACTCTGAAGGCAGAGCAATGACTTCCGCATCTTTTGCTCTGCCCCACCTCGAGCACTGCGTGGAAGTAGGTAGCAGAGGTATGGCAGAGGAAGAGAACACTGGAATGAGGAGGTCAAGAGCAATGAGAGGCCAGGGTGCAATGGTCACTCCGTGTGGATGCCGGGGTCACTGAGAAGGACGACCAGCAGAAGGGTGGGAGAGGAAGACTGGGAGGCTGATGATAAAATCTGTAATGATGGGGAGAATGATTAACAGCTTGGTAGGTGGCTAGAGCAAGGATGAATGGCAGTTGGTAGAGTCTGATACAGTCTGATAAAATTTGCTATGGAGGAATTGAGGATTATCAGGAAAGATGAAGGTGAAATGGCTTAGAAGCAGCCATGAAGAGCAATGGACACCTTACCTACCTCCACGCTGAGTGGTGAGAGGAATACAGAAGAAAAGTCGGTCTCTCCTTGGGAAGGCTGCAGGGGAGGCACTGTCCTCAGAGGAGTACCAGGTATAAGTAACTTTGGCATTTGCTGCTGAAGGATGCTGAGTTCTGGTGGAAGGGTGTGCAGAAGGCTTTGTGAGGGTGGACTAGGGTGGAGTCAGATTTACCAGTCCAGGTGCCACCGAGTGGCTCTAACTCATGGTGACCATGTGTGTCAGAGTACAACTGTGCTCATAGGGCTTTCAACGGATGATTTTTTAGAAGTAGATTGCTGGGCCTTTCATCTGAGGTGCCTGCCTCTGAGTGGACTCAAACCTCTAGCCTCTGCTAACTGAGTCAGATTAAGTGATGAGAGTTTAAATGACAAAAGAGGATTGGACTTCTGGCAATAAATGATGTATACGAGATGCGTGGAAAAATGGGATTAATCCTGATCTATCAAGGGAATGTAGAAATCACAGAACTACAAGGTACATTGTAGTTTTTTGTATTGTGGTGGCTTGTATGCTGTTCTGTTGCTATGATGCCAGAAGCTATGTCTGAATGGTAAAAAAAAAAAAAAAAAAATGAAAATCTTCACAAATGGATCGATGAACAACATCATGATAAACTGAGACGAAACTAAAGTTGTCAATGACTTCATTCACTTGGATCAACAATGAATGTCCATGGAAGCAGCAGTCAAGACATCAGATGAAGACAGCGTGACCTTCGGCTGGACATGGTTTCCTTGACCAGGTCTTTGGGGCACCTGTGGAACCCCACCAGCATGTTGGCAGCACTGCTCGGGGCAGACAGTTCCAGCCCTGGGCCTGGCTGGGGCTCCCGGACATCTGGAGCCTCCCCACTCCACGGTCGGCCTTGGGCAAGGAGTGTGGAACTAGCATCAGGCCAGCAACATCAAGCACAAACACAGCACGACTGGGCCCAGCTCCCAAGCATGCCGGCCGGCCTCCAAGTCATCCTTGGCGGCACGTACAAGGGTCACAAGTTGCTGAGTCATTAAGGGGTGCGATGCCTCCCGCGGAACCCCCATTAAAGCGTTTCCCTCCCCTTGGACCTCGCGTAGTGCTTTTTTTTTGTGGCGACTCAGTCACGAATGCTCTCCAAATTTGGGGTTTGGCCCAGGAGGAGAAGATTTAGGGTGAGAGTGGGAGAGAGGCGGAATCAGACCTTGCCAAATCCTTTTCTTTGCTTTTGAATTAGGAAGAACTTTGAATATATACAACAGTCCACAGAATAGTACAATTAATAAATGGTACGCAGCCCTGACTCCCAGCAATCCATGGTCCATCCTAATCCTTTCTGTTTTAATATCAAACAGATCTCAAAACCAAAGCACCAAACCTGTTGCCATTCACTCAATTTCAACTCAGCAACCCTATGGGGCAGAAGAGAGCTGCTGCACAGGATTCCCAAGGCTATAAATCTTTATGAAAGCTGACTGCTGCATCTTTCTTCCACGGAAGGGGTGTTGGGTTTGAGCTGCCAACCTTTTTGATCAGCAGCCAAGCACTTGACCACTGCACACCAGGGCTCTTAAACAGATCTCAGCATCCTTTAATTGGTTCTGTAAATAATTAAAAATGTATCCCTTCAAGATAAGAACTCCTGATCCCAACACTTACCACACTGAAAAATTTAGCAACAATTCTTTAATGTCACTAAAATGTCTAATAGATGTTCAAAAAGAAAAGAAAGAAAAATCAAACAACATACTGTATTGGGCAAACCTGCTACAAAAGACTTCTTTAAAGTTCTAAAAAGCTAAGATGTCACTTTGGTGACTGAGGTGTACCTGACCCAAGCTATGCTCTTTTTGATCACCTCATATACATGCTAAAGCTGAACAATGAAAAAGGAAGCCTGAAGAACTGACGCATTTGAATTGTGGTATTGGAGAAGAATACTGAATATGTCATGGACTGCCATAGAACGAACAAATCAGTCTTAGAAAAAATAAAACCAGAATGCTCCTTAGAAGTAGGGATGGCAAGACTTCATCTTGCAACTTTGAACAAATCATCAGGAAAGACCAACCACTAGAAAAGGACATCGTGTTTGGTAAAGTAGAAAAAAAAAAAAAAGTAGAAGGTCAGTGAAAACAAGAGAAACTCTTAATGAGATGGATTGACACCGTAGCCTCAGCAATGGACTCAAACATATCAATGATCATGAACATGGTGCATTACCAGATGATATTTTCTGTTATACATGAAGTCATAAAGTTGCCATGAGTCGGAGGTGACTGGAAGGCAACTAACAACAACAACATTATTCTTATTATTTCTGTTTTCTCTGATCCTCAATAAAACTGTTTCCGGAAGTGTAGCAAAAGAGCCAGGTTTATGAGATCACTGACTGTGAAAGCCGGAAGGCACCTCAGAGGAATCTAGTAGTATTGTCTTCTTTTAGAGATAATTAAATAGGGGTTCAAAGGCAAGAACGCAGGTGTACTAGCTGCTCTACTACGTGTCCAATGCATTACACCGTTAGATCTTCTAAGCTTTACCTGGTTATGCCCATGATAGCTGCTGCCACTGCACCCCCATGCCCTTGGATTACCAGAACTACCAATGGAGGGGTCCACGCAGCAACTGTCCCCCTAGCTGTGCTCCCTTCCAGACATCACTGTCACCCTACCTCCTGCCACACTTCATTCTTGCCCTCAGGTTATACAGTGAGTAAAAGGCCTAATGAACGTGAAAATCTGACTTCTTAAAGAACACCTGAGAAGACCTGTTTCGAATATGTCCACAGTGCTTTCCTGGGGTTTTTTAGAGTGATGGAACTTCACTGTCACAGATTGAATTGTGTCCCCCAAAAATACGTGTATCAATTTGGCTAGCCCAGGATTCCCTGTATTGTGTGACTGTCCATCATTTTGTCAACTGATGTGATTTTCTTATGTGTTGTAAATTCTACCCCTGTGATGTTAATGAGGGCGAATAGGCAGCAGTTATGTTAATGAAGCAGGACTCAATCTACAAGATTATATTGTGTCTTGAGCCAATCTCTTTTGGAATATAAAAAAGAGAAGTGAGCAGAGAGACAGGGGGACCTCATACCACCAAGAAAGTAGTGCCAGGAGCAAAGCATGTCCTTTGGACCCGGGGTTCCTGAAAGCATAAGCTCCTAGTCCAGGGGAAGATGATAAGGACCTTCTTCCAGAGCCAACAGAGACAGCAAGCCTTCCCCTGGAGCTGATGCCCTGACTTTGGACTTCTAGCCTACTAGACTGGGAGAAAATACATTTCTCTTTGTTAAAGCCATCCACTTGTGGTATTTCTGTTATAGCAGCACTAGATAACTAAGACACTCACCTTTGGAGTCTCTAGGAGTTTATGTGTATGGAGATAAATCCTCGATTTAGCCATTCCGGTGTTGCTCACTGCCCCAGAGCACTGAGCAGTGTGCCTACAGTATTAAAGCAGGTCAGCATCCAAATTGGGGGTGGGTGGTTTAGGGAGGCCACGCTGCGGCATCAGCGGACACAACAAAGGGTCATAAATGAATGGAAGGACAATGACTCCCCCATAGGATTCTGGGCTAGTCACAGTCATGGTGGCTGACCTGCTGGGAGGTGACTGGGGGACTGTTGAGCACCTTGATTATTCCCAATGATCCTCTGGACTAAAGAGCCCAGTGCTGGGCTGAATAGTCTAGGTCCACTCCAGAATAGACAGGATTTCAGATCTAGCCTGTCACTAGAATGGCTGGAATGGCACCAATGGGTGCTCTGGAGGGTAGGGATTTAGTGGTTACCACGTTGCACAGCTGGATAATCTGAGACAAGGAGTTAGTGGTAGAAATAAAATAATCTAAGAGGTGCATTAGAGCCCTTCTGCTTCCAAGGCTGAAGGAGATTTCACAGAGTTGTGAAGGAGGATTAATCTGCTAGTATTGTATCTAACATTATTTGCCACATACTCAGTGCCTTTCACACACTGGGCACTAAGTGGACAATGAAACACAAAGAGGCCTCATCTGGAGAACAAGGAAAGGGCAGGATGAGAGTTACCAGTGGTGTCGAAAAGCTTAGAAACTAACCAGGTGTGTTAATTTTTTAAATTTAACGAACTAACCCACAGCAGGAATATGAAGAAGATTAAAAGCAGGGTCCTTGTGGCAGTCTGGGATGCTATTATGGGGCTATAACAATTGTATTACCTGTTAGTGACAGAGTCAACAAGGTGCTGTTTAAACATGAGGCTCCACCTCTTAATTATATTCAGCAGCGAGGCTTTAAAGGGCCGCACATCAATCTTCATCCAGCAGTCAAACACCTTGATGGGTTCTAGCTTGCACACCTCTTCATAGAGTTTTTCATAGGAGTCAATCTGGACTTGGAACTGATGGAGGAGGGGAGGGTTCTCTGGGATGCCATCTTCGATGTGGGCTTCAATCTCATCAGGTGTGAGGACATGCCCATACAACAGAAACTGACCCAGGATCTCCTTCCGGTCCTCCACGTAGAGGTAGGAGTACTGGCTGAAGGTGTTCCGATAGCTGCAGCAGAGGGCCATCATGTTCCGGACCCTCTCCCTGAGCACACTCCTCATGCTTGCCAGCTCAGCCCTGGCCTCCATGTCAACCTGGTGGGGCAAGAGAACAACAGGCAGGGTTACACCTGTGCCTGCCATCAAGTTCCAGGCTTCCCAGGTGGGCAGAATGGCTGCAGATTCTATACCTGATAGTGAGGAGGGTGGTTTTGTGGGGAGAGCCGTGGCACCAGAGATGATATCCCAAAAATGCTCATGAGAAGACCCTCGACAATGTCATAAAAGCCTCCTTTCACTCCTGACTCCAAGGAGGGGTAGAAAACTAATTCTGGAATAGCTAAGTTCAGTTGTGCTTCAAATATTGGGGTGATTCCAGACTTATTTTCTGAAAAACAAGTTAAAAAACAAACAACAGAAAGAATAGGCAAAAAGACAGAAGAAGCAAAGTGCAATACAGTTTTAAAAGCACCCAGAGCATTTCTTTCCTTTAGATAAGCTGTTTGGGTATGGGAAAATGGAGATACAAAATTTTCTGACACCCCAGAAAAGGTGAGGGGGACTGTCTTGCAGTGTTTCTCAATAGTGGAGCCGCCAACATTTTGGGCAGACCAGTGTTTGTGCAGGGCTGTCCTGGGCATTGCAGAAGATTTATTCTCCCTGTCCCCGTGCAGTATGGCCCAAAGATTGAGCAACCCAAGCCAGCCTGCTTCCACATTCCCAAATGCCACCTGGGGACAGGGCAACATCTCATTGAGAAGAGGTTGATTTTGAAAGCCAGTTTCTTAGAAGCAGCTGATTCCTTCCTATGTACAAACCATGCAATTCCACTGGCAGCCACTAGGTGAATGGGGGTATGCTTGTCAATAAAACCAAAAAACAAAACAAAAAAACCCACACCCATCACCTACAAGTTTGTTCTGACTTACAGGGACCCTATAGGACAGAGTAGAACTGCCCCATTGCGTTTCCACATCTTTCTCACACAGCACGGCTGGTGGGTTCCAACCACAGACCTTTAGGTTAGCAGCCAAGCACTTTAACCACTGCGCCACCAGGCTTCCTATATGCATGCCAATAAATGCTTAAAAAAACTAAACCCATTTATGGTCGAGTTGATTCCAACTTATAGCAATACTATAGGAAACAGTAGAATTGCCTCAGAGAGTTCCCAAGGCTGTAATCTCTATGGAAGCAGACTTCACATCTTTCTGTTGCAGAGGGACTGGTGCTCAAACCACCACCTTTCGGTTAGCAGCCAAATGCTTAACCACTGTGCCACCAGCGCTTCTCAATGGTTGGTTAGGCGTGAAAAACAAATAGAAGTTACAATCCTTCCAGTTCTGCTCTATTTCTATAAAAATAGAATTTATTTTAATTCTCTAGTACAGTAGTGATTAAAATTTTGAAAGCAATGTAAATAATTAATGAATCTCTGATCACTTGCTAGACACACTTGCTTTGTGAAATTTAAATCAAAATACACAGAACAAGATGTTCCCAGTACAAGATAAGCGCCTACTCTTCTACCACAACCACTTCTTTTCACATGGCCTTTTATTTGATTGTAGAAATATTTAGGAGACTATTCTTGCTGGATATTGGATGGCAGAGACTGTTCAATGCAATCCGTCCTTTCTTCCCTAGAAATGCAGTTATAAGTGGACACGTGACTAAATTTTCCAGCCCTACTTGCAGTTAAGGTGCCAACAGTTAACACATTTGGGTGCTATCAACAGGTTTGAAGTTCGAGTCCACCCAGAGTCACCTTGGAAGGGAGGCCTGGCTATCTTACTTCCAAAAAATTAGCCACTGAAAACTCTGAGGAGAACAGTTCTACTCGGACACATGCGGGTCGCCATGAGTTGGAGTCAACTCCGCAACAACTGGTTTCTGATTTCGCTGGCAGTTAGGTGTGGAAATGTGATGCTCCCACCAGTGGAATGTGGCAAGAATGATGTGTGCCACTCTGGGCTGGCTCTTGAGACAGCAGGTGATTTTCCTGTATGCTTTCTGTCCCACAGATGAGAGCCTGGATGTGGCAGTGACCCAGCTCAACCACAAAAGTGAGGACAAGGCGCTAGGGAAAAGTGGAGGCACTGGATGGAAGGAACCTGCCCAGCAAACTGGAGCATTCACCTTGGACTGTTACTTGTCCTTTAATCTACATTACTGATGGAGTTTTTATTACCAAAGCTTAGCCTTTTACCCAAATTAAAAAAATGTAGGATGACAGACTTGTATTATTGGACTCAGTAGAGTCCCATGAAAACTATATTTAATTTGTTGCTGTTAGCTGCCATAAAGTCAGCTCCCAACCATGCACAAAAGAATGAAACGGTGCAGGGTCCTAGGCCATCCCCGTGACCGGTTGTTGCTCGAAATGTTTGATCCACAGGGTTTTCATTGACCGGCACTCAGAAACAGATTGTCAGACGTTTCTTCTTAGTCCATCTTAATCTGGACGCTCCGCTGAAATCTGTTCAGCATCTTAGCAACACACATGCCTCCACTGACAGACAGATGGGTGCTTGAGGTGGCCTGGCCAGGGACTGAACTCGGGTCTCCTGCACAGAAGGTGAGAATTCTACCACTGAACCACCAATGCCTATTTAAATTAAGGGAAAGCAAATTTACTAATAACACACACCACTTGTAAAAACAACAGAACTGTAAAATTATGTTTGCATATGTACCCATGATATACGCTGCACTACTATATATATAACATGTTTATAAATTCACAGATAGGGTTGCATGTAGTTTATAGGACTTAAAGGATTTTCAAAAGTAGTTTAACTCTTGAGAAATTTTTGCCCCATGTGCTGACATGAGAACCTAACCCTTATGTTGGATGCAACATTACTGTAATTACCATACAAGCAGATTGTCCTGGTCCCAAAACTGTGGTGTAAGTGAGTCACGTTAGGAGTTAAGGGGGAAGAGTATTGTGGGTTGAGTGGGTAGCATCTAACCTAAGCAGGGTTTGGACTCTAATAGATGACAGAGAGGTCAGGTTAAGCTGTGGTGTGACCAAAGACCGGAGGCATGGACAGTAAGGTGAGTACAGAAAGATAAAGCTCTCCAGCTGGGCTATGGCAAAGTGTCACAGTGACTTTCATCTTCTCAGGAGCTACTCACTTTAGGCTCCTGCACCCTCCCTCCAATAACCAGTGCCTTTTTCATTTTATCTATTGCTCCTTAACTCAGCCAGCTGCTAATCCCAGCTCTTGTCCACTCAAAGGAGATTTTGAAACACCACCTCACTGTGAGAAAAACGCACTCACATTTCCAGGGAAAGAAAGGAACTTGGGCAATACTGCAGAAATACCACCAGCCCCATCTCCAACCCCCTGCTCTCAGTCTCTCCACAAGAGCAGGAGAAGAGGTACACCAGGCAGCCCAGGTCAGCAGAGCCTGAGAGCCGCTGCCAGGGGTGGAGCCACTACATTTAAGGGCTATGCATGGCCTGCACCCAGGTGTGATGAAGCGTCTTCCTAGATCTTCTAGAGAAGGGCTGAGTGATGAGGCCCTGGGATCTCTAACGTCGGAAGAGGTTGGTCCATTCCCTCTGCTAAGCACTATGGATATTTCCTAGGAACCTGCTTCGGTTTTAGTGCCTGTGTTCTATGCCCCACTCATGACTTCCCCCAAGCCCTAGAAGATGATCCTTCAACTTGCTGACTATACTGGAGAGCCTAGTTCCTGCTGGCAGATCCTTTTGATTTGGAGCATTCTTGCAGCCTGCAAGGAAAGACCTCACTTCTCTCCTTGGCCGCTCCACCTATCCAGTCACACCAGCCCCTGGGCCTTGTCCGTCTACATTAACCAGCCTAGGCTTCTGCAGTGCCCTTTTATATGGACTAGATACCTGGACACTGATTTTTGCCTACCTATTTTGACTGTCTGATTTATTTCCTTGGGTTAAACTTGATGTCTTAAATTCTCACCTCACCTTCAGCCTCTGCTTTTAAAATATTCACCTCTGCCTTTCCATTTTGACTAATCCTTCAACATGGCCCTTGTTAAGCTCTTCGAAATTTATCAGAATGTGAACATTTAATTCATCTTTGAGTCCTGAACTCTTCTGCCCTTTCCATCGCATCACTCATTAGCCAAGTTTAGCCCTTAGTATATCTTTGGAGTATGAGGGGGGGAACAGGGCGGGGGGCGGGGGGCAGCAGTGGTTCAGTGGTAGAATTCTCTCCTTCCAGGCAGGGAACCTGGCCAATGGCCCTCGAGCACAGCCAACACCCCTCTGTCAGCGGAGGCTTATGTGGTGCTCTGATGTTGAACATGTTTCAGCAGAGTTTCTAGACTAAGATGGATTAGGAAGAAAGACATGGTGACCTACTTCCAAAAAATCAGCCGATGAAACCCTCTGGATCACAGTGGGGTAACTCTTCCATTATTCCACATAATTCCACTGCGCAGGGGGTCACCATGCATTGGGTGCTGACTTGGCAGCATCCAACCACAACATAATTTTTCACTCTGTGCACCATGAATTCAAGGCCCTTAATTATCATTTTGGAAACCCTGGTGGCGTAGTGGTTAAGTGCTATGGCTGCTAACCAAAGGGTTTGGCACTTCAAATCTGCCAGGCGCTTCTTGGAAACTCTGTGGGGCAGTTCTACTCTGTCCTATAGGGTCGCTGTGAGTCGGAATCCACCCGACGGCACTGGGCTGGTTTTTTGGTTTTTTAAAATTATCATTTAACAGCTTCAAAGAATGCCCATCCCTTCCTGACATTCCTTTTCCTTCTGAGACCAACCTCCTCCTCTGCTGCTTGTCTCACTCTTTTTCACACAAAAAACTTTGGTTTCTTCTACTTAGCCTTGCTACCACAACCTCTCTGTGTTCTCAGAAGGCTACAGAGCTAAAGTACAGGAAGCTTGAAGGCACACAATACCCCTACCCCCAATGCCATGAGTCTAGAGGAAGCTTCCATTACTAACTGCTTCCTGCAGCTCCACCTCAGTCATTCCTCCTTACTGAAGCTTGATTTAGACTGAATTAGCCTTTTTCTTTTTTTTGCATTTGCTATGGGCTTCGTTATCTTACAGCCTGGTTTATCGCCTTTTTTTTTTTTTTTAAGTCACAAGTCTTTTCTCCTTGAGCAATTTAAAAAAGCAATACCTTCACTATTTTACTGTGTATCATCCACAAAAAGTCCCTTTCTGTACAATGCTTTGGGGAAAGTCACCGGGCACTCAATTGCACTTCAATTTCGGTCAACAGACACTGCTACTGTTATCTTTCTGATAATAACCCACATTCACAAGGTAGTACATACCAGTATTTTCCAGGAGATACTTGAGGGAGCACTCAATAGCAAGAAAGAATCCATCTAGCAACATATCATCAATGTAGTTAACATAGGTCTTCCAGATATGGGAGGTTGGGTCTGCTGAAAACAGACCCAGGTTTTCCTACAAAAGAAAGAAGTAAGGATGTAACCCATGTTTAACAATAAGAAAGAATTGGTCTAGTCATCACTAATGGGAATGAACACAACACAAACAGAAAAAAGCATTCTGGTATAGAATTTGCCACTACATACATATCGAACCCACCCCGTTTAATATACATTGTACTAGAGGTCCTAGCTACTGATTGAAAGAAATCAGAGATAGTCCATGCAGGGAACAGGGTGCCCCATTCTGTGCTTGAGGAAGGATTTTGGGGTCAGTCTACTTCTCAGGAGGAGTGTTGATGGACATAGTGTGTGCTTCATCAATGCTGACTGACGTGCTGTGCAGGAAGCCGCAGCAGTGAAGAAGTTTGGGTGGGTAGCAGAAACAAGACTAAGGGTAACAATATGGCATGACTCAAGCTTTCTAATAAACTTGGGATTTAAAGAAGTAAAGCATTTCCTGGTAACCCTCAGTGGTCAGCTGGTGTGTTTTGTTGTTGGCATTTAGTATTAACTAAAAGGCTTTATCACACCGAGTGTGATTTAGAAAACACATACTCAAACAAATACGTGTTTTCTTTGTCTTCTCTTTTCTCTCCTCTTTTATAGGATACAGTCCCTGACCTGGTGGGGGATCACCATGGTAACAGGATTTGAGCTTCAAAAAGAGGGAGCCTAAATGCTCAGCTTTGGCAAATTTAGACATCCCATTTACTCCTAATCATTTTCATTATTAAGACTTTTTAACAGTAACTTTCCCTTTATCTAGTATCTTCAGAAAAAAGGAATAACTTGCAGAAGTAACTTTTCTAGTTAACTCATATTTACTCCTTCAGGAGCACCACATGTTGTAAATAGTGGCCCCTAGATTGAAGCAATACCATGACCCTGCCTTTAGGGACAAAATGTGTATCTATTCCTTTCCTTCCTAAGTAGATTTAAGATTTTTCTTAATGACTTAAAGTTCATCATCGTGCAAATCACAGCACAGTGACAATGCAGAGGTGCTTTTAGGTGTCATTGAAATGTACATGTCTATATTGCCTCTATGTTAAATAACTTTTAGTTTTTATGACTGCTTGGTATAGTTTTTCTCTTTCTTCCTATTGTCAAGCTATCAATACAGCTATCTATACCTTCCACCTTTACTTACTATTTCAAATCTAGGGTCATCTAAGAAACACATTTGTTTGAATTTTCTGTTTAGTGAGAATAAATAGCTTGGGTTTCTGATCCTAATCAAGACACAGTAATGAACATTGGGCTGATGGAAAAAAAAATTGTAAAATTCAACAGCCATTCATAATAAAAACTCCCATCCAGCTAGAAATTGAAGGAAATTTCCTCAACCTTATAAAGAGCATCCAAAAAACTTACAGCTAACATTATACATAATAGCAAATTACTAAAGGTTTCCCTCTACAATTGGAATTGAGGCATGAATGTGCACTCTTACAACTTCTAGTCAACACTGTATTAGAGGTCCTAGCCAGAGTAATAAGGCAAGAAAAAGAAGTGGAAAACATAAAGATTGGGAAGGAAGAAGTAAAACTGTCTCTATTTGCAAATGAGATGATTGTTTACATAGATAATCATAAGAAATTTATAAAACAACTATTAAATTAATAACTTTAGTAAGGTCACAGGCTATAATACTAATATGTAAAAATCAATTGCACTTTTATAACAAAACAATACCTTTTATAAATCATCAGATATATATAAATTAAAACCTCAGTGAAATACCACCACACTCTACTAAAATGGTTGAAACTAAAAAGACTGACAACAAAAAAATACAATGAAAAGACGGAGCACCTGAACTTTATTACACTGCTAGTGGGAGTGTAAAATTATACAACCATTTTGGAACATTGCTGGGCAATTACTTACAAAGCTAAACATATGTATATCTATGACCCACAAATTCTCAAGAGAAATAAAAACATGTGTCCATGGAAAGACTTGTACAAAATGTACATAACACCTTTATTTATAATAGTAAAAAATGAGAAATGACTAAAAAGATCATCAACAGGGGAATGGATGAACAAATTATGGTATAGTCATACAAAGGAACAGTACTCAGCGATGAAAAGAAATAAACTCGTGGTAAACGTAACAATATGGATGAATCTCAAAAATGTTATAGTAAGTCAAAAAAAAAAAAGGTAGACACAAAAGAGAATTATGTCTACTACATAATTCCATTTATATGAAACTCTAGTAAAGACAAATCTACCCTACAGTGACAAAAATCCAATCAGTGTTTGTCTAGGATTGGTGGCAGGATGGGGTGACTCGGTTAGAAAGTTTCACAAGGTAGCTTTCCAGGGTGATGGTGATGTTCTATGTTTTAATCATCGTGGCAGTTATATGAGTATATATTTGTATATATATACTGTACACTTAATATCTGTACATTGTACTGTCTGTATATTATACTATACTTTTAATAAATGGATAACTGCTTTACCTAAATATCCAATAATGGGATGAGTTAGTCAAAGCATGGTGTATCTATACAATTAAATGTCACGCATGATATTATAGAAGGATATCTAGTGACATGGAAAATTATTGAGTATATTCTGCTTAAAAAACCAAGTTGTGGAACTTAGGCAATTAATTTCACCCTCCTGTGCCTTGGTTTCTTCATCAATAAAATGGGAATGACAGTGCCTATGATTTTTATCAGGATTGAATGAACTAATACATACATAGTACTTAGAACAGTGCTTGGCAAATCGTAGACACTAAATAAACGTGAGTTACTATTATTGTATTGTGATTGGAATTATTACTAAAGTGTCTGAACTTTTAGAGCAACATTAATGGTAATTATTTTGGCTTGAGGCTATTTTTGGTTATTTCATGACTGACGACTGGACAATTAAAATATTACAACATATATATTTTTTCCAAGTCACTGTGCTTTTCTCACTGAGTAGGCAATTTAATTCTCTCAATTTTCTCTCATTACAACTTTCAAGTGCACAGTTTTCAGAATTTGTCATTAGATAGAAAGATGGGTGGATAGATGGATAGATAATTTTTCAACTTTTAAAATCTTAAGAAGTTTCTTGCCTCTTGATTTTCTTTTACTTAAAAGCAGGAGTCAAAATCAACTCAACAACACACAACAACGTATCTTGCATTTTCTTGGTATTCACTATAGTGTCTAGGACAGTTTTGGAAACACAGCTGATGGATAATGGATGGATGGATGGATGGATGGATGGATGGATGGATGGATGGATGGATGGATGGATGGATGATGGATGGATGAATGAAGGATGGATGGATGGATGGATGGATGGATGGATGAAGGATGGATGGAGGATGGATGGATGGATGGATGGATGGATGGATGGATGGATGGATGGATGGATGGATGGATGGATGGATGGGTGTCTAGGCTTTACATGTGGATTACTGAATACTGGATTTGGGAGTAGAGGGGTTAAACTTAAATGAAGTCTTCCCCAGCTCTTTATCTTTCAAAGCCATGATTTCAGTAATCATCCTCCTTATTTAACTTCTGATCATCGTTAGTGCTTAAGGCTCAACATTTTTATTGAACTTCAAACTATAGATAACAATTGTGATTCATTACTTACTTTGTGTATGAGATTAACCTCTCAGATGCTGCCCTATGGCTACTTCAGTAGGGTTAGGGCTGGTGGCCATGAATGGCCTTTTTCTTTACTCACAATGAAACTTTAGCCTTGGATAATGGGACATGAGTCTGACCTGCCCACAATGCAGGGAAGAGCCTTAGTGCTTGAAGTGCAGCACTCTGCATTTGTTCTTCTCCTTACCCAGGGCAGCTAGGGATGTCACAGTAACCTTTCATTTCTTCAAGCTCTGTAGTGCTCAATTATGAGAACGATGCTAGGGGACCACACTAGGTTGTGTGGGGGAGTTGGGGTGGGGGTAAATTGTTCAGTGGATAACTTAGGACTCTGTCCTGGGCATTCCCTTCCATCCACTTAGGGTTTGGTGTGGGACTGAAGTCATATGACAACTAAGAGGTGTCACCATTAAGAGTATTAATTTTGACATACTGATGCCAGAACATGACTTTTCACTCTGTCGTCTTTAGGAGCTCTAGTGGTGTATGTGTTAAGTGCTGGGCTGCTAACTGAAAGGTTGGTGGTTTGAACCCACCCAGTAGGTTTTGTGAGAGAAAGACCTGAAGATCTGCTTCCATAGATTACAGCCAAGAAAACCCTATGTGGCAGTTCTACTTTGTCACATGGGGTTGCTATGAGTAGGAATTGACTTGGTGGGACCCAACAACAACAACAATCTATTACCTTTAGTTCTTTTTCTACCAGTATGTGGGTCTGTCCCTGAGTGCAGAAGACACAGCGCTTATTGATTCTTCTCATTTCCAAAACACTGTTTGTGCCCAAACACACTTCTTGATGCTTTCCCTATATTCGTGGTATGTGTTTCTGAGAAAAGGTTATTACCTGGACAAGGGCATGAATCTTAAGGCCTGATTCTTTGATGAGATTGTAGTATTTTTCCATTCGATCATGCTGATCATCCAGAGAGAGAAGACATTCTTTTTTCCCATCTTTTCTCTTCAATATTGGAGACACCCACGTTTTCATGATGCTTTGAATCTCTTCTACATTGTCTTTAGTTTTCTGAATTCTTTGTTCAAGATCATGAATACTATTGGTGACCTGAATGACATAATCCCAAATGCCTGCTCCCGAAAAGAAAGGTAATTAATTTAACTAGCTTACAGTGGCATAGCTAACAGTCTAGTCGCTGTGAAAGACAGGGATACTATACTTGTGGGCTTTAGAAGGCATTTACTATGGAGCACAGTTCTACTTTGACACACACGGGGTCAGCATGAGCTGGAATCAACTCCACAGCAACTGTTTTTCTTTTTAATTTTATCAACTTTATTAATCCCTTACCACAGTATTTCTCCCAGAACCCAAGCAGGGTGCCGTTACCTTCCGTTTTCCAGTTCAGCGTCTCCTCTGCAGCTCTCAGGCGCCCATCGATATCTTGCAGCTCATCCTCCACTAATGGAAATTCTACCTCTAGCAGGGTTCTCATAACCTTGTTGTACCAACTTGCCATCAACTCCAAATTAGCCACGAGTTGCCGATAGAAGTCTTTGGAGGAGAACATGGCTGCTGCTGTCTCAGGGATGTGCTTCATCCGCCTGGGCTCCAGATAACTCATTTCTTTCAGCACTGAAATCAGCTGGAGAAAAGAATCAATGCAAGTTGCTGTAGTTCAGTGACAGTGAAAATCTGCAATATTGGTCAATGACCAGAAAAGCCCAAGGGGCCCCAAAGCCCTTCTGGGTCCCTTCTTAACCTCTGCTCCTGAAAGTCCCTTAAATCTAAGCTCAGAGAAGGAAAAATGGTATTCCAGGCGGGGGGAAGATGACTCAGAAAGCAGCAAGTTTTACCATGTCTGTAAATCACAACAAAGAGCAAGAAGAGGAACCCCAGAGAATGCAGACAGCTGTGGCAGTGGAGGAAGGCTCTGCCTTCTCGACTTCTGGCACGTGGCTGATGGAACGATGGCCTCAGGCTGACCCAGGCAGTTCCTACTGAGGGCTGTGGTCTGAAGGGAGGAGGGTCATCTGGCCTGGGCCACCACATTCACCAGATGCCTCAAATTTAGACTTCTGGTATTATTTCCAAAGGAGGTCACACAGAGCCATAAAGATACACTGACAAGATTGCAAGACAACACCCATCTTCCATGTTTAGTTGTCAACTACAATTATTTGAAGTATTCCACAATGTCTGTTCCCTTGGGCGGGCATTTCTTTGTGTTTTCACGGACTAGAAGGTTACCCAGACCTCACTGAGCTAGTGTGGGGCCCTGAGTTTGGTGGCAACTGCAGAAATGAGAAACCAAGAAGACACAGTCCAATGAAACAACAGAGGCCTCTGATGTGGTTTCTCGGCATCCTCTTCTTTATCCCCTGCTTCTTTACTGTTGTGTGTATACCGAAGCTATAGAGTCACTAGAGTCGGAATCGACTCGACGGCAATGTTTTTTTTTAACCGATGAGTACTGATGCGTATAGATACAGGTGACAAGACAGATACAAAGCCATAGAATCTTCCCTTCCTCCCACCCCACCACATAAAGACACCTCACAAGAAGAGTTTTTCATGATATTATGCTTAGCATGTGGCCTATAGAAGAGCAAACATTTTCTGACCCCTCTTTCAATGTCTCTTTCTTCTAAAAAGCACCTGGCTTAGGCAAATACGACAAAAAGAAAGGAACTGGAGTCTGACCACTGGAATTCCTAGCTGTCTGTCCAATGGCATTGAGCTAGTTCTTCCCTTGTCAGGGTTAAGACAAGTCTTAACCATTTGGGGGGAAATGAACTTAGTCCCCTAATTTACTTTGAAATAAACACAAGATGGATATTCAACATTTAAACGTAAAAAGTGAAAACAAAAAAAATTAAAAGAAAATATGCATGGCTATTTATATGATATTGAGGTGGAAAAGACCTTTCCAAGCATAAAACCACAAAGAGCAAGATAGCAAAAATGTATATGAAAGAAAAGATAAAATTTATATGTGTAACAATCATAACCCACTAACCCACTGCCGTCGAGTCAATTTTGACTCGTAGCAACCCTACAGGACAGAGTAAAACTTCCCCATAGAGTTTCCAAGGAGTGCCTGCTGGATTTGAACTGCCGACCTCTCGGTTAGCAGCTGTAGCACTTAACCACTACACCACCAGGGTTTCCGTAACAATCATAAACCCTATAAAAAGACAAAATTAAATGGGTGGAAATATCTGCAGATTTCTTAATATCTGAAAAATAGTTCACAAATATCCTAACAAATATATAGGAAAAGAGGGTACCTCCAGGAGAAAGTGAGTAGAGGACATAAAAAAATAATTTATAGAAGAAATATAAACAGGCAATAAACTCACGAAGAAACTCAGCTTTACCAGTAATCACATAAGGGCAAATTAAAAAAAAAAAAAAAGCGCTGAGAATTTTACTTTTTTTTCAGTATATCAAGCTGGAGATGATTTGGAGAAACAAACACTACCACATCTTGCGGGCAGAATGACTGGGTGCCGTCTTCTGAAGAACAAGGTGATAACACACACGAAAAGCCCCATGATGTGAATACCTCTTAACCAGCAATTCTATTTCTAGGCACTTATCCTAAAGAAACATTCGAGAATGGATGCAATGATATAACTAAGGATGTTTATTGTAGCATTATTTAGACCATATTTTATCCAATTTAAGATTTCATCAATTGTAAGATTTACCATTATTTTATGTACCACTAAGGAAAAAGGAAAAAAAAAAGTGACTTATTAAAGCATAGATTAAAAATATAAATATATGTATATATAAACTATAGATTATAAAACATAACTCAATTTCAGAGATGTTAAGATATAATAGGAGGCCCTGGGTGATGCAAAGAGTTAACACACTCAGCTGCCAACCAAAAGGTTGGAGGTTCGAGTATACCCAGAAGCACCTCAGAATAAAGGCCTGGTGATCTACTTCCCAAAAAGCTGCACTAAAACCCCGTGGGTGCAGTTCTGCTCTGGCACGCAGGGGTCATCAGGAGTTGGGATCCACTCAATGACAACGGCTTTGGTTTTGTTAAGACGTTAAAAAAAAATAAAAGTGCTTCATAGAATCAATGAAATACCAACTGATAAAACCAGAAAATAATTTAAATGCCCAACAGGGGATTTAAAATAAATAAGTAATCAACATAAATTCAAATTAAAAATTTTCATCCACACGACTCTTATCCTGCCCCGAGAGAGGCACCTCTCCGCTCGAGTCTCTCTGGGCTGACGTGTGTGCTGGCGTTCACTGCCATAGCACCCCTGGTGCCACACTGCTGGAAGTTGGAAGGTGGCGTGTTCGTAGCTCTTCTCTGCTGGGTTGTAGCTGTAGCTGTCCCCTCCCCACCCCACATTATGCCGTAGGTACTTACCCCTCTCTCTTTTTATCTCCCATTCCTTTCTTCTCCCTCCTTTCCCTTCTGTCACCTACCAGTTACCACAGTGTAAGCTCTGACTCATGGCAGCCCCGTGTTTGTCAGAGTAGAACTGAGCTCTGTAGGGCTTTCACTGGCTGATTTTTCAGAAGTAGATCACCAGGCATTTCTTCCGACGCACCTCTGGGCAGACTCGAACTTCCAACCTTCTGATTCGCAGCCAAGCTCGTTAGCCATTTGCACCACCCAGGAACTCCTACAATCTATAACCTACAAACATTTACAAAGCACCCACTATGTGCTACTTGGAGTGTATGGAGGAGTGGTCCATCTTCTATCCTGTCTTACACTGAGGACGCAGTTACTACAGTTATATCACCTGGACTGTGGCCTACTTGGTAATTCAGACATGCTTTTTTCTTTAGTAATCAAGTATTCAATATTGCTTACAATGAGTGCTAATGAAATTGTTTCAGTGAGTTAAAGACAGAACGAAGTCCTGCCAAAATGAAGAGGCGGATCCTCCAAGTCCTTTTGTTGACTTGGATTCCCGGTGGATCTGATGTTCTATTTAACTGCAATTTTCTCAAAAGGCACCAGTATGCTGCCATCAATATGCTGTCAGCTTGGTTTCCAGCTCTGTTTTGCAGTGCATTCCTGGGGAACATGTCACCAAGGCAGCAGTGGGTGCCTGCTTTCAGCTCAGTGTGGCCAATACATTTTCAGCTAAACGATCTCAGCTGAAGACGACAAACGGTCATCATTTTCTCAGCATTAAGCTCTCTGTGGCCACTAGAGTCCACATGGATCTGCCTGTGTGACCCCCTACAGTAGGGTTTCTCTGCCTTGGGACTATTGACTTTTGGAGCTGAATAATTCTTTATTGTGGGGAGGGGGCTAGCCTGTGCATTGTAGGAAGTTTAGCAGCATCCCTGGTTTCTACCTACTATGTGTTAGTGTCTCCCCATCCCATTCGCAACAGCCAAAAACATCTCCAGGGGAACAAAATCATCCCCAGTTGAGAGCCACTGATCTAGAGTCTTATTTTCAAAGTTACTCCTTTGGGATTTATCATATGGTATCTAATAAAGCCACCACTCATCTGTCAGTTTGTTGTACTGTGGTGGCTTGCACGTTGCTCTGATGCTATGAAGCTATGCCACTAGTATTTCAAATAGCAGCAGGGTCAACCATGGTGGACGGGTTTCAGCTGAGCTTCCAGACTAGGACTAGGAAGAAAGGACTGGTGATCTATTTCCAGAATTTATCCAGTGTAAACCCCATGGATAGCAACAGAATATTGTTTGATATAATGAAGGAAATGAGCCCCCTAGGTTGGAAGGCAACAACTGACTCAAGCATGCCAGCAGTCATGAGGATGGCATGGGGTCAGGGGGCATATCATTCTGTTATACATGGAGTCAGAGATGGCTCAACGGCAACTAACAACAACAATCTAGTAAAGATAGATGTTTGTGTGTTTAGGTTCCAGCTCTCCAACTAGATTGTGGGTTCCTTGGTGGCAGGACCCAGGTCTGACACTTCTTGACCCTCCAGTGTCTACTCCATGGCCTTTACATTTAGTATCTTGGTGGGGTGGAAACCCTGGTGGCATAGTGGTTAAGAGTTTGGCTGCTAATTAAAAGGTCAGCAGTTTGAATCCACCGGGTGCTTCTTGGAAACTCTATGGGGCAGTTCTACTCTGCCCTATAGGGTTGCTTTGAGTCGGAATCAACGGCAATGGGACTTTGTGTTTGAGACAGGCCCATTGGACTAGGTTTGGTCCTAAGTGGTCAGTGATACTTTGAAATATATCCTGCTGTGGAAAATAAAATATTTTATAGTTGTCTGTGAAATAGTTGTCTATGCTCACGTTCTTCTCTGACTCTGGAGAAGAACGTGAGCACAGACAATTTATGAATGCACTACACCTCAGAATTCATCCCAAAGGCGTAATTCAGGGTGCAAATTCTTTTAAGCATCTTTCATGTACTCTTAAAAAAAAAGCAAAACAAACACACTTCATTGCCTCTGAAATCAGCAGAGTTAAATGAAACTCTTCAGGAACCCCAAAAGGGGGTCCTGTCACCTGACTTACCTGTGGGTTAAAGTTGACAGTGATCTGCTTTGTCTCTGGGTCCCGTTTCAGAAGTGGCTGGGAAAGATTGTACTGCGACTTCTCTGATACTGTCTGACACCAGTTTTCATAAAGTCTTGTCTCATACCTGCGAGGATTGAAGACAGCACCCCAATGCCTAGTAAGCCCCCTCCCAACTCCCCACCTCCTAGTGATGTTTTATAATAAGAACTGCATATACTATATTATTGTTAGGTGCCATCAAGTCAGCCCCCGACTCATGGCAATCCCATTCACAACAGAACAAAATGTTGCCCAGTCCTGCGCCATTTGCATACACAATGGGATTGGACCATTATAATCCAGAAGGTTTTCATTGGCTGATTTTTGGAAGTAGACTGCCAGGCCTTTCTTCTCAACCAGTCTTAGTCTGAAAGCTCCACTGAAAACTGTTCAGCATCAAAGCAACATACAAGCGTCTGCTGACAGGTGGGTAGTAGCTGCGCATGAGAAGCATTGGCTGGGTCTTCTGCGTGGAAGGCAAGAATTTTACCACTGAACCACCACTGCCCTTGAAGATACTGTTAGTAAAATACCTGGCTATATTCTCAGGTCAGTCAACGACCCAGCCAGCGACGGCAGCTCCTGCAGGTGACCACTTACTTCTAAAGTGCCAGAACTTAATTCAGAGGACAGTAGGAAGGGAGATGCCACAGTGTCTTTTGGGGTATAAATGGAAGTTGCAACTGGCCTCAGTAAAAGTTAGAAGAAATTACTGGGTAAGCTTTGTTTCCCCCTAATCTTCCTGTAGCTCAAGGACATTTGTCCATTCAGTCATTACACATTGACCGAGCTCCTGCCATGTGCTGCATGGGAAAGGGAGGGTAAAATGAAGAATAAACACCTCGTGGTAAATGCAGCTAATAATGGAGACCACAGATAAGCTCATAATCATAATATAATGCTGCAAGTACAATCCTAGAGAGATGGACAGGGTATTGGGCATTGAATGGTAGGGGAGGATGGGGGTGATAAGAAGAATGTCAGGGAAGGTTTCCTGGAAGGGGTGATGAAGTGAACAAGTCTCAGACAATGAGCAGAGGTTGCACATGAAAGAGCAGTGAGCATTCGGGGCAGAAGCAACAGCATGGCGCAAGGGGTGGAGGTGAGGAATGGCACATATGCGAGCTGGGAATAAGGAGTAGGTATGCATGTTGGGAACAAGGAGTAGATATGCGTGCTGGGAACAGGGAGTTGATGTGCGTGCTAGGAACAAAGAGTAGATATGCGCGCTGAGAACAAGGAGAAGACATGCATGCTGGGAACAAGGAGTGGATATGCCTGTTGGGAATAAGGAGTAGATATGCCTGTTGGGAACAAGGAGTAGATACGCCTGCTGGGAACAAGGAGTAGATATGCGTGCTGGGAACAAGGAGTACATATGCCTGCTGGGAACAAGGAGTAGATATGTCTGCTGGGAACAAGGAGAAGATATGCCTTTTGGGAACAAGGGGTAGATATGCCTGCTGGGAACAGGGAGTAGATATGCCTGCTGGGAACAAGGAGAAGATACATGTGCTGGGAACAAGGAGTAGATACGTGTGCTGGGAGCAGGGAGTAGACATGCGTTCTGGGAACAGGGAGTTGATGTCTGTGCTGGGAAGAAGGAGTAGATATACGCATCGCGAACAAGGAGCTGATACGTGTGCTGGGAACAAGGAGCAGATATGCGTGTGGGGAACAAGGAGTAGATACCCATACAATCCAGACTCTCGGAACAGGGGAGAGAAGAGATGGCAGAGGGAAGAGACAGCAGGCTGTTCCTAGATCCTGCACCCCCAAAAGGCCTACTGCAGCTTTAAGTGGGAACAACTGTGAGCCCACATAAAATTTTCATTCCTATGCTTTCTCCATAAAAGGATGAAAGAAGTGTTTTTTAAAAATCATTTTCTCTTTGTGCTTCATAAAGATTACTTTCTGCTTTGTGAGCAGTGCCTGAGATTCTCCGTGACACAGGTCTCAGAGAGCCACTAGGAGTGTCCCACTTTTCCTGATTCTGCCAGGTTCGTGCTCCCAACAAAACTGCACAGGAAAAGTATGTGTTTCCAGAATAGAGCTGTATTCCCCAGAGCCCGTGTTTCTAACCCAGAAATACTATACTCACAAATATCATGATTATAACATAAAACACAGAGTGACATTTCAGAGCCACTGAGGAATCTGCACAGACTTGGAGCTGCAAATGGATCCTGGGGGCTCTGCAGTCCGCACAGTGGTACAATCCCAGAACCTTACTTTTCCAGCAGTGACAGCGTATCTTCATATTTCTGTATCATTCGCTTTCCTTCAGCAGACTCCATGCAACTACACATACAAAAGAGGTGAAAAATGATAAAGAGTTAGAAGAAGTAAAAGTGATGTCTGAGTAATCAACTGAAGCCTGTAAAGAAGAAGAGATGGAATAGCTTTGTGGGCTGGCTTCCAGTGGCCCCCAAGCAAGCCTGCATTCTCCTTCCCATACATCCTCCATAGGCCACTAGAGGGCATCTGCACTTCTCGAAATACAGGCTGCCCCCCAGGTGACAGGGATGCCATAAGTTCCCACAGCACTTCCAGCCCTCCTGCCACCCAGGGCTCCACCAACTCCCTCACCCTAGCCGAGCCAGTCATGCACACAGTAAATAAGCCCCTTCAAAAATCTGAATAAAAGGGAAATTGAGATATAAAGAAAAATTTTTGGTGCTGTACTTTTCTGTGTTTAAGAAAAAAACTGTCGATATTATAAAAAAAAGAGAAAGGGAAAAAAAGATATGCCCTTTTCTGAAATCCATCGAGGACAAGCGATAAGAAACTCCACCCCCCACTGACATGTTTACATGAGGTTCCCTCCCAGCTCCCACCCCCACAGGTACACACGAGGTGCATACATGAGCATGCACATAGATATACACACACGCAGTCACACATGCAGACACATGTGTACACACATACGCACAGACATGTACTCACACAGACACACATGCACTCACACGCCCATACAGACACACATGCACACACATGCACACAGGTAGCATGAACAAAGCCTGGGGGAGGCCCTGTTACCTGTGACTGTGTCCCCTGCTTTTGACACTGCAGCACTAAATGATGGTGAAGCATCTTTAATTGTTAGCAACTTTCACACTAACTGTGTGGAGTGTCTGTTTTTGTTTGTCAGCAAAATGAGGCAGCTTATTGGAAAGATTCTTGAAAACCCATTTGCTCTTTAAGCCAATCCAAGGTTTCTTCACAAGAGCCCTTCAGTTTTCAGAATAAGCCCTTACGCCTGGAAAGAAAGTGTTGGATTTGCTGGAGTTCGGTCCAGTGCTTAGTTCCCTTTTTTGGAGAGCTTTTTTTTTTTTTTTTAGCAGATGCATCTTTGAGGCACCAAGGAGAAGTGGAAAATGCTGAAGAACAGAGGGTGGGATCACACCTCCTCTTCCCTCAAAAGCCGTGGTATTCCCACAAGTCTCAGTTTCGCATCTCTGAGAGAACGAGGCTGGAAGACAGCGAGGTTTCTCGCTCTGAGCCTGTGGGCAGCCGCACAGTGGGGCTTGAGAAGTCCCGGGAATAAGTACAGTGAAAGTCTCTGCAGCTTCCATTTCGCTTCTTGGTGAGGATTCTAAAACACTTTCGTTGTTGTTGTTAGCTGTTATCGAGTCAGCTCCAATCACAGTGACCTAAATATAACAGAACAAAACGTAGCCTGGGCCTACACCATCTTCACTATCATTGGCATGTTTGAGTCCAGTTGGACATACTTTGTTCTGATCTACAGAGTTTTCATTAGCTAAATTTTTGGAACTAGATTGCCAGGTCTTTCTTCCTAGTCTTTCTTAGTCTGGAAGCTCTGCTGAAACCTGTCCACCATGGGTGACCCTGCTGGTTTTTGAAATACTGTTGGCATAGCTTCCAGCATCATAGCAACATGCAAGCCAATACAGTTCAACAAACTGACAGATGGTGGAAAACATTTTTAATACTCAATGAATATATATTGTGGGGTATAATACAAATTTACATTCATGTTTAAAATAAATTGGAATTATCTTGGAAATTGTGTGCTAGGAAGGCCTTTGGAGGAAGGCCAGGGTGCCATACAGATAACCCCCTGGAGGAGAGGCAGGGTGCTGTACAGACACCCTCTGGGACCAAGCTCTGACTATGCTGCTGCCAGAGCACTGGCTGCCAATATAGCACAACTGTGTCCTTTTTTGGGCCCTGCCTTCAGCCAGAGAGCCCCTTAGCCAAGGTCAGGACCCTCCCTGGGAAAGCCTGAGTCCACTGACTAGCTGATGTGGGGGGTGTAAGGGTGAGGCCCTCTTGTCTCAATTCAGAGCCACTCAGAAGGATCAGAGCTCCCAAGGCTGAGGCCTGGGTTGCAACTATCAAATCAAAATCAAACCTGTTGCCATTGAGTTGATTCGGACTCATAGCGACCCTATAGGACAGAGTAGAACTGCCCCACAGGGTTTGCAAGGACCAGCTCGTGGATTCCAACTGCCGACGTTTTGGTTAGCAGCCTGAGCTCTTAATCACTGCACCACCGCAGCTCAATCTCTTCCTCTGCCCAATCCTACTGCCCTCACTCTCTACCCAAGAGCTTCCCTATAAACTTCATGCATACAAATCTTGGGGTCTGCATCCAGGGAATGGGACCTATGACAGCTACCATAGTGTGCATTTCTAGAAGCTGCCCCAACAGCCCACCCCACCGTATCCCCACATTCACTCCCTTCGGCATGGGGGACAGGTCTCAGAAGCACGAGGACTCAGCTCTCCCTCCTGACTGTTGTCTGTTGTCGAGTTGATTCTACCTCATAGCAATATTGTAGAGTTTCCAAGGCTGTAAATCTCAACGGAAGCAACTGCCACATCTTTCTCCCAAGAAGCATCTGGTGGTTTCGAACCACCGACCTTTCACTTAGCAGTTGATCACTTTAATCACTGCACCACCAGGGCTCCTTGCCTTTGTCTCCTAGGGTTGTCATAACAAAATACCACAAACTAGGTGGTTTATGAGAACAGATATTTATTGTCTCATAGTACTGGAGTCTGGTGGTGTTGTATGCATTTGAGTTGATTCCAACTCACAGCGATCTTACAGGACAGAGTAGAGCTGCCCCCATAGGATTTCTTAGGCTGTAATCTTTACAGCTACCATTCGTCTGTTAGTCTGTGGTGACCTGCAGGTTGCTATGGTGCTGGAAGCTACGCCCCTGGTATTTCAAATACCGGCAGGGTCACCTGTGGTGGACGGGTTTCAGCAGAGCTTCCAGACTAAGACAGACTAGGAAGAAAGACCTGGCGATCTACTTCTGAAAAGAATTACCCAGTGAAAAACTTACAGACAGCAGTGGGACATTGTCGGACATAGAGCCAGAAGACGAGCCCCTCCGGTTGGAAGGCACTCAGAACACGACTGGGGAAGAGCTGCCTCCTCAATCCAGAGGCGACCTTAATGATGTGGATGGAGTTGAGCTTTTGGGACTTTAATTTGCAAATGTGGCATGATTCAAAATGAGAAGACACAGCTACAAACATCCGTTAGTAATTTAAACATGGAATGTATGAAGAATGAACCAAGAAAAATTGGAAGTCGTCCAAAAATAAAAGGGAATGCATAAGATCAATATCCTAGGCTTTAGTGGACTGAAATGGACTTGTGTTGGCCATTTTGAATTGGACAGTCATATGGTCTACCATGCCGGGAATGAAAAATTGAAGAGGAATGGCATTGCATTCCTCATCAAAAAGAACATTTCCAGATCTATCCTGAAATAAATGCTGTCAGTAATAGGACAATGTCCACACACCTACAAGGAAGATTAGTTAATATAATTATTGTTCAAATTTACACACCAACTACTAAGACCAAAGATGAGGAAATTGAAGATTTTTACCAACTACTGCAATCTAAAATTGATCAAATACAATCGAGATATATTGATAATTACTGGTGATTGGAATGTGAAAGTTGGAAACAAAGAAGAAGGATCAGTAGTTAGAAAATATGGCCTCGGTGACAGAAGTGATGCCGGAGATCCCATGATAGAATTTTGCAAGACTAATGACTTATTCACTACAAATACATTTTTACAACAGTGACTATATGCATGGACCTCACCAGATGGAAAGCACAGGAAACAAATTGACAACAGCTGTGGAAAGAGAAGATACCATCAGTCAAGCTCAATACCATCAGTCAGAACAAGGCCAGGGGCCTACTTAGGAACAGGCCATCAATGGCTCACAGGTAAGTTCAAGTCGAAGCTGAAGAAAATTAAAACAAGTCCATGAGACCCAAAGTACAACCTTGAGTATATTCCACCTAAATTTAGAGACCATCACAAGAACGGATTTGACGCATTGAATGCTAATGACCTAGGGCCAGATGAGCTGTGGGATAACATTAAGGATGTCATACATGAAGAAAGCAAAAGGTCATTAAAAAGACAGGAAGGGGAAAAAAAAAACAAAATGGATGTCAGAAGAGTCTGAAACTTGCTCTTCAAAGTAGTAACTAAAGTGAAAGGAAGAAATAAGCTGAACAAAAGATTTCAAAGGGCAGCTTGAGAAGACAAAGTAAAGTATTAAATAAAATGTGCAAAGGGGTGGAGATAGAAAACCAAAAGGAAAGAACACACTCAGCACTTCTCAAGCTGAAAGAACTGAAGAAAAAATTCAAGCTTTGAGTTGCAGCACCGAAGGATTCTATGGGCAAAAACCGAATAATGCATAAGGCATCCAAAGAAAATGGAAGGAATACACAGTCACTGTACCAAACAGAACTGATCTACCTTCAATCATTTCAGGAGGGAGCATATGAGCATGAATCGATGGAACTGAAGGAACAAGTCCAAGGTGTACTGTAGCCACTGGCAAAACAAGGCTCCAGGAACTGATGGAGTATCAATGGAAATTTTTCAACAAATGGATGTAATGCTGGAAGAGCTCACTCGAGGTCTATGCCAAGAAATTTGGAAGACCTTAGCTACTTGCCCAACCGACTGGAAGACATCCATATTTGTGCCCATTCCAAAGAAAGGTGATCCAACAGAATGTAGAAATTATTGAACAATATCATACTCAAGTAAAATTTTGCTGAAGATAATTCAAAAAGGGTTGCAGCAGTATATTGACAGGGAACTGCCAAAAATTCAAGCTGAATTTAGAAGATGTGGAACGAGGGGATATCATTACTGACGACAGATGAATCTTTGCTGAAAGCATATATGTTTACCTGTGTTTTATTCACTATGCAAAGACATTTGACTCTGTGGATCATAACAAATTATGGATAACATTGGGAAGAATAGGAATTCCAGAACTCTTAATTGTGGCTCGTGTGGAACCTGTACATAGACAAGAAGCATTTGTTCGAACAGAACAAGGGATACTGTACGGTTTAAAGTCAGGAAAGGTGTACGTCAGGGTTGTATCCTTTTACCGTACTTATTCAATCTGTATGCTGAGCAAATAATCCGAGAAGCTAGACTATATGCAGAAGAACAGAGCATCAGGATTGGAGGGAGATTCATTAACAACCTATGATATGCAGATGACACAACCTTGCTTGCTGAAAGTAAAGAGGACTTGAAGTACTTACTGATGAAGATCAAAGACCACAGCCTTCAGTAGGGATTACAGCTCAACATAAAGAAAACAAAAATGCTCACAAGTGGACCAATAAGCAACATCATGATAAACAGAGAAAAGACTGAAGTTGTAAAGGATTTCATTTTACTCGGACCCACAATCAACACCCATGGAAGCAGCAGTCAAGAAATCAAAAGACCTCCTTTGGGCAAATACGCTGCAAAAGATCTCTTTAAAGCGTTGAAAAGCAAAGATGTCACACTGAGGACTAAGGTGCACCTGACTCAAGCCATGGTATTTTTAATCGCCTCACACGCATGCAAAAGCTGGACTAAGAATAAGGAAGACCGAAGAAGAATTGATGCATTTGAATTACAGTGTTGGTGAGGAATACTGAATATACCATGGACTGCCAGAAGAATGAACAAATCTGTCCTGGAAGAAGTACAGCCAGAATACTGCTTAGAAGAGAGGATAATGAGACTTCATCTTGCTTGCTTTGGACACGTTATTGAAGGGACCAGGACCTGGAGGACATCATGCTTGGTAAGATAGAGGGTCAGTGAAAGAGATGAAGAGCTTCAAAGAGATGGATTGACACAGTTCCTGCAACAATGGCTCAAACATAGCAACGATTGTGAGGATGGCGCAGGACTGGGCAGTATTTCATTCTGTTGTGCATGGTATCACTGTAAGTCGAAACTGACTCAACGACGCCTAACGGTAACAACAACAAACTCTACTGATTGCCAGATCTTTTCTCCCACAGAGAGGCTGGCGCATTTGACCCACTGACGGTTTGGTTAGGAGCTGAGTGCTTAACCATTGATCCACCAGGGTTCCTTTTTGGTGGGCTAGGAGTCTGAATTCACAGAGTTGCCGGACCATGCTCTCTCTTTCCATTGTAGAAGATGTTTTCTTGTCTCTTCCAGTTCCTGGTAGCCCCAGGCATCTCTCGGCAGTTCTTGGCTTGTAGGTGTATTTTTACATGGCGTCTTCCCCTGTTTGACTGTGTCTCCATGTCTGCTCTCCCCTTTTCTAAGACACCACTCAGGAGGGATGAGGACACAGCCTGCTCCAGTATGACCTAGTGAACTTAACTGATAACATTCTCAAAGTAAGAGCCTATTTCCAAACAAGGCCACATTCACAGGTACAGGGATTAGGACTTTAACAGATCCTTTTTGAGGGCCCAATTCAATCCATAACACTGTTTGGCCAATAAGCATCTGGCTGATGGCTGGAAAGAAATTAATATAATTAACACGCATTAGGTAAATGAGTTGCCTCTCTACAATCTCAAAATTCATAGCAAGGAATGGAAGTCCAAAACAAGCTTGCCTTTTAGGAATAAGATACTCACGGATGTGTAAGATGGCGGAAGTTGCTGACGGGCCCCTGGATGCGCTGCCTTAGCTCCTGGACCCAGCGAAGACCTCCAGCCACAGCGGGCATGTTCTTGTGCACCGGGGCGAACCCTGGGGACCCAACACAGCCAGGCTGAAGAGAGGCTACCAACCCCGCAGGCGGGCACTGATGCACCGCAGCAACGCCTCCTACCAGTTGCTCTACTTTTTGCCTCACCTACCTCTACACACTAAAATCACCCTCTGGTCAAACTGCAGTGAAGAATTCCTGCAAGATCCCCTTGTTCTGCTAGCGAGTAAGGAAGTGACCCTGGGAAGAATGCTGAACTAGGTCAGAGGGCCAGGTTTCCTGGCCGTGATTTTCCACTCACTAGCTTTATGACTTTAGACTTTATAACTTTCAACTTGGCCGTGTGTTGGCATCACCTGGGCATCCGTGAAAAAGACTCAGGCTTGGGCCCCACCTGAGAAATTCTGAGTTAACTGTTCTGGTCATTGGTATAATTTAAAAATGCATTAAATGATTCTAATTGTATAGTCAGGGTAGAGAAACACTGCCTGAAACAGACAAATTAATCTCTCTGGGCCTGTTTTCTGATCTATAAAATGGGAATAATATCTTCCCTGCTTAACTTCTAGGATTTCTATGAGAATTAAAAAAGGGCTATGAATGAGACTGGCTGTATGGATTATGAAGTACTTGACCAGAGTTAACACAGCCTGGATTTTGTGTGTGTGTGCGTGTGTGTAGTACATACAGTGGGTTGGTTTGTTTATAATTAGTTGTCAAAATTTAACAATTTTGAGATTTCATTAAAAAAAGATCAGAGTTTCTAGCTTTTCTAGTAAAATTAGAATATCTGGCAACAGTTAGTTGCTATTTCTCATTATCAACTGGAGCTGAATAATGGCCGCTTCCTTTAGTTTACTATGGACCACACCACTCCCTATTGTCTTATGCTCAGCCCAGGTCCATTATTCTTGTTTCCTGTTTCATTTCTGTGGTTGGCAAAATTCTAAGATGACCCCAATGAACCTCACCCATGTATAACTCCCTCCCTGCTAAGTGTGGGTGAAACCTGTGAATATGATTAGCTGCCACTCCCGTGATTATGTTTTATGGCAAAAGAGTGAAAATCCTGGGTATGTCTGATCTAGTTAGGTGAGCCCTTAAAAAAGCAAAGAGTTTTCTCCAGCTGGTTGTGCAAGGGGAAGTCAGAGATTTGAAGCACCGGAAGGATTCGGCTTGCCACTCTTGGCTTGAAGATGGAGGGGCCCACGTGACAAGGAATGTGGGCAGCCTCTAGGAGCCGAGAGTGGCCCCTGGCTGACAGCTAACAAGGAAACAGGACCTCAGTCCTACAATCACAAGAACTAAATTCTGCCAACAAGAATGAGCTTGAAAGAGGATTTTTTCTCCTCAGAGCCTCCAGACAAAAACTCAAGGCTGGCTAACACCTTGATTTCAGTCTTGTGATACCCATGCTAACCTACAGAACTGTGAGCTAATAAATGAGTGTTGTTTTAAGCCGCTAAGTTTGTGATAATTTGTTATGCAGCAGCAAAACTCTCATAGCCTCTAAGGCATTGGAATTTTTAAACTCTGTATTCAACTGTAAGAAGTTATGATGATGGTCCTACATAAGGCTGGGGCCAAGAGGTTTTCTCGGAATGATTTCCTCAGTGGAGGCAATTCTTTTTTTTTTAAATTTTATTGTGCTTTAAGTGAAAGTTTACAAATCAAGTCAGTCTCTCGCACAAAAACTTATATACACCTTGCTACATACTCTGATTTCCTCTCTCCCTAATGAGACAGCCTGCTCTCTCCCCCACTCTCTCTTTTCGTGTCCATTTCATCAGCTTCTAACACCCTCTACCCTCTCGTCTCCCCAGTGGAGGCAATTCTTAACTACCAACTATGAAACCCATTTATAAACATAGCGGTCCTGTTACACTGCTACTTAAAAACCTTTGATAATTCCCCCTTGCTTGAATAATGAGTTCCAAGTTCCTTACTAGAGCACTCAGGGCACTTCACAATCTGGCTCCAGCACCTACCTGCATGGCCAACCTGATCTCCCTCCACATACCTGCTTGGCTACGGGCATTCTGACTGGTCATTCCACATTCTCTCCGCCTCTTGGTTTAAGTGGCTGTTGCCTCTTCTCTCCAGCTAACAATTCTCCCACCTTTCGTGACCTGGCTCAAGGCGACCTTCTCCACAAACCCTTCCTTGAATCTCCCACCCACAATTCATCCAGTTTTGTTACAATTTTTTATAATTCAAGTCAAGCACCTCTCACTTTCCCTATGCTCTATTCTTAGCTGTGCTCGTAACTGTCTACCTGGCTTGCTCCTTGAACGACCACCTTTTAGTATTAATTCTTTTCTCTCTCACTCTGACCGGCCACTGCATACAGTGTCTACAATCATGCCTTGCGTATAGCAAAGACTCAAGAAGGGTTTATAAATCTGAATGGAACTTTTGTTTGACTTTCAAACAAATAAGACCAGGCCTATAACACGGGGCTTATAAGAATTGTAGGAGTCCCTAAGTGGCGCAAACAGTTAAGGTGCTCAGCTGCTAACTGAAAGGTTGGTGGTTCGAGTCTACCCACAGGTACCTCAGAAGAAAGACCTGGCAATCTACTTCCAACAAATCAGCCACTGAAAACTCTATGAATCACAGTACTTCTCTGACACAAGTGGGGCTGCCAGGAGTCAGAGCTGACTCAACAGCAACTCTTTCTTTTTTATATATAAGACTTGTAATTAAAATGGAGACTTCACACCTTATCATGGTCCTGTCCTTGTCAGGCTCCTTCTGGTTTCTCTGACCAGAAGCATGGTTGCTATGGCATTAGGAGGCATAAGAAACTTTTCTCAGGTGTGTAAAAATCTAGTGTGGAATGGAGGTATGTTGAAGATTAACCAGTGTGGCAACACGGATCGATGACTATCTCATACACACGTCGAGGTCTCAGCTGACCAGTGGTGGTCAAGCCTTCACTTCTCTGGTTCAGCCTCTCAATCCCAGTCGCAGATACAAATAAATTCACATTTCACTGACCTCTGCAATTACCTCGGCTGCTCTGGAATCTCAAGCAAGAGTTGGCACTTGCTTTTCTTGGGGAATGTCACAGAACCATACAAGGACAGTTAATAAAACCAAAAGGGTGAGCGCCATCCTTCACAGTAACAGGACGCTACACCCAGTGTAGGACTCCATGCAACCAGGCTTACCAAGTTCTGCTTCCTCCTGGACATGCTGGTTGTAGATCATCCTCACCACATCCAGGTCTTGGCTGAACATTCTGATGAGGACCAGGTATTTATCACACACATCTTGGGCTACTAGTGGTCTTTCGAGGAGGTTTCCTGCTATGTCTAGCAACTGCAAAGAAGATGGAGACAGAAGAGCCAAATAGGTACAAATTCAACCTTTTTCGTTGTTGTTAGCTGCCATCAAGTCATCACCGAACTCATGGCAACTCCATGCACAAAAGAATGAAATGCTCTCCAGTTCTGCACCATCCCCAAGAACAGTTGTTGATTGGACTGTTGTGATCCACAGGGTTTGAACTGGCTGATTTTTGGAAGTAGATCCCCGTGCCTTCCTTTCTAGTCTGTCTTAGTCTGGAAACTGCACTAAAAACCTGCTCATTTTCATAGCAACATGCAAGCCTCTGGTGACAGATGGGTGGTGGCTATGCATGAGGTGCAGTGGTTGGAAATCAAACACGGAAGCTGAGAATTCTACCACTGATCCACCAATGCCCCCTTAAACCTTTCTAAGGTTACATAAATCTTGTTTCCTGGTTTTCCCTTCAAGAGGGGTTAAAATCTTTACTGTGAACTGGATCAATAATCATTTATATATGGATATTTACAGTCTCCTCCTCTCTCTGGCTTCAGAGGGAGACTATTATCTATTGGGTCAGTTACCAGGCATTCTTTTGTATTAAGAACCTGGATAAAGGGGAAAGCAATGAGAAAACTAAAAATGTCAGAAAGGTTAAGTTGATCTACATAATAAAGAAGTAAAACAGAGAAAGAGGGTGACAATGGAGAAGGAAAAAAGAAGCTAAGTGGGCTGGCTGGGTGTTGGGGAGAGCTGGTGGACTGAAATTTGAGAGTAGGAGCAAGAAAAGTTTCAGAGAGCAGCTGCCCTGAGAGTAGCAGTAATGCTGAGGATAGTTGGAAGACGCTTTTCCATGCATTAAACTGCCTTAATCCCTTGGAGAAGGAACCCTGGTGGCATAGTGGTTAAAGCTCTTGGCTGTTTACTGCAAGGTTGGTGGTTTGAACCCATCAACTGCCCCATGGGAGAAAGACGTGGCAGTCTGCTTTTATAAAGATCTACAGTTTTTTTTTTTTTTTTTTTTTTTTACAGCCTAGGAGCCACCATGGGGCAGTTATATTCTGTCCTACAGGGTCGCTACAAGTCAGAATTGATCCAGTGCCAATGGGTTTGGTTTTTTTCCTAATCCCTTAGTGTTTTCTGGAGCAGCTGAATTAAGACGTGAAACGCTTTCAATTACTTTCTGGTAGTTGGATTTGCTTCTTTGATTGTGAGGATACTCGGAGGCTAAGCCATGTAGGGCTCCAGCTATATTTAGCATATATCAATACTCTCCCTCTAAACCTGCCTTCCATTGTAACCCCTTATCTCTAACCTGTGCTTTAAGTCAGGGGTCAGAAAGCTACAAACAGTGGGTTGCCCAATCTGCCCAAATCTGGCCCATCATCTTTGTGTATGGGTTTACATTTTTCAGAGTTCAAAAATATAATAAACAAAGAAGACTATGTGACTGAGTATACGTGACCAAGCCCTAAAATATTTATAATCTGATCCTTTAAAGAGGAAGTTTACCAACTCTTGCTTTCAGTCAATGATTACGATAGACACGTTGAGGTTATATTACATAGCCTAAAAGTGGAAGCTGAGTTGATCTCATCTACCTAAGAGCTCATGCTTTCTCTCTTACCACCACTTTTCACCTTGGACCATTCTCACTACTTCTTCCACATCACTGTCTTCCAAAGCCTGGGTTGGGGGGAAAGGACAAGCTCCATAAGCTCATTAACATGGACTTGGAATCTAGACAGTTCCAGGAAGTCTTGGAAGTTTAGGGTCATGACTTGTGGGATGGCTAAGTGTAGAGAAGGGCCACATATGGGGCTCTAGCTTGGGGAGTTTCCCAAGTCAGACAGTTTGAGCTGCTTCTCATTCATGATTCCAACATACCCTAAATAAAAATAAAAGTAAACAGTTGTCATCAAGTCAATTATGACTCATGGTGACCCCATGTGTTTGAACCACCAACCTTTTGTTTAGTAGTTAAGCACCTACCCAGGGACTTGGCCAAAGATACTCTAAAGCCTCTCTAAAGGACTTCAAATCCAACCAAGGGCTCTAAAACCACCCTTTCCTCTACAAGAGATTCTCCAGATATCTCGATCTAGAAGAAAGTAGCTCTACTTCAATGGAGGCATCAGATAAGTCTCCATGGACTGCAATGGCTTAAATCTCTTGTTGAGAAACTACAGAGGCATGGGCTGTGGGACCACTGGGGCCAGTCTGTATCCTCTGATTCAGGTTCTTTGACCTGGATGTACCCTGTCTGGCCATGCCTGCTGTGGTATACTGAGTGGTTGAAAGATCTTACAGAAATAATAGGAGTACTTGGAGTCAGGTGGTCTCTTGGCTCCTACTGCCCAACTCTGGAAAAGCACTTATTTATATGAAATTATATCTCTTAGAGCTTTTGCTTTGGAGGAGGGAAGAGTTTTCTTGTTGGTGAGATGACCAAAAAGAGAGAAACAAAGCCTGGTTTTGTTTGTAGTAGGCATGGCGGGTGGTAGTTTACCTACCAAGTTTTGTGGACTAGACTGAAAGTCCTGTTGAGGAGTCAGAGCAAGAAGATAAAGGATCTGCTTTGATGAGAGCCCTTTGAGACTTTAGATACAGGGAGTGCTGCTTCAGGAACAAGGTGGCAGGGGGTGGTACCAAGTTGGAGACATCTGTACTTCTGCCCAGAACCCTACCCCACCATGAAATGTCAAGGATTGAAGTTTTTGGAGCCCAGGGAGATATGTCCATGGTATAAACATACATGCTGTCATGGTGGGGACCCTCAGAATGACAACAGTTAGACTCTTTCAAATGTTTAACTTCCTTGGGTAGATAAAATTTACAAGGGAGACTGTAGACATGCATCTGGAATACACAATGATTTTTAGAGAATACACGTGAGGTACCCCTTTGGGGACTCCTTGAAATCCATGCTGCAAAATGATTTATAGGAGGGGCAGGGCTGGAAAACCTCAAGGGATGTATGGTGTTCTGATTTCTCAAATTGTCTACATGGTAGAGTCCCAATTATCCATGATAGTTCACAGCAAATAGGATAATTTTGAAGACATATGTGAGTGCTTTCCTTGGAATTAGTTCAAATGCTTGGAGAGAGGAACCCCAAAATCTTCTTATATGAGTTATGGAGGTCAGGTACTTGTTAAAGGTTGTTTTCTCTGGCACATATGGATTTCCTAGTATTCTAGAATAGCATTGGTTTATCCCACTAGCGTTAAAGCGTTTCCTACAAATTTCTTCCAGTCATCCAGTCTATGTTTGGACATTTTCAATGGCTGGATATTTACCACTTCCCAAGGGTGCTCTGTCAGTCTGTCATACTTAGGTGGCTTGTGTGTTGCTGTGATGCTGGAAGCCATGCCACCAGTTTTCAAATACCAGCCGGGTCACCCATGGTGGACAGGTTTCAGCTGAGTTTCCATCCTCACCAGATGGAATACACAAGGATCAAATCAACTACATCTGTGGAAAGGGACAATGGAAAAGCTCAATATCATCAATCAGAACAAGGCCAGGTGCCGACTGTGGATCAGACCATCAATTACTCATACGCAAGTTCAAATTGAAACTGAAAAAAATTAGAACAAGTCCATGAGAACTAAAGTACAACCTTGAGCATATCCCACCTGAATTAGAGACCATCTCAAGAATAGATTTGATGCATTGAACACTAATGACCAAAGATCAGACGAGTTGTTAAATGACATCAAGGACATCATACATGAAGAATGCAAGAGGTCATTAAAAGGACAGGTGAGAAAGAAAAGACCTAAATGGATGTCAGAAGAAACTCTGAAACTTGCTTTTGAATGTCAAGTAGCTAAAGCAAAAGAAAAAAATGATGAAGTAAAGAGCAGAACAGAAGATTTCGAAGGGCGGCTCGAGAAGACAAGTTATTAAGGTGACATGTGCAAAGAGCTGGAGATAGAAAACCAAAAGGGAAGAACATTCTTAGCATTTCTCAAGCTGAAAGAATTGAAGAAAAATTGAAGCCTCAAGTTTCAGTACTGAAGGATTCTATGGGGAAAATACTAAAAAATGCAGGAAGCAACAAAAGAAGATGGAAGGAATACACAGAGACACTATACCAAAAAGATTTGGTCAATGTTCAACCATTTCAGGAGGTAACATATGATCAGGAATTGATGGTACTGAAGGAGGAAGTTCAGGCTGCACTGGAGGCAATAGTGAAAAGCAGGGCTCCAGGAACAGACAGAATACCAACTGAGATGTTTCAACAACAGGATGCAGCGCTGGAAGTGCTCATTCATCTATGCCAACAAATTTGGAAGACAGCTATCTGGGCAACTGACTGGAAGAGATCCATATTTATGCCTATTTCCAAGGAAGTGGATATGCAGAATTTCCAAATATGGAAATTACCAAACAATATCATTAATATCGCTTGCAAGCAAAATTTTGCTGAAGATCATTGAAAAGAAGCTACAGAAGTATATCGACAGAGAACTGCCAGAAATTCAGGCCTGATTTAGAAGAGGATGTGGAACCAGGGTTGCCATTGCTGATGTCAGATGGATCCTAGCTGAAAGCAGAAAATACCAGAAAGATGTTTATCTGCATTTTACTGACATGCTAAGCCATTCCACTATGTGGATCATAACAAATTATGGATAATAAATACCACGGAGAATGGGAATTCAGGAATACTTAATTGTGCTCATGAGGAATCTGTACATGAATCAAGAGGAAGTCATTCACACAGAACAAGGGGACACTGTATGGTTTAAAGTCAGAATGAGGAATCTGTACATGAATCAAGAGGAAGTCATTCAAACAGAACAAGGGGACACTGTATGGTTTAAAGTCAGAAAAGCTGTGCTGTGCGTCAGGGTTGTATCCTTTCACCATGCCTATTCAATCTGTATGCTGAGCAGATAATCCGAGAAGCTGGGCTATATGAAGAAAAACAGGGTATCAGGACTGGAGGAAGACTCATTAACAACCTGCGTTATGCAGATGGCACAACCTTGCTTGCTGAAAGTGAAGAGGACTTCAAGTACTTACTGATGAAGATCAAAGACCACAGCCTTTAGTATGGGTTACACCTCAACATAAAGGAAACAAAGATCCTCACAATTGGACCAATAAGCAACACTTTGATAAACAGAGAAAAGATTGAGGTTTTCAAGGATTTCATTTTACTTGGATCCACAATCAACACCCATGAAAGCAGCAGTCAAGAAATCAAAAGGCACACTGCACTTGGCAAATCTGCTACAAGAGATCTCTTTAAAGTGTTGAAAAGCAAAGATGTCATGCAGAGGACTAAGGTGCGTCTGACCGAAGCGATGGCGCTTTCGATCACCTCAAATGCATAGGAAATCTGAACAACGAATAAGGATGACTGAAGAAGAATTGACACCTTTGAATTGTGGTGTTAGAGAATATTGAATATTGAATATACCATGGACTGCCAAGAGAATGAACAAGTCTGCGTGGAAGAAGTACAGCCAGAGTCCTCCTTAGAAGCAAGGATGGTGAGACTGTGTGTCACATACTTGGACATGTTGTCTGGAAGGATCAGTCCCTGGAGAAGGACATCATGCTTGGTAAAGCTGAAGGTCAGTGAAAAAGAGGAAGACCCTCAACGAGTTGGATTGACACAGTGGCTGCAACAATGGGCTCAAGCATAGCAATGATTGTGAAGATGGTGCAGGACTCGGCAGTGTTTCGTTCTGTTGTATGTAGTGTCACTATGAGTCAGAATGGACTTGATGGCACCTGACAACAAACAACAACAAGGGTGCTTATTCTATCTTTAAGCAGCTTTGACAGAAATCTCTTTCCTGTATTGAAGCAAAATCTGCCTCCTTATATCATGGTTCTAATTATTAATGCCTTACAGTACAAGTCTCTTCATAGTTTATAGAAGATCTATTATGCTCCACTAAGTCTTCATGTCTCAAAGCTCAGCATTCTCAGTTGTCCAACCCTCATCATCCTAGTCATTGTCCTAAATCTCATCCTCCATACTCCTTGTTCCATCTCCTCTGTGTGAATAGGGCAAGAGCACGTCTTCTTATTCTGGTTATTTCTAAGTTCCATAATCCTTTACCTTGTAAGTGGTTTGCTTCAGCTTGAAGCAAGCTAACAACAACAACACATTGCCATTGAGTTGATTTGGCCTCATAGTGACCCTACAGAACAGAGTAGAACTGCCCCACAGGGTTTCTAAGGCTATAATCTTATTGGAAGCACACTGCCACATCTTTCTCTCATGGAGCAGCTGGTGAGTTCAAACCGCCAACTTTTTGGCTAGCAGCTGACTGCTTAACCACCGCGCCACCAGGGCTGCTTGAATCAAGCTAATCAAACCGTACCCAAACCCACTGCCATCAAGTCAATTCTGACTTGTTAAATAATGATTGTGTTGCAGAGCCATGGTTTCAGGATGATAATCACAATAGACTTTCTCACTTTTGATGGGTACCCTACCAATCAGAATATGGAGCCCAAAGAGGGCATTCCAGAAGAAATTTTCTTTTTAACGGTGTTTTTACATTGTCATGTTTTCAGAAAAGCATAAATAATCAGAATGAAAAGTCCAATTCTGCACAGTCCTCTGCCTTAGGACACTCACAATGACTTCTCTACCAGACTTATGTTGTGGTTCTTATCACCATGGAGTCAATTCTGACTCCTGGAGATCCCAGGTGTGTAGGGTAAAACTGTGCTCCAGAGAGTTTTCCAGGCTGTGATCTTTCAGAAGCAGATTACAGGCTTGCCTCCCGAGGTGCCTTGGGGTTTCGAACTGCCAGCCTTTCAGCTTGTTGTCAAGCATTGAACCATTTTGCCACCCAGGGACTCCTAGCAGACTAATAAGAACAATTAACATTTGCAGGAATAAAGTAGTTGGAAGACAGACTGTCCTTCTCTGACAAGGGTGGGGAAGGTATCAAGCACGGACGGGGCTGGCTACTTCCCTACTTGTACAAACCTTAAAGGCGTGCTCCAAACCAGGCACATCATCAAAAGCCTGAATAAAGACAGTCCCCAGTCTTCGGTCAAGATCTTCTACTCTCCGGTTAAATTCAGAGATGTCATTTTCAAATTCCTGGAGAGATACCACACATAAACAAGAATAAGATTATTTTCTGAGAGCCAATCTCAATATGCTCTTTACTATTAGCCTTTGTAGCAGAATTGGTATGACCTCAGATTTATTTTAATTTTCTAAAATTCACCTTGGTGTGATTTAGCTTTTAGATGTATGAAGAGTTACCCTGTTTTTACAGCATTTTTCTCCTAGACACTCCAGCAAAAATGGAAAAGGGAACCAAGTGTGGAGTTAGTACTCCTTCACCTCCCTTTTCAGGTCCCTCTCTTCCGTTTTCCAAAGCCCCTTGTCCCTCCCTCACCCACAGTGGCAGCTCATGCCACCCTGAAAGCCACCTTGGCAACAAAAAGTGCCTGCAGTGGGGCTATTCCAGCATGACTGACTTCTTTCTTCCCTCCACTAAGTCAAAATGCTATTTTTTCAGCATAACTGAACTAATCTAGCCATAAGCAGGCAAGTCATCAAATTAAATAAGTACATACTATTGCTTCTAAATACATCTTAATTAGTTAAGACAGCAACTAGCCATCGTCCCTAAGCTTGCTTAATTTAGCAAGTAAAAATACAGGGTACCCAGTTACAGCTGAATTACAAACAATGAATCATTTGATAGTACAAGTATGTTCCAAATGTTGTATTTTATTTGGCCACCCTAAGTGTGTCCCCTGCGGTCAACTGATTTTTGATAAGGGTGCTGAATCCATCCTGCCGAGACACCTGGATTTCCTATGTTCCCTTACATTCCTTCTCCAGTAACTCTGCTACTCCCTTCTCAGGTCTGTTTCTGCACTTGTCCTCTTTCTGCTTTCTTTCCCCTGTGGGCTTACACTCACTGGCTGACCTTGTCTTAGGTTATAGCTTTCCCAGGCCACAGGTGAGGTGTGGGATCTTGTGTCCTGGTGCCACAAATGCATCTTCGGCCATTCCTCATCCTGAGGGCTCCCCTGGGGGCCAGGATCAGGTCAGAAGAACTAGGCTACAGCTTCACTGACCTTGCCCCAAGACACGAGTAACATTCTGCTTGGTGTGCCTGGCCTTCACAAGTCAGTCTCTGCTCGTAGCTTGAAGGCTTTTGAAGGCGCAGGGCAGCCACAGCCACCACCACAACCCCATGCCATCTCAGTGTCCCCAACACCCTGGGAATCAGTCGGAGCAGCCCTCCCTGCTCTTTCTCCTGACACAGAGAGTGTTAGGAGTGGGTCTCCACTGACAGAGCCGCTGGGACCACAGAGCCAAAGGAAGTGCACGGGGAAAACGTGAGTCAATTTACCCAGACCCCACGGCTAGAGGGCACAGCAGAGAGAGAAGGCTGATGAGTTAGCCCCTCCAGGTCCTACCATGCGTTGGGGGTCCAAGCAGTCATAGGAGGACTCTGAAAAGACCCTGTACATATCCTGAAATTCATCGTACATTCTCCGGACCTGCTGACTCAGGGCATTCCCTCTGATGCTGCTAAACTCAAGCTTCTCCAGTTTGTGGAAATCCAAGGTTGTCCTCAGAAGATCCTGTGGGGACAATTCACAAAAGAGTTTTAAGAAATGATAACAGCAGATGATGCTCAAACTAATATGAGAAGAGCTGGAATCATATGGGGGTGTTGGTTGCTTAGGAAAACGTGAAGCTCGACTAGTTGTGTAACCTTATTATTAGCCTGGGTTGATATAAATAACTCTTGGTTAAACGTGATAACAAAGCAAAGAGAGTACAGATGAATAAAATTCACGCGTGTGCGTGCGCACACACACAGACACAAATCAAATGTATGGTTCAGCCTCCATCTGTGCTTTCCAATAAATAAAAAAATATAATAATGATAAAACTGTTTATGTGATTGGTGGCTGTACCACCAAGTTTTTACAAAATCAGTTTCAAATGGGCCATGTTATCTGGTTCTAGAAAGACAGCTATCTTAGAAGACAGTGACAGGAAAGCGGATCTGCCCGCTAGTTCCCAGGACACACCCAGAGGGTGACACCAACATTCTTAACCACTATTTCTGCCAAGAAGAGGAATCCCCTGCAGTGTGCCTTTGCCAAGTGTGCACAGCACGTTATACAATTATTTAATGTCTTTGGGTTCAGGTTCTTCCTCTGTAGCAGGATAGTAATAACAGTCACCTCATGGCATTGTTGTACAAGTTAAATAAGTTATCACAGGCCTAGGGCTCGGGCCAGTGCCTGGCGCACAGTAAATACGCAGTAAGTGCTTCTGATGGTCACTGTTGTTGATGGTGGTGTGGCAGTGTCCCCGCTGTGCTCGGAAATGAATGGCAGGTGGACAACACAGCTCAGGATCCTTAGGGAAGAGACCCTCTGAAATCAGTGGAAGCCCATGTCACCTCTGGTGGGGCTGGGGCCTCCTGAATATGTCTAACATGAGAGATTACATTTATCTCTCATGAGAACCTACCTAAAATCAGAACACCTCCAAGCCAAGATGTGCTTCCCTTTACCACTTCCAATCTATGTCCACACCCCTTCAACGGGAAGGAGAAGGATAAAGGTTACCTTCGTGGCATTTTGGCAAACACTTGGTGCTGACCCCTGGTGGGGGTCCTCTACCCTGAGGGCAGATTCGAAGGCAAGAACAGGCAGCACCACGACACCAATGCTGTAAAGTTCGGTAGATTCTGCGTAAACCACACCAGTTGCCATGAAGTCTCTGACTCATAGTGATCCCATGGGTGTCACAGTAGAACTGCTCTACAGGGTTTTCAATGGTTGATTATTCAGAAGCAGACTGCCAGGTCTTTCTTCTGACACACCTGAGTGGACTGGAACCTCCAATCTTCCAGTTAGCAGCCAAGCTCTCACCATTTGTACCACCCAGGGACTCCAGATTCTGGGTAGCATCCAGGAAATTTCCCTGCTAACGGCCACTGCTAAGATGGACCCGTCAGGTTATTGAACGGCTACCTGAACTCCCGTTGCTGAGAAAGCAAGCCCGGCAGCACTCACCAAAGCACTGGGAAACGCTGAGGAGTGGCCAACTGTCCCTGCTTTACTAGAAGGACACCAGCGCAGCCTTGGGCAGCCACCTGCCAGTTCCCACCACGCTGACTCAGACTCATGGTGACCCCATGTGTGGGAAACGCTGAGGAGTGGCCAACTGTCCCTGCTTTGCTAGAAGGACACCAGCGCAGCCTTGGGCAGCCACCTGCCAGTTCCCACCACGCTGACTCAGACTCATGGTGACCCCATGTGTACAAAGTAGAACTGTGCTCCGTAGGGTTTTCATGGCTGGGACCTTTCAGAAACGGATCACCAGGTCTTTATTCCGAGACACCTCTAGGTGGGTTTGAACCACCAACCTTTTGGTTAGCAATCAGGCACTTAACCCTCTGAGCCACCCAGGGACTCCCGGGCAGCCATGTAACAGCCCCGTCTTGTTCAGCGGCACTTAGGCATGACTGGCAGCAAGTACCTGAAATGAGGGAGAAGAGAACAGGAAAGGCAGCAGCACCTGCCAAGGAGGAAAAGACACACCAAAACCAAGGGGCCTTGCCACCCACCCTGGGAAGTGGAGAAGGCTTGATTTTTAAAATGTTGAACTTTATATGCTAGGGAGAGAACATGAATTTTATTTAAATAAAATTGACTTAAATAGTAATTCAAATCTCTCACAAGGTGCTTCGCTGTGATCAGTTTTATATGAGAAGCAATTTTGTGCTGGGTAACGTAACTTTAATGTGCATTCTTCCTAATTCCGTGGATGTCGATTTGAATTTTAGGAACTGCTCTCTAAACAGTTGAAAAGACAGATGCGTTTTGATACGTTGGATTATGTCAGAAGACGAGACGATTTTGCTAAACTGTTGTATTTCTCAAGAATACTTGAAGCATGTTTTATTATTATTATTTTTGTTTTTGTGGCCATTGGAGGTTCATTCATCTGCAGTCTAATTGGTAAATGATAGGTACTAGGAAATACTTATCTAATTATCCTATTTTAGGAGAGCAGGGCAATGGTGGTCCGGGGGCAGAATTCTTGCCTTCTGTGTGGGAGACCCAGGTTCGAGTCCCAGCCAACGCACCTCATGCACAGCCCCCACCCGTCTGTCAGTGGAGGCTTCCATGTTGCTATGATGCTGAACAGGTTTCAGTGGAGCTTCCAGACTAAAATGGACCAGGAAGAAAGGCCTGGAGATCTAGTTCCAAAAGTCAGCTGGTGAAAACCCTGTGGATCACAACAGTCTGATCCCTGGCAGATCGTGGGGATGGTGTAGGGCTGGGCAGCATTTCAGTCCTCGGTGCATGGGGTTGCCATGAGTTGGGCCGACTAGACGGCAGCTAACAACATTTTAGGAGGAGCTCTGACTACTGAAAATGGTGGCTATTTACATCATCTTATCTAATTTAACAGACACATGGTGGACAACACGTTTCTCTGGAGTTCAATGCAAAGTATCAGCATCCTCCTGTCAAAAGAGCTCCCCCGATGCCCCTTTCCCCAGCACTCTCCATCCCCTTAGCCTGCTGTAGTTTTCTTCAGAGCTCTTATCATGCGTGGCATTCAAATGTATTATTTGCTTATTTTTTGTCCATCTTTGCAAGAAGGTTGTTAAAGTCCCAAAGCTACCATGATATCCCCGGTGCCTGGAAGAGTTCCTGACACTGAGCATTTGTTGAATAGGTGGTTGTGTGCACCTTGATCTTTGACTTAGCGACGGCACCTCCCAGGGAAGGTGATAGGGTGAAAGAGAAGCTAGTTTCCGTGAACGCTGATGAACAACGGGCAATATCAAGAAAAATTAGATGAGAGAAGAGAATTATAAAGCAAGGTAGCATTGCACCTTCCAGGGTGTGAACAGCCTTGCTCAGTGCAGGAAGGAACCTCGTGTGGTCCCGCTCTAAGGACAACGCCAACTGCCTTAGAGTCAACTCTGATTCCAGCGCCATGTGTGCCGGAGTACAGCCGTGCTCCACAGGGTTCTCCGTGGCTGATTTCTCAGAACTAGATCATCAGGACTTTCTTCCAAGGCACCTCTGGGTAGACTCGAACCTCCAGCCTCTCAGTTAGCACCTGAGTTTGTCCTATCCAGGGACTCTGAGGAGAGTACTAAGGGAAATGAATGAATGGGACAAACAGCAGATTTATCCTTAGAACATAGGCTACACATATGAAATTGCTGATATTTGACCATTTTTACTTACAAAATTGGCAACTTCATGTGGTTCAACTTAATAAAGAATCATGTAAGACCTAGAAACGTCCAGTCACAGAATGACCTGCTGATGTGGACTTTGGTAGAAGTTAATGTCAGAGGTATTGTAGAAAAGATTCCTTAATCAGGCTGGAAATTGTCTCACAGTTATAGAAACAGGTTTATCATAATGCCTGTGATTATGTATTTGACTTTTAAAATACTTACATTATTCTATTTTAGGAGAATGGGGGCAACTATGGTTCAGTATTTATTTAAGTCTTCACAAAACAGATAAAAGTCAATTTATACCTATCAGAGATTGAAATCATCTTTTTCAATAAGCACTTTTATTCATCACAGTAATTCACATGAAGTATGTTATACGTTGTTGTCAGTTGCCCTTGAATCATTTCCGACTCGTGGCAACCCCAGGCTTGCACAGTACAACTTGCTCCATGGGGTTTTCAAGGCTGTGACCTTTTGGACGCAGGTCGCCTAGGCCCGTCTTCCGAGACACCTCTGGATGGGTTAGAACTGCCAACCTTTTGGCTAGTAGTTGAGCATTTAACCGTTTGTGCCACCAGTCTGAAAATATCAAGTTCAAGGATGTGACAGATGGCATAGTAGAAAGAGTCTAGGATTTAGACCCAAAAAACTTAGGTTCACACAGTCCGGGTTCTGCCATTTACCAGCTGTTAGTTATTGTTGTTACTTGATGTTGAGTCAACTCAACTCATGGCAACGTTACGTGTAATAGAATAAAACTTTGCCCGGTCCCGTGCCATCCTCATGATCGCTGGTATGCTTGGGCTTATCGTCCACTGTTGTGTCAGACGATATTCTGTTGTGATCTAAAAGGTTTTCAGTCACTAAGAGTCGGAATCAGCTTGATGGCAACGGGGTTTTTTTTTTTTTTTTTAACTTTTCAGAAGTAGATCGCCAGGCCTTTCTTCCTAGTCTGTCTCAGTCTGGAATCTCAGCTCAATCTTGTCCACCATGAGTGACCCTACTGGTGTTTGAAACACCAGTGGTATGACAAACTGACAGATGGGTGGTGGATTTACCAGCTATGTTGCCTAAAGCAAGGCACTAACTTTCCCAAGCCTCGCTTTCCTAAACCGTAAATGGGGACGATAATACATAACTTGCCATGGGTTACACAGTCATGTGAGAAGTGCCTTGTAAGACTTCAATAAACGGTAGCCACTAGGATTAATTATGATCATACCAGAGTCATTAGATCAGGGCGGTAGTGTATGTATAAAGGCATACAAACGAGGCATTCCATTTCTCCTTCACGGACTGGTAACACAAAGAGCACCGGGGTTCTAGACAACTTCCTGGACTGATCAGATCTTATTCTTAAGAAAAGCTGTGCAACATTTAATGGTGGTTGTGGGGGTGGGTTCCATCTGAGCTATGGCCCAGGAGGTGAAGGATCAAAATGACGAATAATGGCAAGCCCGGCAAACAGTACCCCTACACTCAAAGCAGAGGTCACGCCGTCCATCTTAAAAGAAATGTCTTCAGAATTCATTAGGGAGAGCACAAAGCAGACATTCATAGATGAAAAATCTCAAAAGGTCATTTGGAAAAAGACTGTTTTCCTTACCTTTCCACTGCTGCCGACCTTATGCAACTAATGGTCTTACACTTGACCGTGTGTTCCAGCCGGCTATGAGGGAAGCCAGCCCAATTAGGCTCTGAATGAAAGGAGGCGGGTAAGTGGCTGGAGATGGTGGATAGAGCAAAAGGAGAAGCAGTGTGTGTTAGGTCAGCTGATTACCTATCTCCCTGCTAATCACTGCACATAAAGCCTCAGCGGGAAATCATTTGTCTCCAAGTGAATCACAGCGTCACAGCAATTTTATAATGAAAGAAATGAGAGTTCTCTCCAAGCTGCTCACTGCATTGTATAGAGGAAAGAGGCTGCAGGCACAAACACAAACAGGGGATCTGAAAAATCTACAATACCGTGGCAAAAAAGCGAACTCGGTGAAAGCGTGTGTGAGCGTGTGTGTGTACGTGCACGCGTGTGCGCTGGAAGGCAGGGTGAGGGAAGGAATCAAGAGGCAACTGAATAACTCTTTTCCTCTTTGATTTTGGACTATTCATTCAAATTGCGAAGATTTTACACACTTTGAGGATTTCCTTAGTAAGTTATAAAGTCAAATAAGGCCTTTTAATGGAATGGGAATTGGATTTTTACCCAAATAATATACTTAGATAAAAAGACCTAGAAATCATATGGTAAAAATAGAGTGTACAAAGGCAGAGTAAAATCATATAAATCAGTTTGGGACCCTCAAAACGTGAAGAAGGAAGAAACGGAGGGGGAGAAGCCTTTTGAAGGCCTTTGGAGATATAAAATTTGATGGAAAGACAATATTTGGAACCATGCAGGCCTGGTTCCAAATCCCAGCTACACCTTTCTCAGCTGTGTGACCATGGACAAGTTAATTGGTGTATTCAACTGAATCACGCTCATTTGTTAAAGTAAGGGTATTAACACCGAGCTGTTTTTTTTCAGTCATAAAGATTGTAAGGACGCAGGCTCTGGCATGAGACAGGCTCTTCAAAAACGTTAATTCCGTATTTCTCCATTTATCTTCCCTTTCCTCTTAGCCTTCCCAGGGAACAGCTATGTCATCGGTGTGATGATGAAGAGGAGGATGACGGTATCCTGAGAATGCAATTAATCCACATACCACAGGCCTGCTGAAAATTACTCAGCAATATGCCACTTCCTCCCTAGCCTTCCCCCTTCATCTAGTGGGCACCCAGAGAAGAAGAGCCAACCTGCACCGCAAAACTCTCTTGTGCAAGAGGGCAAAAAAAGCAACACAAATCAGAGGAAAAAAACTCGGGAGAACCCTGGAGGTTTAAAGGCATCCCTTCAAAAGGCTGACGTGTTGGTGGGAAGAGCAGCACGGCAGACACACTGGTGTCATTTTACTAACTTCTTGTTGTCGTTAGGTGCCGTCAAGTCAGCTCCGACTCAGAGCGACCCTGTGTACAACAGAATGAAACACTGCCCAGTCCTGTGTCATCTTCATAATCATTGCTATGTTTGAGCCTGTTGTTGAAGCCACTGTGTCAATCCATCTCGTTGAGGGTCTTCCTCTCTTTCGATGACCCTCTACTTTACCAAGCATTATGAGCTTCTCCAGGAACTGGTCCCTCCTGATCACATGTCCAAACTACATGAGATGAAGTCTTGCCATCCTTGCTTCTAAGGAGCATTCTGGCTGTACGTGTCTTCCAAGACAGATTTGTTCCTTCTTCTGAAAGTCCATGGTATACTCAATATTCTTCCCAACACTATAATTCAAATGCATCAATTCTTCTTCGATCTTCCTCATTTATCATCCAGCACGTTTTTTTTTTTTTTTTTTAACTTGGCTTCGTGTATTTAATTATTGCAGCTACCAACATCTTGGTGGCCATATATTGTATCAGAACAGCGAGCTGAATGATGAAAAGGCTAAATTCATGCTAATTCTCGCTGGAAAGAAGCAGATTAATCTGATCTCAAACAGGCATCCATCACAGAGACAAAGAGAATGTTAACTAATGGGCTACATGAAATATGCCAGGAGACGGATCGATGGTCCCACGTTCCACTGCACTGAGCTAGAAAGGGAAAGGATGGGGGGGGGTGGCAGAAGGGGGACAAAAGACAAGGAGGATGAATCTGAGCAAACACAAACAAAGGGGGAAAGAAGCAGCTATGTGGAAAAGTGAAATCATGGATATTCAGGGTGAACAAAGATGTAGGAGAAACAGAAAGAGAAAGGTAAGAAAGAAAATAGAAAGAAGAGGAAAAAGAGTCAGGGAAAGGGAAACCAGTAACCAGTTGCTGTAGAGTAAATTCCTACTCATGGCCACCCCATGTGTGTCAGAGTAGAACTGTGCTCCACAGGGTTTTCAATGGCTGATTTTTCAAAAATAGATGGCCAAGCCTTCCCAGGTGCCTCTGCATGGACTTGAACTTCCAACTTCTTAGTTAGCAACTGAGCGCAATAACCATTCGCACCACCCAGAGACTTCTAGGGAAAGGGAAGGAGAGGAAAAAGCAGTAAAGAAAAGAAACAGTGGAGCTAGGCACAAGAGCAAAGGAATAAACCAGAGCAAAGGACAGACAAATAGGGCCAAGAAGCAGCAAAACAGAGAGCATGGTGACATTCAAGTCATCCTCTAACTAAGCTTGGGCAACTGCTTTTATGCATCTGTGCCCTTGATTCAGAAAGAAAAGGCAGCCCGAGAGAAGCCTATTGTGAAGGTAATGACTCCTGGAGACTGATGGCTATCGCTGCTTATATTTACTGAATATACCCGGTAGATTAGGCGCCCTAACGTTAGAAGAGCTGTCTATATGCAAAGTCACATCATTAGCATGTGCGCGTGGGGCCCAAGGACCCAGCCCGAGCCGTTGTTTCTGTGCTGGAGTGTGTGCCAACGTGACCACAGCAAACTGCAGCTACTTATTCCACTGTGGTCAGCCCAGACCAAGGCCAAGTCTGAGTGGAAGTGTCAGTCACCTATGCCTAAACGACAGCAGAGGAGATGGTGGGAGAGATGAGAGGAATAAAGAGTGGAGCGGGAGGGGAAGAGAGGCCGCCCATAGAGAGCTGTGAGGGAAATGGCTGCGGGAAACACAGGCATTTAGGATAAACCTGGGTATCAATTATTTACACTCTCCGTGATCCCGATAAAGAATTTAAAGTGTGCCTTTCGTAAGATCTAGCTTCTGGCTTTCTCTCTGAAACGTTTTCTGTCTCTGTGTCCTCCCACCCTCTTTCCCAGGTGAATTCCTACGGCAGTTTCAAAATTCATTTCCTCTACTGCTCCCACTCTCAGAACCCTGCTGGGCTAGAGGCCCCTCTTCCAAGCTCTCAGTAACATACCAGCCTAGCCTTTGGCATTGCATTTAAAGCACCTCACTCACTGTTCCTGTTTCTGTGTCTTTGCACCCCTAAATCTCCTCCATTGGTTTGTGTACCTTCTCCTCGCTGGTCCATATGCTCCTTACAAACAAGGTTTCAGTCATCTTTGTATTCCCAGTGCCTAGCTCAGTGTCTGGTACATGCCTGTGCTGGGGAAATTCTTTTTTTTTTTTTTTTTTATAACTTTTATTAAGCTTCAAGTGAACATTTACAAATCCAATCAGTCTGTCACATATAAGTTTACATACATCTCACTCCCTACTCCCACTTGCTCTCCCCCTCTTGAGTCAGCCCTTTCAGTCTCTCCTTTCTTGACAATTTTGCCTGCTTCCCTCTCTCTCTATCCTCCCATCCCCGCTCCAGACAAGAGTTGCCAACACAATCTCCAGTGTCCACCTGATATAATTAGCTCACTCTTCATCAGCGTCTCTCTCCCACCCGCTGACCAGTCCCTTTCATGCCTGATGAGTTGTCTTCGGGGATGGTTCCTGTCCTGTGCCGACAGAAGGTCTGGGGACCATGGCAGCCGGGATTCCTCTAGTCTCAGTCAGACCATTAAGTTTGGTCTTTTCATGAGAATTTGGGGTCTGTATCCCACTGATCTCCTGCTCCCTCAGGGGTCCTCTGCTGTGCTCCCTGTCAGGGCAGTCATCGATTGTGGCCGGGCACCAACTAGTTCTTCTGGTCTCAGGATGATGTAGGTCTCTGGTTCATGTGGCTCTTTCTGTCTCTTGGGTTCTTAGTTGTCATGTGGCCTTGGTGTTCTTCATTTTCCTTTGCTCCAGGTGGGTTGAGACCAATTGCTGCATCTTAGATGGCCGCTTGTTAGCATTTAAGACCCCAGATGCCACATTTCAAAGTGGGATGCAGAATGATTTCATAATAGAATTATTTTGCCAATTGACTTAGAAGTCCCCGCAAACCATGTTCCCCAGACCCCCGCGCTTGCTCCGCTGACTTTTTTTTTTTTTTTTATAATAACTTTTATTAAGCTTCAAGTGAACGTTTACAAATCCAATCAGTCTGTCACATATAAGTTTACATACATCTCACTCCCTACTCCCACTTACTCCCCCCGTCTTGAGTCAGCCCTTTCAGTCTCTCCTTTCTTGACAATTTTGCCGGCTTCCCTCTCTCTCTATCCTCCCATCCCCCCTCCAGGCAAGAGTTGCCAACACAATCTCAAGTGTCCACCTGATATAATTAGCTCACTCTTCATCAGCATCTCTCTCCCACCCGCTGACCAGTCCCTTTCATTTCTGATGAGTTGTCTTCGGGGATGGTTCCTGTCCTGTGTCAACTGAAGGTCTGGGGAGCATGGCCGCCGGGATTCCTCCAGTCTCAGTCAGACCATTAAGTTTGGTCTTCTTATGAGAATTTGGGGTCTGCATCCCACTGATCTCCTGCTCCCTCAGGGGTCCTCTGCTGAGCTCCCTGTCAGGGCAGTCATCGATTGTGGCCGGGCACCAACTAGTTCTTCTGGTCTCAGGATGATGCAGGTCTCTGGTTCATGTGGCCCTTTCTGTCTCTTGGGCTCTTAGTTGTCATGTGGGCTTGGTGTTCTTCATTTTCCTTTGCTCCAGGTGGGTTGAGACCAATTGCTGCATCTTAGATGGCTGCTTGTTAGCATTTAAGACCCCAGACGCCACATTTCAAAGTGGGATGCAGAATGATTTCATAATAGAATTATTTTGCCAATTGACTTAGAAGTCCCCGCAAACCATGTTCCCCAGACCCCCGCGCTTGCTCCGCTGACCTTTGAAGCATTCATTTTATCCCGGAAACTTCTTTGCTTTTGGTCCAGTCCAACTGAGCTGACCTTCCATGTATTGAGTGTTGTCTTTCCCTTCACCTAAAGCAGTTCTTATCTACTGATTAATCAATAAAAAACCCTCTCCCACCCTCTCTCCCTCCCCCCCTCGTAACCACAAAAGTATGTGTTCTTCTCAGGTTTACTATTTCTCAAGATCTTATAATAGTGGTCTTATACAATATTTGTCCTTTTGCCTCTGACTAATTTCGCTCAGCATAATGCCTTCCAGGTTCCTCCATGTTATGAAATGTTTCAGAGATTCGTCACTGTTCTTTATCGATGCGTAGTATTCCATTGTGTGAATATACCACAATTTATTTACCCATTCATCCGTTGATGGACACCTTGGTTGCTTCCAACTTTTTGCTATTGTAAACAGAGCTGCAATAAACATGGGTGTGCATATATCTGTTTGTATGAAGGCTCTTGTATCTCTAGGGTATATTCCTAGGAGTGGGATTTCTGGGTTGTATGGTAGTTCTATTTCTAACTGTTTAAGATAACGCCAGATAGATTTCCAAAGTGGTTGTACCATTTTACATTCCCACCAGCAGTGTATGAGAGTTCCAATCTCTCCGCAGCCTCTCCAACATTTATTATTTTGTGTTTTTTGGATTAATGCCAGCCTTGCTGGTGTGAGATGGAATCTCATCGTAGTTTTAATTTGCATTTCTCTAATGGCTAATGATCGAGAGCATTTTCTCATGTATCTGTTGGCTGCCTGAATATCTTCTTTAGTGAAGTGTGTGTTCATATCCTTTGCCCACTTCTTGATTGGGTTGTTTGTCTTTTTGTGGTTGAGTTTTGACAGAATCATGTAGATTTTAGACATCAGGCGCTGGTCTGAGATGTCATAGCTGAAAATTCTTTCCCAGTCTGTAGGTGGTCTTTTTACTCTTTTGGTGAAGTCTTTAGATGAGCACAGGTGTTTGATTTTTAGGAGCTCCCAGTTATCGGGTTTCTCTTCATCATTTTTGGTAATGTTTTGTATTCTGTTTATACCTTGTATTAGGGCTCCTAGGGTTCTCCCAATTTTTTCTTCCATGATCTTTATCGTTTTAGTCTTTATGTTTAGGTCTTTGATCCACTTGGAGTTAGTTTTTGTGCATGGTGTGAGGTATGGGTCCTGTTTCATTTTTTTGCAAATGGATATCCAGTTATGCCAGCACCATTTGTTAAAAAGGCTATCTTTTCCCCAGTTAATTGACACTCGTCCTTTTTCAAATATCAGCTGCTCATACGTGGATGGATCTATGTCTGGGTTCTCAATTCTGTTCCATTGGTCTATGTGTCTGTTGTTGTACCAATACCAGGCTGTTTTGACTACTGTGGCTGTATAATAGGTTCTGAAGTCAGGTAAGGTGAGGCCTCCCACTTTCTTCTTCTTTTTCAGTAGTGCTTTGCTTATCCGGGGCTTCTTTCCCTTCCATATGAAATTGGTGATTTGTTTCTCTATCCCCTTAAAATATGACATTGGAATTTGGATCGGAAGTGCGTTAAATGTATAGATGGCTTTTGGTAGAATAGACATTTTTACTATGTTAAGTCTTCCTATCCATGAGCAAGGTATGTTTTTCCACTTAAGTATGTCCTTTTGAATTTCTTGTAGTAGAGCTTTGTAGTTTTCTTTGTATAGGTCTTTTACATCCTTGGTAAGATTTATTCCTAAGTATCTTATCTTCTTGGGGGTTACTGTGAATGGTATTGATTTGGTTATTTCCTCTTCGGTGTTCTTTTTATTGATGTAGAGGAATCCAAGTGATTTTTGTATGTTTATTTTATAACCTGAGACTCTGCCAAACTCTTCTATTAGTTTCAGTAGTTTTCTGGAGGATTCCTTAGGGTTTTCTGTGTATATAATCATGTCATCTGCAAATAGTGATAACTTTACTTCTTCCTTGCCAATCCGGATACTTTTTATTTCTTTGTCTAGCCTAATTGCTCTGGCTAGGACTTCAAGTACGATGTTGAATAAGAGCGGTGATAAAGGGCATCCTTGTCTGGTTCCCGTTCTCAAGGGAAATGCTTTCAGGTTCTCTCCATTTAGAGTGATATTGGCTGTTGGCTTTGCATAGATGCCCTTTATTATGTTGAGGAATTTTCCTTCAATTCCTATTTTGGTAAGAGTTTTTATCATGAATGGGTGTTGGACTTTGTCAAATGCCTTTTCTGCATCAATTGATAAGATCATGTGGTTTTTGTCTTTTGATTTATTTATGTGATGGATTACATTAATGGTTTTTCTGATATTAAACCAGCCTTGCATACCTGGTATAAATCCCACTTGATCAGGGTGAATTATTTTTTTGATGTGTTGTTGGATTCTATTGGCTAGAATTTTGTTGAGGATTTTTGCATCAATGTTCATGAGGGATATAGGTCTATAATTTTCTTTTTTTGTAATGTCTTTATCTGGTTTTGGTATCAGGGAGATGGTGGCTTCATAGAATGAGTTGGGTAGTATTCCGTCATTTTCTATGCTTTGGAATAGTAGTAGTGGTGTTAACTCTTCTCTGAAAATTTGGTAGAACTCTGCAGTGAAGCCGTCCGGGCCAGGACTTTTTTTTGTTGGGAGTTTTTTGATTACCGTTTCAATCTCTTTTTTTGTTATGGGTCTATTTAGTTGTTCTACTTCTGAGTGTGTTAGTTTAGGTAGGTAGTGTTTTTCCAGGAATTCATCCATTTCTTCTAGGTTTTCAAATTTGTTAGAGTACAATTTTTCATAATAATCTGAAATGATTCTTTTAATTTCATTTGGTTCTGTTGTGATGTGGTCCTTCTCATTTCTTATTCGGGTTATTTGTTTCCTTTCCTGTATTTCTTTAGTCAGTCTAGCCAATGGTTTATCAATTTTGTTAATTTTTTCAAAGAACCAGCTTTTGGCTTTGTTCATTCTTTCGATTGTTTTTCTGTTCTCTAATTCATTTAGTTCAGCTCTAATTTTTATTATTTGTTTGCTTCTGGTGCCTGATGGATTCTTTTGTTGCTCAGTTTCTATTTGTTCAAGTTGTAGGGACAGTTCTCTGATTTTGGCTCTTTCTTCTTTTTGTATGTGTGCATTTATCGATATAAATTGGCCTCTGAGCACTGCTTTTGCTGTGTCCCAGAGGTTTTGATAGGAAGTATTTTCATTCTCGTTGCTTTCTATGAATTTCCTTATTCCCTCCTTGATGTCTTCTATAACCCAGTCTTTTTTCAGGAGGGTATTGTTCATTTTCCAAGTATTTGATTTCTTTTCCCTCGTTTTTCTGTTATTGATCTCTAGTTTTATTGCCTTGTGGTCTGAGAAGATGCTTTGTAATATTTCGATGTTTTGGACTCTGCAAAGGTTTGTTTTATGACCTAATATGTGGTCTATTCTAGAGAATGTTCCATGTGCGCTGGAAAAAAAAGTATATTTTGCAGCAGTTGGGTGGAGAGTTCTGTATAAGTCAATGAGGTCAAGTTGGTTGATTGTTGTAATTAGATCTTCCGTGTCTCTGTTGAGCTTCTTACTGGATGTCCTGTCCTTCTCCGAAAGTGGTGTGTTGAAGTCTCCTACTATAATTGTGGAGGTATCTATCTCGCTTTTCAGTTCTGTTAAAATTTGATTTATGTATCTTGCAGCCCTGTCATTGGGTGCGTAAATATTTAATATGGTTATGTCTTCCTGATCAATTGTCCCTTTTATCATTATATAGTGTCCTTCTTTATCCTTTGTGGTGGATTTAAGTCTAAAGTCTATTTTGTCAGAAATTAATATTGCTACTCCTCTTCTTTTTTGCTTATTGTTTGCTTGATATACTTTTTTCCATCCTTTGAGTTTTAGTTTGTTTGTGTCTCTAAGTCTAAGGTGTGTCTCTTGTAGGCAGCATATAGATGGATCGTGTTTCTTTATCCAGTCTGTGACTCTCTGTCTCTTTATTGGTGCATTTAGTCCATTTACATTCAGGGTAATTATAGATAAATAAGTTTTTAGTGCTGTCATTTTGATGCCTTTTTATGTGTGTTGTTGACAATTTCATTTTTCCACATACTTTTTTGTGCTGAGGCGTTTTTCTTAGTAAATTGTGAGATCCTCATTTTCATAGTGTTTGACTTTATGTTAGTTGAGTCGTTACGTTTTTCTTGGCTTTTATCTTGAGTTATAGAGTTGTTATACCTTTTTGTGGTTACCTCATTATATACCCCTATTTTTCTAAGTAAAAACCTAACTTGTATTGTTCTATATCGCCTTGTATCACTCTCCATATGGCAGTTCAATGCCTCCTGTATTTAGTCCCTCTTTTTGATTATTGTGATCTTTTACCTATTGACTTCCATGATTCCCTGTTATGTGTATTTTTTTTTTTAATTAATCTTAATTTGTTTGTTTTTGTGATTTCCCTATTTGAGTTGATATCAGGACGTTCTGTTTTGTGACCTTGTGTTGTGCTGATATCTGATATTATTGGTTCTGTGACCAAACAATATCCTTTAGTATTTCTTGTAGCTTTGGTTTGGTTTTTGCGAATTCTCTAAACTTGTGTTTGTCTGTAAATATCTTAATTTCGCCTTCATATTTCAGAGAGAGTTTTGCTGGATATATGATCCTTGGCTGGCAGTTTTTCTCCTTCAGTGTTCTGTATATGTCGTCCCATTCCCTTCTTGCCTGCATGGTTTCTGCTGAGTAGTCAGAACATATTCTTATTGATTCTCCCTTGAAGGAAACCTTTCTTTTCTCCCTGGCTGCTTTTAAAATTTTCTGTTTATCTTTGGTTTTGGTGAGTTTGATGATAATATGTCTTGGTGTTTTTCTTTTTGTATCAATCTTAAATGGGGTTCGATGAGCATCTTGGATAGCTATCCTTTCGTCTTTCATGATGTCAGGGAAGTTTTCTGTCAGAAGTTCTTCAACTATTTTCTCTGTGTTTTCTGTCCCCCCTCCCTGTTCTGGGACTCCAATCACCCGCAGGTTATCCTTCTTGATAGAGTCCCACATAATTCTTAGGGTTTCTTCATTTTTTTTAATTCTTTTATCTGATTTTTTTTCAGCTATGTTGGTGTTGATTCCCTGGTCCTCCAGATGTCCCAGTCTGCATTCTAATTGCTCGAGTCTGCTCCTCTGAGTTCCTAGTGTGTTGTCTAATTCTGTTATTTTATTGTTAATCTTTTGGATTTCTACATGTTGTCTCTCTATGGATTCTTGCAACTTATTAATTTTTCCACTATGTTCTTGAATAATCTTTTTGAGTTCTTCAACAGTTTTATCAGTGTGTTCCTTGGCTTTTTCTGCAGATATCCTAATTTCATTTGTGATATCATTAAGCATTCTGTAAATTAGTTTTTTATATTCTGTATCTGATAATTCCAAAATTGTATCTTCATTTGGGAAAGATTTTGATTCTTTTGTTTGGGGGGTTGGAGAAGCTGTCACGGTCTGCTTCTTTAAGTGGTTTGATATGGATTGTTGTCTCCGAGCCATCACTGGGAAACTAGTTTTTCCAGAAAATCCGCTAAAAAGAAAACTGCAGTCAGATCCCTATCAGAGTTCTCCCTCTGGCTCAGGCTATTCAGATGTTAATGAAGCCGCCTGGGGAGGGTGGGGGAGGGAACAGAGAGATAGGAGAGTAGCCCCTTAGAATATAGCCAGAGTTGCTTGTCTTGCTTGGAATGACTGTTATATCTGAGATTCCCGCGGGCGCGTCGCCTATGTGTGCTGGCTGTGTGGAGATTGCCCCCAGGGGGTCTGGCCCGCTGGAGTCACGGTCAGATCCTCCGCTTCCAGCCCCACGCCCAGCGTCAAGGCTCCCCTACTGGGACGGTGCACTCTCAACTCCAAAATCAGTCGCTGCCTCCCGGGGACTTCTCGTCTCTCCAGCCGCGTGGCCGTGCCGCCCCTGTGAACCAGGTGGGCCCCCTCCCGGGGTTAGTTCAGATGGGTGGAGTAGCTCCCCGTGCTTGTGCCGCGACCCAGTGTCCCGGCTGGAACGCTGTTCTCCCCACTCCAATACCAGTCGCTGCCTCCCGGGGACTTCTCCTACCGGCTGCGTCCCACGCCGCCCGCGTGACCCGGCTGGTCCCCTTCCCGGGGTTAGTTCAGGGGGTGGAGCAACTCTCCGTGTTTATGGCGTACCTGCGTGCAGTCCAAATCCCTGCGGGACGTTTCCCCGGCTCGGATGCTGCTCTTTCTGCTCCAAGATCAGTCACTGCCTCCTGGGGACTTCTCCTACTGGCTGCGTCCCACGCCGCCCGTGGAACCGGCTGGTCCCCCTCCCGGGGTTAGTTCAGGGGGGTGGAGCAGCTCTCTGTGCTTGTGCCGTACCTGACTGGTACTCTGGTTCCAGGCTCTGGAAACTATCGCTGCTTCCCCGTATTAGTTCGTTCTCCGTCTCTAAATCTGTGTTTGTTGTTCAGGGTTCGTAGATTGTTATGTATGTGATCGATTCACTTGTTTTTCTGTGTCTTTGTTGTAAGAGGGATCCGAGGTAACGTCTGCCTAGTCCGCCATCTTGGCTCCGCCCCCGGGAAATTCTTTTTGAACTGAAATGAACAGATTCAATCTCATATCTTCTTGTCCTCACAATCCCACAGTTTGTCCAGTTCATCACGGCCCCTTCCCAAAACACCTCCTCTCTTCAATCCAAATCTCTGCTGATAATAGCTCAAAACATGATTATAATTCCTTCTCGGTCCCCTTGTCTGTTGTCCTAAGATTGAACTTGACGCTGAACCCTTCAAATGAGTTTTAGGTTAGGTATGTGTTTCACTTTATTTTGCCTACTACCCTCCCCCAAAGTCCAATCAGTAAATTTTAGCTGTAAAGTGTTAAAAGAACTGTTAACCATATCAAATTCGGAGGACTGAACAATGAGAAGAAAAACCCCATGTCTTCTTACCCTGAAATTAAAGCTAAAATCCATATTAGTTTTTAAATAGTTTGGGAAAAAAAAACACAACTTCAAACAAAAGCTGTATTTCCGTCCCCAGGAATTCACTAGTTCTGTGGTTTCTGGAGCCACCGCAATGGTAGGAGAGTGGAGGGGAAGTTCACAGCAGCCAGCTCAGTGGGGCCGCCCTAACTGCATCCAGAGCCGTTCACTTACAGTTTTTTCCTACTGGACTTTTTAGTAAAAGTTTTTTTGAAATAAAGATGTAAAAAAAAAAAAAAAAAACCAAACCCATTGCCACTGAGTTCATTCCAACTCATAGCGACCCTACAGGACAGAGTAAAACTGACCCAATAGGGTTTCCAAGGAGCAGCTAGTGGATTTGAACTGTCGACCTTTTGGTTAACAAGCAAACGCTTAATCACTGGACCACCCAACTATGGGTAACTTGAAAACCATTGAATTAGTTGACTGATTCCTTGGGCCTTCTTCCTCAACAGTCTATGACCAGAATTTCTTAAACTACTAGTAGAAGCATTGCATGATGATCAATTGAAATGACAACTACTTATTAAACCTTCTTATGGACTACAGGGTGGCTAAGAGTTGGAATTGACTCCACAGCAACGGGTTTATGGATTCTTCTAAGCAGGGGAGGGTTAGCCACTATGTTCGTTTTTCTCTCCTTTGGATTCTTGGATTCCTTATGCCTGTATGAACCTGGGAACCTGAAACAAATGAGCACACCCACCTCTACCAAGTGCAGTCGTCGCAGGAAGCCATCCAATCGCACAAAGACCAAAGAGGATTGGAAATCCCACTCCCTCACTTCCTGGTTCTCTTTAAAGTAGGTATGAAGATTCTCCCTTCTGTCCTTAAACACCTCCTTGAAGAAGCTCAAAGTGTCTGCGACCACTTGCAGTTTCCTCTGACTTTCTTCTACGTCACTTCTCAGGAGGTCTTCTGGGCTGAGATAAGTAGAGGCCTGGAATGCAAACAGATTAGCATCACTGAGTCTGGCAGCAATTGCGTGACATCACAGAACTTTGCCAGCACCAACTCTGAATTAAATAAGAACCAGAGGAATAGCACAGGAAATATTTGACCCCAGATTCAGTTCCAGAGGTGGGCTGGAACCTGCTTTAAGCCAAATAATTTTTGCAACCTTCTAGCCACAGGGATTGGCTGAGGGATGTGCAAGTGACCAATCAACAACAAAGAAACACAATGAGATTTTTATTGGACCAGCTGAGGCTGGGCAAATGTTCTTTCCCAGGTGTCCTTTTGTGGCTTGCTAGCTTGTGACAGTAAAACAACTTAAGTGCAAGCATTCTTTGGGCCATAATTATTTCCCTGTCTTCAAGAGACTTGAACCCACCAAAGCTGTAAAGCTGGATCTGTTGGGCAGTCATCTCAGCCACCAGAGAGAAAGGTAGAGAAAACTAGGTCCTGATAATAGCATCTGACCCCTAGAGTAAGCCAGGCCTGTAGCTAGCCTTACCCCTGGACTTTTAAGGCACCAAACAAACAAGCCAGTTGTCCTCCAGTCAGTTCCAACACATGGCAACCCCATGTGCGTCAGAGTAGAACTGTGATCCATAGGGTTTTCAATGGATGATATTTTGGAAGTAGACAGCCAGACTTTTCTTCCAAGGTGCCTCTGGGTGGACACGAACCTCCAAACTTTCATTTAGCAGCTGAGTGCTTAACCATATGCACCACCTGGTGGTTCTTTTTAAGGTATATGAGCCAATAAATTACCTGTCTACTAATGCCAGTTTTGGCTGGTTTTCTGACACTTTCAAGCAAGGGTCCTGACTTATAAACATGAGTGATGGAAAAACATTGGTTTAGAATTCAAACAACCTGGGTTCAAGTCCTGGTTTCAATGTCTTTGGGCAACCCAGGGCACCTGCCTGAGCCCATATCTTAAAAAGAGAATAATAAGGCCTTTCCTGTCCATCTCACAGGGTTCATCTGAAAATCAACTCTGATCATGTACATTAGAGCATTTTTCAGCCTGCAATGTGCTCCATAATGTTAGTTATTATAAGCTTCTCTTTAAACTTGTTCACTGTTTTCTCAGAGTCAAGCTGCCTCGGACGTAAAAGAAGCCAATTTGGGCGAAGATCGCCTGAAACTCCTTAAGCCTAGGTTCTGTCTCCTAGAGGTTCACGCTGCCCTGTTTGGCGCTAAAAGAGTCCCTAACTAGGAGGCACAAGCCCTGTGTAATCTAAGGAGCTATTTCTCAACAGCTCACAGGCATTGAGTTCTTTCTCATTGAAGCCTCGCTATCACCCCAAAGGGGCGGATTAACCAATAAACAAGGTAAGCACGTGCTTAGGACATCAACAAAACTGGTGCACCAGTTGTCCAAAGCAAAGACTCGTAGATGCCAAGCAGACAGGACACAAGGAAAAGCAAGTGCCACAGTAGAAGGGAACTGGAAGGGCACTAAATAAATTCCAGCTCCAGTGTGTGAGAATGTGCCGGCCAGAAATAAAGTTCACGCAGAGTCACGAGGGTGTCCACGCACGACGTTGTTTAAGCTATGAAGCTCCTACCACTTCCACACCTTTGTTGACATCTGTCTCCTACGGTCCCCTCCTGTGTAACCGAAACTCCTTATCTGGTGGGTCTCTTGGGAATATACTGTTACTTTCTTAATAAACAAGAGGTAGGGGTGGGCTGTTCAGTCTAACTCTTGCTGTAATTCTTCATTGTGGGAGATCAACAGAATTTTACATTGACTGTTGAAACAACTAAGTTCACTGACTTATTTTCTTTGTTGTAGAAAATGTGAAATATTCTTCTGTGGAGAAAATGTGGCATATAGTAAAAATCTTAGTACCCCATACCCACTAAAAATTTTATAATCCAGTCCATCTCATTCCACTAAAATGGCATATGCCACTTTTGCATTCAGTTGCTAATATTAAAGTCACATTTAAAAAGAAGTTGCATCATGGATAGCTGTAGGGTAACGCTATTTAGCTATATGCATCCCCTCCTAATGGAATCAGCTTTGCTCTTCCCTGAACCATGCTGGGGATGAATTTGGGATGGACTCGGGCTACGGTACAACGCTGGGAGTAGCATGACTGGGCCAGCGGCCAAGGCCGAGGAATGCCTTAGCAACAAGAAGGAAAACAGCTGGGCCTGGACGTGACGTCCCTGGGGACACTGACTGCCCAAGGACGTGGGAGAAAAACAATGAGCCTTGGTCCCAACTGGAATGGTATATAAGCCTGGGTCCCTTGCTAGGTGGCTGCGGAAAATACTCCAGCCGGCCGCCACTGGAGAGCAGCTGCTTGCCTGTGTCAGTAAATTTCCCTGAATAAACTTATGAATCTGGAAAGGGCTACATGTCAGTTCTTTGGATTATCTGCCAGGACATAGAGTGAGGGTCTTTCCTTGCTGGGGCTGTCCCCCAACTAAAGCTAAGACACACACACAAACACACAGACATATATACACATACACATACAGGTATATATACAACTCACATATCCTCTTCGAATGTGTGAGTAAACAGAGAAGGGGGCACCAGAGATTATTGGTGCTTAGGGCCCTCAAATGCCTTAATCAGGTCTTGTCACCCAGGCACCCTTCAAGATAGGCTCTCTTATTTTTACCATTGTACAGAGGAGGATACTGAGGCCCAGAGCAGGCAAGTAACTTGCTCTGGCACACACAGCTAACAAGTGGTGAAGCCAGAATTTGGCACAGGGTACTCTGAGACCCTACCACCTGTTTGACAGTTTTTTTGTACTCTGGCGGCTTGTATTTTGCTGTGATGCTGGAAGCTATGCCACTAGTACTTCAAACACCAGCAGGGTCACCCGTGGCGGACAGGTTTCAGTGGAGCTTCCAGACTAAAACAGACTAGGAAGAAAGGCCTGGTGATCTACTTGAGAAAGCCATCCATTGAAAACCACATGAATTACAGAGTATTATCTGAGACTTTGACTCGCTTACTTTGGATGCATCGCCAGGAGGGACCAAGCGCTGGAGAAGGACATCATGTTTGGCAAAGTGGAGGACAAGCGGAGGTGAAGGAAGCCCTAAACAAGATGGATTGACATGATGGCCAAAGCGATGGATTCAAACAAACCAGTGATCGTGAATATGGCACAGGACCAGTAACATTTTATTCTGTTATCCATGAGGCCACCATGATTTGGAGCTTCCTTGACAGCAACTAATAGTCTAACTTCACAGCCAGCATTCTTAATTGTTGGGCTAAGCTGCCAATCTAATATCAATCCATCCACACAGAACATTAAGGAGGTTGAAATCCGCCACTCCCACCCTTCATCCCACTGCTGGTCTTAGGCAGAGGGGAAAGAAAGAATGGGTCACCCAGGTATTCCAGTACTACTGAGAACGTCTTTGTGAATTATTGGCTTGTGATAGTAAAATAACTCAAGTGTGAGAAATACATGAACCATATCATTTCCCTGAGAAATGCACACTGTACTCTTTCCTACAACTTGCTGCCAACCAGACCCCAGGGAGTTTGTTGGGAATCCTGGGTGGCCAACCTGCTGGATGAGAAGGTTGCAGATCTCCTGGAGCAGCACTGTCAGCCTCCCTGGGGAGCGGTAGTCCTTGCATGTAGCCCAAATCAGACAGACCACGTGGAGCAAAGGCCGCAGCCGTGGCTTCACCTTGGGAAACTCCACACTCTGGATGGTTTCCAGGTGGCGGTGGAGTGGCATCAGATGAGCATGGATGTCCTGTGCTTCCGTCAGAGCTGGAAGGAATCAGAGATGGTCACCCTTCCCTGCCTGAGGAACACAACCACCCTGGAGCACTAGTGCTTGGAAAGAGAAGGATCTGCAAAGTGGATGAGGAGGCTGGTTCCAGAAAACACCCTAATGCCTATGCGGAAATAGTGAAATCTGGAGAACCCTGACCAAGGGGCTACGGAGTTGTCTACAGAATTCCTGAATCTGGACCACCTCCTGTCCCTCCAGCCCCAGCCTAGTGTTCTGTGCATAGCAGACACCCAATAAATGCTTGCTGATTACTTTGCTGCTGATATCTCAGAGACAATGCAAAATAGATGACAGAGAACATATTTTAGAACAAGAACACAAGACCTGTCTTCAAATGCTGGCCCAGGCACTTACCAGTTGCATGACCTTGGCACGTTTGACCTCTTTGAGACTTAAAAATAGGCAGGAGGGAAAAGACACTAGAAAGAAATTCAAAGCTATACATAAAAAGAAAGATCCCTAATAAAGGGAAATGCATGGACAAGTATAAGGGCTAGCGATAAAGTATTCATGCTTGATGATTCTAAGTATTTTCTCCTTCATGTTTTATAATAACAAAGATATAAAAAGCAAGGATAAAATTATGTTACAGGGCACATAAAATATAAAGGTGTAATTAGTGATAACAACGAAAGGAGTTGCGGGGAGGAATGGTATAGACAGAGAATTACTTATACGTCACCAAAGTTATGCTGGTACCAACTTACACCAGAATGTCATAAATACAAGCTTTTAAATGTAACATTCACGTAAACACTAAGAAAATATATAAAAACATACGCAAATTGAAAGGAGAAGGGAACCAAAAATGCTTACTACAATAAGCCAACAAAACACAAAAACAAACAGTAGTAAAGGGCAAAGACAAAGAAGGCTTAAGACACACAAAAAGCAAATAACAAAATAGCAGAAGTAAGTCACTTCTTATTGGTAATTACACTGAATATAAATGGACTAAATGGTTCAATCAAAAGGCAGAGAGTGGTAGAATGGATTAAAAAAAACATGTTTCAGCTATATGCTACTCACAAGAGACACACCTTAAACCCAAGGACACAAAAAAGTTGAAAGTGAAAGGTAGAAAAAAAAATATCCCACGGAAATGATAAGCAAAAGAGAGCTGGGATGGCAATCCTAATACCAGACAAAGCAGACTTTAAGACAAAGTCTGTTAGAAGAGATAAAGATGTATATTATACAGCGATAAAAGGGTCAATTAATCAAGAAGATTTAACAATCATAAATACATATGCACCCAACATTGAGAAACCTAAATATATAAAGCAAACAGTGATAGAATTGAAGGGAAAATAGTGCCACAGTAATAGTATTGCCACTTCAATACACCATTTTCAATATTGGACAAAGCGTCAATAAAGATCAACAAGCAAACAGAGGATCTGAATGACAGTATAAACTAATTAGACTTAACAAACAAATACAGAAACTCCACCCCCCAAAAAGCACGATATACATTCTACTCCAGTGCACATGGATCATTCTCCAGGAGAGACCACATGTTAGGTCGCAAAGTAAGTCCAGATAAATTTTAAAAGATTGAAATCATATAAAGTATTTTCTCTGACCACAATGGAATGAAGCTGGAAATCAATAACATAAAAAAAAAAAAAACCTGGAAAATACACAAACATATGGAAATTAAACAACACACTATTAAACCACTAAAGGGTCAAGGAACAAATCAAAAGAGGAATCACAAATTTCTTAGAGTCAAATGAAAATGAAAGCACGACATACCAAAAATTATGGGACGCAGTGAAGGCAGTACTCAGAGGGAAACATAGCAATAAAGGCCTACATGAAAAAGAAAGATCTCAAATTAACAGCCTAACTTGACAACTCCAGGAACTAGAAAGAGAAGAGCAAACTAAGGCTAAACCTAGCAGAAGAAAGTAAATAACAAAGATCAGAGCAGAAATAAACAAAACTGAAAACAGAGAAACAATAGAATCAATAAAAGCAGAAGTTGGTTCTTCAAAAATATTAATAAAACTGACAAATCTTTAGCTAGACTGACAAAGAAAGAGATAAGATGCAAATAACCAAAATGAAAAATGAAGGAGGGGACATTACAATTGACCCAATAGAAATAAAAAGAATTATGACAGAATATTATAAACAACTGTATGGCAACAAACGAGATAACCAAGATGAAATGGACAAATTCTTAGAAGCACACAACCTACCTAAAATGACTCAAGAGGAAATAGAAAGTCTCAACAGACCCATAACAAGTAAAGAAATCAAATCAGTGATCAAAAACCTCCCACCAAAAAAATGTCCTCGACCAGATGACTTCACTGAGGAATTCTACCAAACATTTAGGGGAGAATTGACACCAATACTGTTTAAAATCTTCCCAAAGTTAGAGAAGGAAGGAATATTCCCTAATTCATCCTATGAAGCAAACATAGCCCTGATGCCAAAACCAGACAAAGACACCACAAGAAAAGAAAACTACAGGTCAATATCTTAAGAATATAGATGCAAAAATCCTCAACAACCTACTAGCAAAAAGAACGCAACAGAAAAGAGCCATACACCATGACCAAGTGGAATACCAGGAATGCAGGGATGGTTCAACATTAGAAAGTCAAACAACATAATACACCACACATCAACAGAACAAAGGAAAAGAACCACATGATTATCTTTATGAATGCAGAAAAAGTATTTGATAAAATCCAACATCCTTCCTTGATAAAAACCTTAAAGAAGATAGGAATAGAAGGGAAGCTTCTCAGTATCATTTAGGGCAGGCATATAAGAAAACTCAACAGTCAACTTTATACTTCATGGAGGAAGACTGAGAGCTTTCCCCTTGAAATAGGGAACAAAGACAAGGGAGCCAGTTCTTACTACTTCTATTCAATATTGTATTAGAAGTCCTAGCCAGAGAAATGGAGCCTTGGTGGGACAGTGGTTAAGGGCTTGGCTACTAACCAAAAGGTCAGCAGTTTGAACCCACCAGACACTCCTTGGAAACCCTGTGAGGCAGTTCTACTCTGTCCTATAGGGTTGCTATAAGTTGGAATCGACTCAATGGCAACAGGTTTTTGGTTTTAGCCGGAGAAATGAGACAAAAAAAAAAAAATAACCAAAAATAAATAAAAGGTATCCAGATTGCAGAAGAAGTAATATTATCCATGTTCATGGATTATATGATCCTATATATAGAATATCCCAAAGAGTTCATGAGAAAACTTCTAGAGCTAATAAAGGAATTTAGCAAAGTTGCAGAGTACAAGGTCATTAAACAAAAATCAGTTGGGTTTCTATACACCAGTAATGAGAAATGTGAAAGGGAAATTGGGAAACAATTCCATTTACAATAGCGTCTAAGAGAATAAAATACACAGGAATAAACCTAACCAGGAATGTCCAGGACTTTTACAATGAAAACTATAAAACACTCCTAAAAGAGATTAAAGAAGACTTTCATAAATGGAAAGATGTTCCATGTTCATGAACTGGAAGACTTATTAAGATGTCAATACTACCCAAAGAGGTCTATAGATTCAACACAATCCAGATAAAAATTCCAACAGCCTTCTTTATAGAAATAGAAAAACCAATCCTCAACTTTATATGCAATGGCAAGAGGCCCCAATAGCTAAAGCAATCTAGAAAGAGAATAACAAAGTAGGAGGGCTCATACTTTGATTTTAAAACATACTATACGGGTTAGTAGTTCGAATCCACCAGCTGCTCCTTGGAAACCCTGTGAGGCAGTTCCACTGTGTCCCATAGGGTTTCTATGAGTTGGAATTGAGTTGAGGGCAACAGGTTTGGTTTTTCTGATACAGCTACACTAATCAAAACAGCCTGATACTGATATAACAATGGACAGATAGACCAATAGAATAGAATTGAGAGTCTGGAAATAAACCCACACACGGTTTTGACAAGGGTACTAAGTCCATTTGACAAGGAATGAAGTCTTTTCAATAAATGGTGCATGATCCATGTCTTACACCATACACAAAAACAAATTCAAATGGATTAAGGACCTAAATGTGAAAACTAAAACCCTAAAATTCTTAGAAAAAAGAAGCAGGGGCAACACTGTTAGGCCTAGCTTTTAACAATGGATTATCTAATATAATACCAAAAGCACAAACAGCAAGAGACATAGTAAGTAGAAACTCATACAAATTAAAATGCTTTGTTCATCATAAGACTTTACCAAAAAAGTGAAAAGAAAAGTTATCCACTGGGAGAATATCTTCAGAAACTATATATCCGACCAGAGTCTAATAACTAAAATGTATATAAAACTTCAACACCTTAACAAAAAGACAAATAACCCAATTGTAAAATGGGCAAAAGACTTGAGTAGACATTTCACCAGAGGACATTCAAATGGCCACGACATGGAAACATGACCAGTGTCATTAGCCATCAGAGAGATGAAAGTCAAAACCACAATGAGATACCATTTCGCTCCCACTAGAATGACTAAGACAAAAAAAAGAAAGAAAGAAAATAACAGATGTTGGCAAGGATATCGGGAAATTAGAACCGTTATCCATTGCTGGTGGGACTACAAAATGGTACAGCCACTGTGGAAAACAGTGTGGCAGTGCCTTCACCGTAGAAAACAGTGTGGCAGTGCCTCAGAAAACTAAACATAGAACTACCATCTGACCCAGTAATTCCACTCCCAGGTATATAACCAAAAGACTTGAAAACAGAGACTCAGAGACTTGTACACCAATGTTCATTGCAGCAGTATTCACAGTAGCTAGAAGGCAGGGACAACCTAAACGCCCATTAACAGATGAATGGGTAAATAAAATGTGGTACACATGTACAATGGAATACTACTCAGCCAGCAGGAGAAATGAATTCTTGATTCATTATTCATGCCACATGAATAATACGCTACAATATGGATGGAGCTAGAGGATATTATTCTGTGTGAAATAAGTCATTCACGAAGGGACAAATATTGCATGATTTCTTTTATATAAAAAGACAAATGTATAGAGAACAAAGTTTATTAGTGGTTACTAGGCAGGAGGGGGGAAAGAAGGGGGCTAATAGTGTTGGAAATACTGCATTGATTAAGGGTAGGGTTGCACAGCTGATTATTGTAATTACTGTTAATAAGTGGTACACCCGTAAAAAGTTAAATTGGCAAAGCTGTATGATACATTTACAACACAACAAAAGAGTAGCTGCTGAGGTGGCTTATGTACAGCCTCGTGGGATTTGGTTTCTTAGTTTGGAGGACTAGGGTTATAGTTTCATGGCACATCCCAGTTAATTGACCTAATAGTACATTTAGTGCTTCTGTTCTACCTCCTAGTTCACTGCGTAGTGCCTGAGGTATTAAAATCTTGCAAGTGGCCATCCAAGGCAGAACAATTGATCTCTGCTTGCCTACATTAACAGAGGAAGAAGAGTCAGGAATAGGAGGAAGATATGGAATGTATGCCGAATTGCCCCCATGACCAACTGCCTCCTTTGGTATGGGACCAGAAGAACAGGATGGTGCCCAGCTACCATTACTGAACACTTTGATCAAGGGTTATATAGCGGAATCCTGATCAAAAGGGTGAAAATCCAGAACAGAATTTCAAATTCTCATGGACTCCAGATTTCCTGAAACCACGAAGATTGTATGACTGCCAAAACTATTGCCCTGAGATAATCTTTAAACCTTAAAGAAAAAATGTACCCTGAAGTCTTCTTAAAACCAAACAATAGTTTAGCTTAACAAGTAAAAAAATGTCTGCCTTGAGCATTCTGCTCTTTTAAGAACTATCTACATGGGATCAAATTGATGACAGCAACTCGAAAGATGAGACAGGAACCTCAGGGGGTGGGGAATTTATGTTAATGGGGGACAAACAACTTAGAAAAGGAATGTGAAAATGGTTGCACAACTCAAAGAACGTAATCAAGTGTCACTAGATGGTACATGTAGAAACTGTGGAATTGGTGTACATTTTGCTGTGCATATTCTCAACAACAACAAAATAAATAAATTTTTTTGTGAAGGTTGAAGGAGTCCCTCGGTGGTGCAAACAGTTAACATGCTCAGCTGCTAATCAAAAGGTTAGAAGTTGGAGTCCCTTAGAGGTGCCTCAGAAGAAAGGCCTGTCAATCTGCTTCTGAAAAATCAGCCATTGAAGACTCAGTGGGTCACAATGGTATGCTTTATTTTGTTTTTTGGTTTTCCGAGGATTGAAGGTGACACAAGCGGAACCTTCATAAACAACTAGCATTGTGCCTGCACAATAGCAGGCATTTGATAAATGGTAATCTGATGAATATTTATGAACAAAGAACCTCACTGAGGTTTTACAGAGGAGAAGTCTCCAGGATTACAGAAATAGCACACTCCAGTTACGTCAAGGTTCTGCTGATATTCAAGCCAGGACCATCACCTAGCCTCTTCTCTGAACACAGCCAAGGAAAGAGAGAGGCCTATGATCAGTCACCTCTTGGTATGTGGGAGGAGAAAGCAGGAAAACTAGGAGCATTGGATACTAATATGGGCATAGCAATTTAGAGGGAGTGCAGAAGCTCACGGAACAAAATGAGCCAGAAGACGGTTTTTATAATGGCTGGTTTTCCTGTGTAGGTAGTTCACATGGTATCGTATTAGAGCTGATGACCTTAGTCCCTGGCTATAGAATGTGGATAACAGTCCACACTCGCCCTAAAGGAAATGTAAAACGACACTATTTAGTAAACCATTTCAACACACCAGTCATTGTTCTAACCACTTGACACATACTATCTGTGTTGCAATGAGTTCCTTTATGTGGTCTTTTGCCTTGGTTCTTTAGAACAACAATCTAGGGCATTTTTCCCCCTTAAGCAATTGAGGGCCCCTGAGTTGTTACCTTTGCCCTAGTTTTCTGGGAAAAAAAAAAAAACAACCTATGGACCTCCCAAGTTGTTTTCTATAGCAGAGGTTTGCTATTTTTGCAGGGGGAAGAAGTCAGCCTACCTTGGCTTTACTTAGCGCAGGGGGGAGGAGGGCGTGGGAGGAGCCGAGTTGGAAAGAGAGGATTCAAAGGGCTCTCAGGAGCTAGGACAAACCAGTACAGGTCAGCTCCAGTGACCCACTGAACTCTGAGTTCTCCACACATATCCCCTGTCAAACATCCTTGGCTGGCAACCAGGCTGTACTATGCCAATCATGCCCCTAGTGGCCAGAGAATATAATTTCCTGATCAGTCTTTATAACTCCTATTCTTTGCCTCAAGGGGACTGTTGCTTCCTGTTTTCCAAGGTTTTTCTTTCTTTTTTTTTTTAATGTATTCCACTTCAAAAAATCTCGTTCCCATACATTTTCCTATATCCTGTTTAACCCCTTCTTTATTTCCCACTGTCTTCTAATTCATGTCCATTAATCTTTTCCCCTCCCTCTTTTAAATCCATCAGTGAGCCAAAGAACAACCTTGATCATGACTAATAAGGATAATAAAAATATGGAGCCCTGGTGGTACAGTGGTTAGGAGCTACAGCTGCTAACCAAAGGGTTGGCAGTTCGAATCCACCATCTATCTGCTCCTTGGAAACCCTACGGGGCAGTTCTACTCTGTCCTATAGGGTCGCTGTGAGTCGGAATTGACTAGATGGCAGCAGATTTTGGTTTTCTATGGGTAATAAGAATAATGTGTGTAGTATATATCTAGGATAAAGAAAGCCAAATTTGAAATGAAATTTGCAATGAGAAAATTAATTGCCAGCCTCTGAGATATTTTTAGTGTTCAGAAGAGCCCGCCAAAATTCCTGCCCAAGTCTGTACCTTATTCCTCTCATCAAACCTGCTTTTTCTCTAGCATCATAATTGAGTTGTAGAAAAAATATTTTCATTTTATAGTAGTGTTTATCTGGTACTATTATAATGGTGTTGTTTTATCTAATTTCTTTTCATTGCCTGCATATCCTCTGCTAAAGTGAACTTTCTGAAGCTGACCTGGGGAACCTAATCTATTATAGTTATTAATCCATGTGGACATTGGAGTCTATTAATCTATTAATGTGAAAAATATATTCGGAACTCCAAGTAACCAATGCATAAACATACTTTTACTATGTTGTTTTATTTCAGGGCCTCAAACTTCAATCATTTGCATACTGCCTTTAGGATATTTGTCAGGTCTATGTACAACCTATACTATTACTTACTTAATGCTTTTCATTAAATTGGCTCAAATTTTAACTAAATGATGTTATACAGAATGAAAACAGTAAGTCACAACTATAAATGGAAAATCGGTATCACTTGCCAAAAATAAGAGTTCTCCCTTAACACATCTGAAAACTATCTGACCATATGCCCCCTACGACTATCCCTCACACCAGCAGTGGTACATACATATATCACTCTTTGGGATAAATACCTGCCCAATTGAACCGAAGTATCAATTTGAGAACAATAGTCGGTTCCTCTGAGCTACAGAATTCCTCAGTGAAACAGTAAATGGGCCTCCAGAAAGACCTGGTTCTAAGCCAGCTTTACGTGCCAGTAGACGACCTCCTCCGATGAGATTTTAGGGAACCAGAAGGACCTCAAACACCAGGTACTTATGACAGTTCATCTGTCGCATAGCTGATGTGGGAAACTCTACCACTGGAACTTATCCCTTCAGCTAAGTGGTCTCCAAATCCCGTGCTAGTCAGAAAAGGGAGGTCCAGGCTCTGGGCCCAGCCCACCCCTCTCTTCAACAGAAGAGCTACAGCTTGATTAGTTTTACATTTTGGACCCCCGTCACCAGTTGTCGTGGAATCGACTCTGATTCATGGCAACCCCATGTGTGTCAGTGTAGAAATGTGCTCCATAGGGTTTTCAATGGCTTATTTTTTGAAAGTAGGTCGTTAGGCCTTTCTTCCAAGGCACCTCTGAGTGGATTAGAACCTTCAGCCTTTTGGTTAACAGTTGAGCATGTTAACCGTTTTCACCACCCAGGGACTCACATGTTGTTGTTGTTTGCTGTGGAGTTGATTCTGACTCATAGCAACCCTACAGGACAGAGAACTGCCCCACAGGGTTTCCAATGAGTGGCTGGTGGGCTTGAACTGCTGACCTTTTGATTAGCAGCCTAAGCTCTTCACTTTGCCACTGAGGCTCTGGAACTCATGTAAGAGATTATAATTAAAGAAAGAGTTCTGATAGAGAAGAAATGTTTTGGAAACTAGGTTAAGCTTAAATCATAGGAAAATGCAAATATCTTTGAGAGCACATTCTGACCTGCAAAACTGAGAAGCTAAGAGAAGGTCTGAGAGAAGAAAGGGGGAAAGAAGCAAAGTGCACTGAAGAGGGGCAAGGGAACCCAGAAAAAATATACCTCCTTCTAATTATGGACCTGCTGGCTTTTCAATTTTGGCCAGGACCGATTTTGTCTTGTACACAGATAGCCAGGAAACTGCAGTTCCATTTGACAGTAGGAACAGAAAAAAGGCAGAACAGACCTGGAAATGGAATAAAGACTTCTCAAGGGGCCGGGGGCAGAGGGACCTGAACCCCAGCGGTGATAGATAACAACATTCATTTGGATGGTGCTTTTCAGACAACAAAGTGCTCACACCTATATTATCTCACAATTGTCCAGTGAAGTAGATAGGAAGTGTGTGCACCATAACTACATAACTATGGTATGCACTGAAACTCAGAGAGGTTAGGAGAATTTGCACAAGGTCACACAGCGGAGGAGCTAGAAACATTAAGAACAGAGTAGCTGCTTTTCTATTCCTAGATTTGGTATTCTTGCCACTATGCTGTTCTGTCTTAGGTTGGAAGATAAGAAGGACTTGAAGGTGCTGGAATCAGAAAGAGAAGTCAATTCATCACGAAAAAAAAATTTTTTTTTGAGTCAAATGTATTTGTGAAAACCCTTAGTGGTCCTCACCTGCTGCAACATCTCTGAACATTGCCTTGAAAGCAGGGAAGTAGCTGCTCTGAAGCTTGTCCAGGAGCCCAGCCATGCCCCTCACCTTGATGGTTCTCAGTTGATTATAAATGTAATCCAGGTCTTCATATCTACAATACCATGAAGAAAGGTGAATGCAGGTGAACCTCAGGAAATTCAAGTCACACTGTGACAACCCACGCTCACCAGACAGAGGAGGGCTGCCTCAGGGTGCTTTCACAGAGGCAGTGCTCCAGCCCAAAGAGCTGTGCCATCTGTTCCCAGTATACTGAGAGCAAAAGCCCGAGTAGGTTCAAAGGGGCAACTCCACAAGGTAATATCAGGGAACTCTGCTGTGACCATCTGGTGCACAAAACCTTGGCAGCTGGAGGTCATTAGATCTTGCAGGAAGGTTTGGGGCAGGGTGAGAGGGGCACTGTTGGAGCAAGGTCCACAGTAGGTCAGTGGAATGGTCAGAAACAGGGCAAGAGAATGGGGCATCTCAGCAAGCTGGAGTGAACATGGCTGGCATCCTATTGGCACATCTGGCCATGTGACACTGACACTGTAATGCAAGGACACGGATATTTGCCTCTAACATCTGTCTGCCACCATTTGAGGAGAGGATTAATTAGCACAATGATAAATAACAAGGATATGTGGGGACAAGCAGGAGCAGTAACCCATTGGGCTTGGCACAGTGGATGGATAGACTTTCCCTTCCTACTAATGATGCACTTGGACCTAGGAGGACCCTTCTGCAGCTAACTTCCAAAAACTCCTCTCTCCAAATCTCTTCAAAAAGTGTGTATATCTAGCCTTGACTGTTCAGAGAGAAGGGAATAGAAAATTAGATGAAAATATTCAAGGCTGTTATTTAATTTTACGTGTAGTTGAAAGAACCTTTGAGGAAATGCTAGAAGATATACTGAATGTAGACCCAGAAAAGAAAGATGATTATTGAACCTTGGGAAAGAGTGCATCTCCCAGCCCATAGAAGAATCTTACTGACCCAAATGACACTGAGCTCTCTGCGCTAGAAGTGAGGAGAAACACCTGGAGAATCAGACTCTTTGGTTGTCTCCCCCAGGCCAGATCTGGCTTTATCCTCTGTATGACATCTGTTCCCCAGGGTTTGAGCATGGCCTCCATGCCTACCTGTTCTTCCAGAATTCCAGCTCCACCCTAGGTGTGGCATTCTCCCATTGCAAGAGTAGCTGGGAAGACTCTCTCTTGAGCACCACCTGGACTTGGTGGCTCCATTTGATCACTGCAGACTCAATAGAGTAGATGACTGACTTATCTATGGAATCCAAGCTGCGGAAAATAAAACAAATCTCCTGGCATGTGTGGAAACAGCTCTAGGTGTCCCACCAAACAGAACTCCAAATCTTTTAGAAATAGGTGAGGAATTCCATCTAGTCCAGGCATTCTGAACTTTTGGTGGATAACAGACTCTGTCGAATAGTCAATGCAAAGTACAGCTCCCCCACCTAAAAATATGCTTATACATGCAGACAACATGATTACACATACAGACAACATGATTACACATACAGGTTCAGGAGCCCACCAAAATTCTGAAGACTAGTTTAAGACTTTGAATCCCATCCAGTCTTCCAGTCAATACAGGAATGCTTTGGATAGAAAACATTCAGGTGGCCATACAACCTTGCTTGAAATTCCCCTAGAGACCCCCAGCTCCCTGCTTGACAAAGAAGCACATTCCACAGTAGATCAGTGCTCCCTGGGGGAAGTTTGTCTCTACGCAGAGCTATATCTACCTCCCTGTGATTTCCTTATTTTGGTCTTCACCCCCACCCCTGCAGCATGAGGAAATAGGTTACATCCTCCTCCACATGGCAAAATATCAGCCATCTGAACACCACCATCATGACTGCTCTTTGTCCTCACTTTTCCAGTGAAGAATGGAATGTCCAAGAATTCCCCTTCACATATCTTAAAAATAAAAACAAAAAAACCCCAGCTATGTTTTGAAACCCCATGAAGCACAGTTCTACTCTGAAACACATGGGATCTCATGAGTTGGAATCAACTCAATGACACCTGGTTTTTATATTTTGAAAATGGTGGCACTGGTGGTTCAATGGTGGAATTCTCGCCTTCCACGAGGGAGATCCAGGTTCGATTCCCCGCCAATGCACCTCATGCGTAGCTACCACCTATCTGTCAGTGGAGGTTTACGCATTAACGCTAAAGAGGTTTCAGTAGGGCTTCCAGACCCAAATAGACTAGGAAGAAAGGGCCTGGCAGCCTACTTCAAAAACCAATGAAAACCTTATGGATCAGAACGGCCCTATCCCATTGTGCAGGGGATGGCCATGAGTTGGGAGCTGATTCCACGGCAGCTAGCAATGACAAAAACAACGACATATTTTGCAAAGGATTAAAAATCAAAAACATGTTCTGGTTGTCTTTTCATGAAGTCTTAACTGAAAACTGCACAGGCTGGAAACCCAGGACACAAATGACAAAGAAAGAGAGCATGTTGTTCAGATTTTTATGCCAGAAGCCCACCTTCGATTAGCTTAATTCAATTATATTTGCTGAGCGATCACATGGTACAAGCGATTACGGAAGATATTGACGGGGAGAGATATTCACCCCCTCAAATATGATCCAGTCTTTTGGGAAATTATTAAGTTTGAACAAACCCAAACCAAAACCCATAGCTCGTTGAATCGATTCCGACTCATAGCAACCCTGAAGGACAGACTAGAACTGCCCCATAGGGTTTCCAAGGCTGTAAATCTTTACGGGAGAAGACTGCCACATCTTTCTCCTGTGGAGCAGCTGTTGGGTTTGAACCGTCAGCCTTTTAGTTAGTAGCCAAGTGCCTTAAACACTGTGCCACAAAGGCTCCTAAATTTAAACAAAGGGAGACAAACTCAGCAATGATTATAAACACACATTGAATGTTATTAAGTTGAAATATAAAGGGACCAGGAAAATGGTAATTTGAATTTATTTATTTGAAAATCATATTTTTATTAAACTGGTCCCAGTTAACTGGAAATTACTTCAAATTATGTAGGTAGCAAATTACTTCTAATAGGAAAAACTAACAACAACAAAAAAACTCTCATTATAAAGCATATTGCCATCCTATGCATTACTTAATCTTCAGATTGAATTACAAACCCTGAATACACAAGGATGACAGTTAACGCATTGGGAAACTCTTGGCAATATGGCAGCCTGAGCTTATGTAGAAAAGTTACTTCTTGCCACAAACACATAGGAGTGCTTGATAAAATATGTCATCTAAACACATATCCTGGCTCGAAAGAAAAAAAAAAAAATCCCCAGAGGACAGAAACAGAGATGATTCAAAGCCAGAATGGCATGTGGAAGCTGAAGGTGTGGGGAATGTAACTTTAAAAGAAGTGGCTGGGGTTTTCGTGACGACCCAGGGATAGGAGGAATGGACTTCAGCCCCCCAAAAAAGACACATTTGCTTTTTAAATTTTTTTTTTACTGTACTTTAGATGAAGGTTTACAGAACAAACCAGTTTCTCATCAAACAGTACACACATCGTTGTATGACACTGGTTAACAACCCCAAGACATGTCAGCACTCTCCCTTCTCAGCACTGGGTTCCCTATTAGCAGCTCTCCTGTTCCCTCTTATCTTCCACTCCCTGCCCTGGGCTGGTGCACCCCTTTAGTCTTATTTTGTTCCATGGGCCTGTTCAATCCTTGGCTGAAGGGTGAGCCTCAGGAGTGACCTCATTACTGAGCTGAAAGGGTATCTGGGGGTCATACTCTCAGGGTTTCTCCAGTCTCTGTGAGGCCAGCAAGTCTGGTCTTTCTTTTTGAGTTAGAATTTTGTTCTACATTTTTCTCCAGCTCTGTCCAGGGCCCTCTACTGTGATCCCTAAGACAGGTTTGCTTTTATCGAAAAAAAAAAAAAAAAAAAAAATCCCTGGGACCTGAAAAAAGTCCCAGCTGCTGGGGGTGGATGGTTTGGAACTGTAACAAAAGCCCCCAGTGGTTCTGTGACATTATGTGCTGGGTAAATGCTGGGAAGAGGCGCGGCTGTCTCCCAGGCTGGACCTGGGGCTTTGCCAACGATGAGACACCGTCCTGATAAACAAAACACTGAACTCAGTGTCGCTGCTTTCAGCCGTGAAATGATTCTCGGTGGAAAAAAGGCCATGTTGCTGTGATAGCCTTGAAGGATTTGGGGCAGAGGGACTGGGGACACGGTGGTAATCAGCACAAAACACACAGTCTGAGGATGTCGGCAAACAGCTGACAGTGGCTTGTGTGCAGAATGAGGAGACATGCAGAGTCAGTAACGGAAAAGTAAAGAAACATTCAGATAAACCAGCATCTCCTGTATCTTGCAGGCCTATATGGCCAGGCTGGCGGTACTTACACAGTCTCACTCTCAGAGTCCTCAAACTCCATCTTCTCTGAGCCTACTGGAAGAGGCAGTAGCGTTTTCCCCTTCACTTGCTCAAGGATAACCATGAGGTCACACTGGAGGCTGTCGGCGTGCCGCCTGACATCTTGACATACCATGTGAGGCCAATCCAGGTGATTCTTCTCATTGGCCAAGACAGGTATAACAACCTGTAACAGAGGAAGAAGAGGCAGGCATTCTACTTCTGAGACGTTAAAGAAAAGACCATTCTGAGAAAGACTCATAAAGCTACATACCACCATCTGAAGGTGGCCAAAGCCAGAGGCAAAAAAACCCAAAAACAAACAGGGCAAATACAAGTAAGAACGACCACCTGTCTACAGGTGTGAGGGGTCACCTTAAAACAGTAAGCCAAGCTGGAGACCTTGAACTCTCTGCAGAGTGAACATTAGCTGCTTTTGTCTACCCACCATAGTTCCTCTTCTTTTAATAGTCAGCCCCAGATCCAGAGCAGGTGGACATGTGAGCAAATCTGGGTCAATGCAAGTCAGGCCAACGTTTCTCATCCGAACCGTTAGAGGATGCGAAGCCTTTTCTTTTTTGCTCAATTTATGCTTGGGAGGAAGCAAGTCTGGAGCTACTGATGGCCATCTTGCTACCATATGGAGCCTTAGAATAAAATCAATATGGAGAACAGAGAGTTTACAGATGGAGAAAGACCAGACCCTAGTGACATGATTTGAGCTCCGAAATCAAGCTGCTCTTGAACTTTCTAGCTAATTTGGGTTTTCTATCATTAGCAGTTTGGAATAAAGTCCTGGTGATCTACTTCTAAAAAGTCAGCCATTGAAAACCCTATGGAGCACAATTCTACCCTGACACACACGGAGTCACCACGAGTTGGAATCCACTCGATGGCAACTGGTACTGATAGCAACTTAAAAAGTCTTAGTAGAACTCACTAGGAACCTCTATCTGCCCCAAACTCGCAACTAGTAATGCAAAGGGAATAGTAGAAAGACTAACAGATTATCAGGTAATTCGACGAGGATGCTGCCAGGTAAATAATGAGAAGGAAATAGGGAGCCATATGGTTGGGCTCTGTATATGACCAATAAGTCCTGTGGCTGTGAAATCGAATACTTGGACCCAGCATATTCAATCCCAGAGGAGACAGCTGCCTGGTCTGTCAGGAAATATTCACTCAGCTAAGCCCTGACAGCAACAGAGGAACAGAGAGCTCTAAGAGAAAAGGTCACAAAGTGAACTCTATTCCCATCCAAGTGAAGACCCAGGGCAGAAGGCCTAACAGGGGGTAGAGGAGGAACTGCTATTTTCCTAGGATCTCAAAGGCAGAGACTGTATCTTATTTTACCTGTATGTACCCACAGTCCACCTCAGGGTCTGGCACATAGGAAGTACTCTATAGGGGTTTACAGAATAACTGAATTATGTGAACTGAAGAAAAAGTGGTAGGTAGGTTTGGGTCAGATTCTGGAGGGCTTTGCGTGGCAGAGAAATAATGAATGTAGAGCCTCTGTGAAATGAAAAGCCACTCATTCATTTATTTGATAAATATTTATTAAGTCCTGGTGGCACCGTGATTAGGGGTTCAGCTGCTAACCAAAAGGTCAGCAGTTCAAATCCACCAGCTGCTCCTTGGAAACCCTACGGGTCAGTTCTATAGAGTCTGTTCTATAGAGTTGCTGTGAGTTGGAATTGACCTGACAGCAATGGGTTTTTTTTTTTTTTTTGGTTTATGTGCTAGAACTGTTCTAGATGCTGGGAGGATACATCAGTGAACAAAAGAGACAAAATATTCTGGCCTCATGAAGTTTACATTCTGGAGGAGGGATAGTCAATAAACAATAAGTAACACAGGTAAAAGGGATTGGGAGTGTGGGTAAGAGGGCCTGTAATTTTAAATGGCATGGTCAGTGTAGGCCTCACTGAGAAGGTAAGGTTTGAAAAAAGACTTGGAAGGACAGAAAGAGTGCTGTGCAGATGCCTGGGGGAAGTATATAGCAGGTAGAAGGAACAGCCAGTGCAAAATCCCTGTGGTGGGAACATCCTTGGCGTGATCAAGGGGTGGCGAGGAGGCCAGTAAAGCTGGAACAGGGTGAGCAAGAAGAAGAGTAAGAGTGAATAAAGTGGTGAGACACCTGCAGCCTTGCCTGTAGAATTTCGATTTTTCCTCTCAGAGAAATGGGAGCCATTGGAGGGTTTTGAGCAAAGGGTACTATGGTTCACACTTTTGGTAAAATGACTCCAGCTGCTGTGTTGAAAGTAGACTCTAGGGGGCAAAAGTGGAAAAGGAGATCAGCTTGGAAGTTACTGCTATAATCCAGAGGGAAAGGATAGTCCTTGGCACAGGGGTAGTAGTAGAGGTGGTAAGAAATGGTGGGATTCTGTATAATTTTTGAAAGTATAGCCAAAAGGATTTCTCAATGGATTGGCTGTGGGGTTGTGAGAGATAAAAAGGAGTCAGGATGACTCCAAGGCTTTGGACTTGAGCAATGGCAAGGATGGAGTTGCTGTTGACTGAGATGAGGAAGAGTACGAGTGGAGTGAGTTCTTGAGGATACATCAGGAACTTGCTTTTGGAATGTTAACATTTGTGTATCTATTGAGAAAGGCCTGGCATTCTACTTCCAAAAAATCAGCGCTTGAAAACCCTGTGGCGCACAGTCCTACTGATACTAATGGGATTGCCATGAGTCAGGGTTGACGCGATGGTGACTGGTTTACTGGACTTCTAAATGGAGACATTGAATAGGCAGTTGGATATGCTTGTTGGTAATTCAGAGAGAGAAAAAAGCTGGAGATACAAATTTAGGAGTTGTCAGACACAGCTGCATGGAAAACCCTAAAATTAAATGAGAGCCTTCAAGAAACTGAGTATGAATAGAGAAATTGTCTAAGAAATGAAACCTGGGGCCCTCAAATGTAAGAAGCTGGGAAGAAGAGTAGGAACCATCCATGGAAACTGGGAAGGAATGGACATGGAGACAGGAGGAAATCCTAAGACCACGGTATTCTGGCAGCCAAGCAAAGGGCTTCCAGGAGGAGAGGCTGATCACCCTCTGTGCCAAATGCTGCTCCCAGGCCAAGCAGGGTGAGGACTGGTCAACGGTCGTTCTATCTAGTCAAGTGGAGGCCAGGGGTGACATTGACAGGTTCTTTCTCTCCTCCTCTGTGCAGTGTGGAAATGAAAGCCTGATGAGTGAGTACAAGAGAAAACGGGTAAGGAATAGAAGGCAGCAAGAACAGACACACGTTCTAGAAATCTTCCTGTAAAGGAGACCACAGGCATGGGACGATAGGTAGTGCAGGGAGGATGAGAATTTTGATTGATGAAAATTATCCAGTGGGGTGGAAAAAATTAAGAATATGAGAGGGGACAAGATCTAGAGCAAAAGTGGCAGTTTTGGTCCCAGGGCTGGCATCAGGCTACAGCATAGATAGTCCATCTGCAGCAAAGGAAGGGGCGGCAGAGCATATGAATACAGGTATTGGCAGATGGAGAAGATACAAGAGTTTGCGGAAATTTTCTTCTATTGTTTCCTTTTTTATTAACTAGGAAGCATCACAGAGTGAGGCTGGAGAGGAGGTTTTAGGTGTTTAAGGAAAAGAAGAAGCGGGACAGTGATCTAGAAGAAAAGCAAGGACATAACTGGAGTAGAAATAACAAGATGCCTTCTGGACAGCAGAAAACCTCAAGGTCATTAATTTAAAGTGGACCCAGTTGGTTTTTCTCTAGCCCCATTCAGCTTCATGGGCACAGGCATGGACGAGCAGGCAGAGTTGGATTTCTCCAGGATTGCAATTTTGCCAAAGGAGTATGACAAAGTGAGGTGCAGCCAAAAATTCAGGAGATAACAGGAGGAAATCATTATAATGACAGGGCACGGAGCTCAGCTGGTAAGGGGGGGAAAGAAAATGGGCACAGGTGAGGGACAAAGGAAAGGTGGCAGGATAAATTGATCGGAAGGCCCATTGGGGTCTAGGGATTGTTGTAGTCAGGCTATTAGAGGGAGTAAGCTGGAACCAGAGGTGTAGTGGTCAGACAAAGATGTACATGAAACTGTACCATCGAAGTGGTGGTTACTGGCTATGCAAAGCCTGGGAATGACTGTGGAGGGGGTGGTTAAGAGAGTGAGGAGGGCAGGGTCACGGAAAGAAAAGTTTCAAGGAACTTCTTACCAGTTGAGGCCTGGTAAATGGAAGGATCATTTGTGTCTATTGAAATAGCCAAGCCTTAAGACAGGAGTAATGTTGGGGGGAGTCACAGTGATCTGGGAGCTGAAATCATGGAGAAATGAGGGCAGATGAGCAACGAGGACAGTGAGTGACTTCGTCAGATAACCTGAGATTCAAACTGGAAGCAGTTAAAGAGGGAGGGGCAGGGAGGACACTTACCTCCTCTGCCCCACACCAGGCTCAGTGGTAGACCTGTGAGGACACACAGCTGAGTCCTCAGGAGAGAGCCAGGGTTGAGTTAGAGCAAGGTGATGGGGCCTGGCTGAAGAAGAGGCTGAATGTAGTGGGATGTAGAGTGACAGTAACTCTGGTTCTTTAGGAACACCTACAATGTAACATACTCTGTCCCAGCTGTTCTATTATTTTTAAATTTCATAACAACCCTCAAGGTAGTTTGAACCTGACAGAGGTGAGCTAACTTGCTTCCATCGTACTGATGAAATTGGCAGAATGAGGATTTGAACCCAGGTCTGTCATACTCCAAATCTCATGCTCATTCCCCCAGAAACAAAAAACTCAAAACAGCATCCAAGTTTCAGAACTCTAGGAAAATAACCCGGCAGCAGTGAAGAAAGTGTTTGGGTGGAGGAAGAATGGGAGAAAATTAGCTACTAAATTCTGTCAATTCTTCCTTTGAAACATTTCTTGGATGCATTTTTTTTTTTTACCTTGAACTAGTGTGATGGGTCAAAAATAATTAATGTCAGAATATGTAACTTTCTCTCCTCCTCAATATACACCCCCCCCCCCCACTCCCAACACAAACACCAAGGCAGAAGACTTCTCTCAGCCACACGGGTTCTTCAGGCCTTTGTGATGCACAGTGGGGAGCCCAGAAGGAAAGGGGAGTCAGTGGCCAGAAGCTAAGCAGATCTGCAGGGCACTACAGAGGAGGGGAGGGTGGGCAGGACAGCTGAGGGAAGCAGTAGGATGAGGCGGATGGGAGGTGAGCAGGGCTGTGCGGTGACCCTGGATCAGCTAGGATGGGTAAAGACTAGACAGGAAAAGGGCTGCATGGATGGTGGATTGCTTCCACAGGTGGGAGAAATGCGAGTAAAGGACAGAGGTATTTTCAAAATAAATCATTTTATTAAGATTTTTAAATAGATAATACATGGACATGGTGCAACATTTTAAAAGTACACACGAGCTTTCACAATGGAAGGTAAGTCTTCTAGCTACCCCTGTACTTCGGACCCAGGTCCCAGCCTGTGGATTACCCTGTCCATAAATTTTTTTTCCTTTGTCCCTTTCTTTCTTGCCTCTTTCCCTCCTTTCCTTCTCTTCTTCCCTCCTCCCTTCCCTCTCTAAGAGAAATGAAAGCCATATATATATATATATGTGTGTGTGTATATATATATATACCCAATTCTGCACCTTCAAAAATATCTTTTTTCTTCAGGACTGTTCCATAACAAACATTCTTTCTAATAGCTGTACAGCATTTCACTGCACAAAGGGATCATGATTCACTCATCCACTGCCCTGCTGATCAATGTTTAGTGTAACTTCAGTTTCTTTCAATGCGGCCGTGAAAAGTCTTGAATGTTTGAGGATCTTAATTATTTTAAAATTTCCTTTGTTTGCTACACTTCCTTAACCATGCCCACTGGCTCCACATATACTAGGTGTGGGCCCATCTCTAAGCCTTTTTTCAGTCTGCTCCTCTCACTCCCAAGCTCCTTTCCGTGCTCTCTACTTCTCCTAACCCTGCTGTCTGGAACCCAGCTCAGCACTTACAGCTTAGGATGCTTCTCCAACCATGTGTGTATACCTCTCTCCTCTGAACCCTATAGCACTTCAGTCATCACCATTCATTTGGGGATTCAATCCAGGCTTGGATTTCTGCACGGTTGGCATGTAGGTGGAGTTCCTGGTTGGTGCAAATGTTTTATGTGCTTGGCTGCCAACTGAGAGGTTGGAAGTTTGAGTCTACCCAGAGGTGTCTTGGAAGAAAGGCCTGGCAATCTACTTTGGAAAAATCAGCCATTGAAAACCCTGTGGAGCACAGTTCTTCCCTGACACACATGGGTTTGCCAGGAGCTAGAGTTGACTCTATGGCAGCTGGTTGGTGTTCAGGCAACCCACAGTAGTAAGGCCATGCTGATTCTCAAAATACCGAAATACTTCCATACTTACTGATAAACTGATGTTTCTTGGGCCCCCTGAGGGCTCCTCTGTTGCCCCAGCCCCTCCACTTGGGATCCCCTTCCTACAGCCTCATGATAAAACTAAAGGGCTCCTGACCTAGCAGGGAGCCACAGGACCTGGCGCCAGCACTGGGTAAGCTTACATTTCGTAAGCTCTACCCTGATCTCCCCCCGCCCAGCCCTACCAGTTTCAAATATTTTGAATGTATGATTAGTTGCATATGTTTCAACTCCTCCAAGTAAGGATTTCGTGGGTAGGATCTTGTCTTATCAACTGCGACATCATACGGCCAGTATTCTGTATTTACCTGTTTCACAGTCTTTAAAATCCAGGGCATCAAGCCACCTGACTTGCGGGGACGTTTACTCCCATTCCAGAAAGGCCTAAGGGTCCCCAGAATTTCTCCTGCGCATCCCCTGGAATCTTCCAAATTCTCCAGACTTCCACTAAGGAAGAGCTCCATAATCCACACCTCCACCTGCCTCCCCCTCAAATGCCTGTTGCACATGTCCAACTGGATACCCCAGCTTCTTATCTTGGCACAGGGCTGGGCTTTGGAAACGGTTGTGTGATGAATGAGTGAGATGAAAATCAAAACAGAGCACCTCTCCCTTTTAACTCCTCTCCAGAATAAAATACTACTTATAGTTTTCCACCTCCTTCCACCCCATTGGCCCATCAGAAACGCTTTCACAGTCCTCCCCAGTGTACGGGAGGGCCCGCGACAGGCTGACTTAGAAAGTGGTCAGGACCAGGCACTCTTCAGACTAGCCTCCCCGTGAGGATGGCTGGAACCCAGAGCAGGACTGACCCCGGAGCAGGGCTGGCCCCGGAGCAGGGCTGGCCCCGGAGCAGGACCCCAAGTCTCTACCCCTTCACTTCCCCATTCCCGCCTGACCGAGCCCCATCTCACCGCCCACCCAGCCTGACCTCTTCTCAGGAGTCACCTCACCGACTCTCCATCCGGCCCCGCCCCCACTCCCGCCTGGCTCCGCCCCTTCGGCCCCGCCCACGCCGTCCCCTGTTCCTCCTCACCTGCGGGCCTCAGCTCCCAGGACCCCGCCGCTCCACTCGGGCCCCGCCCCTTTCCCCTCCCCTCCCCCGCCCCAGCTTCAGCCCGCGCCAGGCCACCCACCCGCCCACCCTCACCTCGGAGAACAGCGCGGCCAGATGCTCCAGGGGCGCCGCGGGCACATCTCCACAGAGGACTGCGCCGCGGAGGCCGTTGGGCCCCGGCGGCTCGGGCCTGGTGCGCAGGAAGAAGAGCCCCTTGGTGCGGGTAGGGCCGCACTCGGGCTCCGCGTCCAGCCCCGGTCTCACCGCCAGGCCCCCGGGCCCGAGCCGCACCACCAGCAGCGGCCGCGGCTCCTCCGCAGCATCGCCGCCCAGAAAGGCCTGCAGCAGCCGCTCGGCCTCTGCCGTCCCTGCGCAGCGCTCCCAGGCGCCCGCAGCCGGCCGCAGGCTCTGGGCCACGTAAGCCCCCAGCAGCTGCAGACGCGGGTCCGCGCCGGGCTCCTCGTCCCCGTTCTCCGCCGCGAGCGCGGCCCGCTGCTCCCTGCTCGGCATGGCGCGGGCCTCTGGCTGCACCGGTTTCCCTAGCAACGGGGACGCGGCCCGGCCTCCCTCCCCGGCGCCCCGCCTACTGGACACGTGACTGCTGGCCCCGCCTCCCTCCTCGGCGCCCCGCCTCCTGGGCACGTGACCGCTGGCCCCGCCTCTTCCAGTCTGACCAGGTAGCTGCGGGACCGCGGGGCGGGGCGCGGCGCGGCGCGACGGTTGAGCCGGCTGCTCCGCGGGCTGGAGACGCTCTGGGCGACTGTCGGGGGCCGTGGTCGACTGATGTGGTTGGTACGTGGGCGGGAGGCCAGAGGCTATAAACGCTGTGACGGATCCTTGTGGCCAATACCAAGGTCAGATTAAAATTGTTTAAGGGTCTCCCGACACTGAAAATGCTATGGTTCTCCCACCTGCTTCCCAAACGTGTGATTTAAAATTGAAACAATGGCGAATCATAAAATAGTTGTAAGGAAATTCAGCGACATTTATTTCCTTCCCGTGATGACAACTGAAATACTTGAGAACCGAATAAAACCCCAGACCTGTTGCCGCCTGGTGGGTTCTGACTCAGAGCCACCGGATGGAGAGTGCTGCCCCGAAGGACTTTCCGCAGTGACGGAAATGTTCTGTATCCAGTGTGGCCGGTGTGACTGCGGAGCCGAATTTCCCTCTCTTGTGGTGAATACACGACAAAGCGTCCCCCAGTTCAGCAGCTTCTACTTGTATAATCCAGTGACGTTAATTACATTCTTCATGTTGTGCGACCCTCACCACGAACCTTTTCTGCCTTATTCCACCACCATTAACCAAAACTCATAGCCCCTACGCAGTAACTCCTCCTTCGCCTCTCCTCCCACCCCGGTAAGCACTAGTAAGCTTTGGTTTCTGTATATTTGCTTATTTCATGTAAGTGAGATTGTACACTATTTGGCGATTGACTTATTTTGCTCAACGCACTGTTTTCAAGGTTCATCCATGTTTTGGCACGCATCAAGACGTTTCCCTTGAAGACTAACATTCCATTGCGTGGATGTACCCTATTTTGTTTATCCATTCATCTTTTGATGGATATTTGGGTTGTTTCCACCTTTTGGCAATTGCAAAAATGCTGCAATGAACATCGTTCTACTACAGGTTTCTGCTTGTGTTCCCCTTTCACTTCTGGGCGTCTGCCTAGGATTGGAATTGCTGGGTCATAGGGTTGTTCTATGTTCAACATTTTGAGTTACCACCAAACTGTGTTCTGCAGTGGCTATACCATTTTACATTCCCACCAGCAATGGATGAGGGTTCCAGGAACTGAATTTTTAATTTTATTTAATTTTAACTAGTTTAAAATTAACTGGTCACATGTGGCTAGCAGCTTCAGCTTCAGAACTTTAATATCAATCATTTCAGAAAAAAAGTCCTTTCAGCCCTCTGTTTACCGTTACCTTAAAAAAAAAAATCCACCTTAAGCATGTGCTTAATCTGCCAATGCATAAACAATCTCTGAGAGCCCATGGGTCCCCATAGGTATGGACCCCAATCAGCTCTTAAAGGTAGAAAAGCACTTCTAAATATGCAGGATGCTCAGAGCCTCCCATCCTGCCCTATGTCTGGATCTTGACTTCAAAAGGAATAACGTGTAGCTCCTTTCGTGGGTCCAGGAATTAGCATCTGTCACCAACTCAGTCCCTCTCCAGGACCACAATATAAATAGCTCAGGCTTTTGCATGCATGTGAGATGAGAATGTGTGGGTACAAGGAAAGGGGAAACCCAGGCTGCAGCCAGGCCTGAAGGTCTGAAATAAACTCCCCTCTGCCCTACCACCCTGATTTTAGTCACTTCCCAAGGCCTGCGGAGTTTCTAGATAAATCGAATGTGTCTAATGGGCTTCAAAGGAGTATTAACAGAATAAGGACTCGTCAAAGGCAGTGTGGCCAGAAGAGCCCCTGAGGAAACGCCAGTGGCTGGAAGGTAAAATGATTGTTTTCATTATAATTGGGCACAGGAGTTGCTATGATGAAAAATGTTCACATTAGAAAATGAATCTTCATGTTTCTAAAGAAGGTTTTATCAGTGCTGGATTAAACGACAGAAGCAGACTAGCTATTGCTAGTCCAGACCAAGTCATCTAAGAGAGCGTACTGAGCTGCACGGCAGGTACACCAAAATGACTTTAAAGCTGCAGTTGTTAATTGATCTTCTAAAACGTCATCAGGAGAAAAATATAAATGTTGGAGACTTCTTACACATATCATTTTGTACAGTTCTTATATTGTCTTACACATTAAAAACACAAAACAAAACAAAACCCTGTTGATGTCTAGTTGATTCTGAACTCATAGCAACCCTATTGCACAGAGTAGAACTGCCCCATAGGGTTGCCAAGGCTGTAATCTCTACGGCAGCAACTGCCACATCTTTCTCCTGAGGAATGGCTGGTAGGTTTGAATGGCTGGACTTTCAGTTAGCTGCCGAGCGTTTAACCACTTCGCTGTCAAGGCTCCTTGTATTACACATAAACCCGTTGCTGTCGAGTCGATTCCAACTCATAGTGACCCTATAGGTCAGAGTAGAACTGCCCCATAGAGTTTCTAAGGAGCACTTGGTGGATTTGAACTGCCGACCTTTTGATTAGCATCTGTAGCACTTAACCACCATGCCACCAGGGTTTCTGTATCATACGTAACCGAGAAAAACCAAACCTATTGCTGTAGAGTCAATTCTGACTCAGCGACCGTATAGGACAGAGTAGAACTGCCCCACAGAGTTTCCAGGGAGCGGCTGGCAGATTCAAACTGCCAGCCCTTTGGTTAGCAGTCATAGCACTTAACTACTATGCCACCAGGGTTCCCGTATTACACATAGAAAGGCGTTATTACTGTATTAATATATACCACCTCCAAATACGTTAATCCTGTACATGTCTTGTATACAGAGGGAGTCAGGGCATTTGTTGTTGTTAGTTGCCTTCCAGTTGGCTCCGATGCATGGCAATCTTACGTATAACAGGACAAACCATTGCCTGGTCCTACACCGTCTTCATGATCTTTGATGTTTGAGCCCATTGTCGTGGCTGTTGTGTCAGTCCATCTCAGAGAGGGTTTCCCTCCTTGTCGCTGGCCCTTTACTTTACCAACCACAATGTCCTTTTCTTGTGTTTGCTTTCCTGATGACGTGTCCAAAAGTAAGCAAGACATAGTCCTGCCATCCTTGCTTCTAAGGAGCATTCTAGTTGTATCTCTTCTCAGGTTTATTTGTTTGGTCTTCTGGCAGTCCACGGTACATTCAGTATTCTTCACCGACACCACAATTGAATATATGAGTTCTTCTACCTTCTTTTCTCATTGTCCAGCTTTCTCATGCATATGAGGTGATTAAAAAAGACCACGGCTTGGGTCAGGCCCACCTTAGTCATCAGTGTGACATCTGTGCTTTTTACGAACTCTAAAGAGGTCTTTTGAAGGAGATTTTCCCAGTGAAGCAGGTTGTGTGGTTTCTTGACTGGTGCTTCTGTAAACTCTTCAAGTAAAATTTCTGCCTGATGCACCTTGGTCTATCTCACCCTTGTACCAACATACATAAAAATGAAAGGAAAGAGCCCTTGAAGATGGCTCAGAGATGTTTATCTCATAGTACGGTTCCTGAACACTGGCAATCACAGCTTTTGTTTTTGTTCAGTGTTGTTGTTAGGTGCCGTTGAGTTGGTTCCGACTCATAGCGGCCCTATGCACAACAGAATGAAACACTGCCCGGTCCTGTGCCATCCTCACAATGGTTGTTATACTGGAGCCCATCGTTGCAGCCACTGGATGGTGGCTGCACGTAAGGCGCATTGGCCTAGGTCTCCTACATCAGCCCATCTCATTGAGGGTCTTCCTCGTTTTTGCTGACCCTGTGCTTTACCAAACAAGATGTCCTTCCCCAGGGACTGGTCCCTCCTGATAACATGTCCAAAGTATGTGAAACGTAGTCTCGCCATCCTTGCTTTTAAGGAGCATTCTGACCATACTTTGTCCAACACAGATTTGTTCATTTTCTTCAATAGTACACCTTAATCTCTATTGTAGGAGATCTGGGGGACATCTATATGGTAGTTTTTTGAAAACAATTATAACATTTTTTTATGTTACATATTTTGTTAAGAAAAATAAAATCAAAAGTTTATTAGTTACCTATTGCTGTGTAACAGATTACCCCCCAAAACGTAGCAGTTGACAACAGCAATGAACAGCTATTATCTCACAGTTTCTGTGGATCGGACATTTGGGGACTACATTAGGTGTGACTATCAGGAGACAAGGATCTTTGGGTGCCATCTTAGAGGTGGCTATCACAAAAGGAAGTTACTGAATTTGTATAAGACTTTCAGATAAAGTCAATTCTATTTTTTTTAAACGAGGAACTTGCTTTCATTAGTGTAACTTTTTTATATCAGATTCTTTGTTTGACATGGCTATCCATAATTCCTGTTCAAGACTTTTTAATAGTGATCTCTTTAAATTCTTCACAGTCGTCATTGACAAGAAATTTATTCACATAAGCAAGTCATGCAGAATTTAAAGCCTTTTTACAATCATTCAGAAATTAAGAGTTGACATTACACTGACAGAATTTATCAGCTCTCTTTTCCTCCTTGACACATGTAATGGTGAAATTTATTGTGAAACTGCTAATAGATATTGATTCTTAGTCAACTTTTCTACATGTCAGATATTTCACAATAACGATGACAATCTATTTCAGAGAATATGGACGCATTGTTAGAATAGTCTCCTTTCAGCTATCTTGAATGCTACTCACTAAGGACATCAGACACAAAAGGGCGGCTGTGTTAGATACATGTATAGAAAGGGAGTCCAGGCAACCTGGGACTCCATCCGGGAGACATGCATAAGAATATTAATGGTTGCGTTGTTCATCATAGCAGCCTAGTGGGAAACAAACCGAATGTTCATCAGTAGCTGTTGTCGGTAGCTGCTATCAAGGTGGTCCCCGACTCATAGTGACCACATGCACCATGGAACAACATACTGCCCAGTCATGTGCCATCCGCATGATTCATTGGTGATCAGTCAAGCTGTTGTGTTTTTGGAAGTAGATTGCCAGGCCTTCATTCCTAGCCTGTCTTAGTCTGGAAGCTCCTCTGAAATTGTTCAGCATCATAGCAACAAACACATCTCCACTGACAGGTGGGTGGTGGCTGCACGTAAGGTGAGTTGACCTGCGTCTCCCACATGGAAGGCAACAATTCTACCACTGAACCACCACTGTCCTCTTGTCAGTAGTTGAATGGATAAACAAAGTATTATCCATAGGATGAAAACCTCTGCAGCAGTGAAGGTGAATTGACTATGGTTTCATGCATCAACATGGATGAATCTCAAAAACATAATGTCTTAGGCTGGGTTCTCTAGAGAAGCAAAACCAGTGAAGCGTCTATAGATAGATAGATACGGAGAGAGGGAGAGAGATTTGTATCAAGGAAATGACTCTCACAGCTGTAGAGGTTAGAAAGTCCCAAGTCCATGGGCCAGGCTGAGGTCAGCTGGAGGCTTCTTCTGACTCACGTAGCAGCTGCAGGGCCTGGTGAACCTAAGATTGGCAGGTCAGATGGCAGGCTTCTGGCTCACAGACTGTGGAGGCCAACAAATCCCATGACTGGCGGCTAAACTGGCAGGCTGTTGGCTCACAGACTGCAGAGGCTGACTAAACTCAAGATCAGCAGGTGAGCTGCTAGCTCAAGTCCCAGGAACCAGAGGTCATATGGACAGGAGCCAACTGCAGGGTCCGGAGTGAGCAAAAGCCCTAGAGCCCTGCCAGAAAGTCTAGCCTATATTAGATGCAGGCCACACCCCCAAGGAAACGCCCTTTCAACTGATTAGCTACTCACAGCATATCCTATCATGGAGGTGATCACATTATATCAGATCTCATCATGGAGGTGATTACATCATTGTATGACTGCCATATTATATCATAACTACCAAATCACTAAAAATTATGGCCCAGCCAAGTTGACACACAACCTCAATGTTAAGCAAAAAAGGCAATTTGAAGAAGAATACATTCAGTATTATATTTATCTGAAGTTTTAAGTCAAACAAAACAAACACTATTTTTAGGGGGACGTACATATGTAGTTATGTAAAGAAAAGTTAGAAGAGTGATTATCAGAACATTTTGACTACTTCTTGAGGGGACAGGGGTAAGGGAATGATGGGGGGCATACGGGGGTCTTCTAAGTTCCTGGTAATGTCTTATTTCTTATGTTGTGGAGCAGGTTTATGGGATTTCATTTTATTCATCTTTTGATTGTGCATATATATTGTGTATGTATGATATAAAGAACCCTGGTGGTACAGCGGTTAAAGCACTTGGCTGCTAAGCAGACGGTCAGTGGTTCAGACCCGCCAGCAGTGCTTCACCAGAGAAAGATGTGGCAGTCTGCTTCTGTAAAGATTTGAGCCTTGGGAACTCTATGGGGTAGTTTTACTCTGTCCTATAGGGTTGCTGTGAGCTGGAATCGACTTGGCGGCAATGGGTTTGGTTTGTTTTTGGGTTTATGTATGATGTATTTCACAGTAAAAGATAAAAAGAAATACCACATCTAGTATTCTGAATGTTACAGGACAAATCATTCCAACTATTGAGAATAAATGGATTATTATTCATTTAAATGCAAATAATCCATTAGATTTGCAAAATTGCATATCACATATCTTAAAAATCAGATTTTATAATTATTGCTGATGGCTTCTTTGTCATTAAATCTGGTAGGCACTGATCAACCTTTATCTTACTTTACCCCTGGGCTCTGTTCCACACAGCTGATTCCTGAATCACCATGTGGAAACATTCTCTTGGCTTCCATGACAAGCTCTCTCCTAGTCACCCCCGCCTCTCTGGCCAGTCCCTCTCATTCTCTTCCTCTACTCATTTCCTACTTATCCCTTCAATATCAGTATTTCTTAGGTATCAGCCTCAGAACCCTTGGTTTCTACCTTGAAAATCTCCCCTTGTATGAACTTCATCACCCAAAGCAGTAATTCCTCCCTTTGTACGAATGGCTCCCAAATCTGGATCTCCAGTCCAGAACGGGGTAGGTGTAATAGTTTGGGATAACACCTCTTTTGCCCTTAGACCTCTGTAGAAGGCGTTCCATTGCCTTCTGGCACTCTGTGTTGAAGAGAAGTCTGAAGCCAGCTTGATTCTTGTCCCTTTGTAGGTAACATTTTTTGAAACTACGTGAATGTTTAAGGGATATTTTTTCTCCCTTTTCATTTTTGTGATTAAAAAAAGGGGGGGGAGGTTGGGATTACAGCTAAATGTCCTATTGATCTTTGCCTGAAATCACAAGAGCCCGTTCGGTTCTCATAATAAGGTGTTTATTCACAGCAGGAAAGCTTGTTCTATGAAATCCTTGATTATTGCTTATTTTCTGTGTGTGCTTTCTGGTCTGGTTCTCTGGTAATACAAACTGATAGAGCGCACCAACAATGATGCAGAGCACATACATTTTGAGATACTAATTGAGCTTTTCCTTTCCCTTGGGTTTTGATGCTGCCGGGTGGCTCTCCACTCAGCGAGCCAGTGACGTTTAATGCCTCAGGGGAGAGTGGATATGGCTTAACCAGTCCATTGAATTTCTGAATAGTTTTTAAACACGTAGCATAGACAATAGTCCTGGAAGCTATGCTACTTCTTTTCTTTGATTGTAAGAGCCCAGCACTTGGGAGAGAGAAAAGGTTTCTGTTGTATCACTTGTTTGTTTTAACTCCAGGAGCTTGGCTTTGAATGTGCAGTGCACAGCCCGGAAGGCTGAAAAGTTAGAGTGTATATGCTAAACCACAGATGGAGAAGAATGCGTGGTAGTAGCATGAGCAGATTTTCTTACAGAGAAAAGAACTCTTTCTGGGAGGAGGAAGGGCTGGGAAAGTGAAGTGGAGGAGTAGATGGCAACTTGGATAAGGTCGTAGAATTCTGGACCCTTTCTGGTAAAGTCCAGGGGAGGGGGTAAGATACCAGCTACTGCAGAGAAGCTTGGGTATCCAAAAGCAGGGAGACGTGAGCCTTGCTTCCCAGGGAAGGCTTGGGACTTGAAACATCAGGGAAGCCCTTATCAACCTGGCCCTCTGCTGTTAAGTAGCCCTGGGTGAGGGCAGTACTTAAGGAGAGGGACCTGAAGGCCCCTTGGGAACCTTTCAGATGCTCTCATGCCCTAGAATGGTTCAGGGGCAGGAGATAAAAGTTACTGAGATTTTTGTAGGGCGGGTAGGAAGAGGAGAACTGAAACACTTACAGGGCCAGTGAACTCTAAGAGGGTTGGGGTCAGACTGAGAAGGATATAGACGGGGTTGCTGTATTACCTAGAGGCTGTGGTGTATGACAATGCATGATTACAAAGACTGTACAAGATGGTTTATATCTCAGTAAGGACAAGATGTCCCTCTCCTGATGGCCTGAAGATAGGTAGGCTCCCCAGGAACTTATAGCCCTCCAGAGAAGAGAGTAAAACCAAAGAATCCTGAATAGAGTCTAGAGGTAGCAGAAGTGATTGAATTATCTTGGATCGGCAGACTGCATTCTCTACTGCCAAGTGGATATAGGGATGAACCAGTCTGGGTTTGGTCAGAAGTGCCAGTAGATTAGATTCTAGAAGGTGTGTACAAGAAGGCAGTGGATAGTATTTGTATGTGGTGAAAGTATGTTTTACGTGGTCACAAAACTCAGGTATTATAGAGATTATAATATTAATTAATAATATAAATTATTATAGAAATTGTATGGGAATTGTAGAAATAAGGGGTTTAATGTAGAAATTAGAGCTTGCATGACTGTGGGAGGATCTGGGCGCTGGGAGATGGAGATCTGGGAGAGTGTAGAATCAGAGAAAGTCGTTAGCAATGCCACCTGCAGCTCTGAAATGAGTGGAGTAGCCAGAGTTCTTGGGAAAGTATGAGAAGCCTCTGTATCCATGTGCCACGACCACAAAGCAGGAGCCTGTGGGTTATCTTCAAAACCACGTGTCTACCAAACCACACAGTGGGAGTTCTCAGAGGGGTCTTCAATGGCACTAAGTCTAGCTACCATGTACTCCAGGCAAGGGGACTGTCAGATAAAACACAGGACGCCAGGTAAATTTATTGTGGTGTTGGTGAAGAATATCGAATAGACCATGGACTGACAAAAGAATGAACAAATCTGTCTTGGAAGAAGTAGAGCCAGAATGCTCCTTAGAAGTGAGGTTGGCAAGACATCATCTCACATACTTTGGACATGTTATCAGGAGGGATTGCCCCCTGGAGAAGGACTTCATACTTGGTAAAGTAGAGGGTCAGCGAAAAAGGGAAGACCCTTGATGAGGTGGATTGACACAGTGACAACAATGGGCTCAAGCGTAACAACGATTGTGAGGACGGTGTCCTGCACCTGGGCAATGTTTCATTCTGCTGGACATAGGGTCTCTATGAGTCTGAATCAACTCGACAGCACCTAACAGCAAGTTAAATTTGAATTTCAGATAAACAACAAATAAGTTCGTAGCATAAGTGTGTCCAAAATACTACATGTAAGAGTACATGGTGATCTGGGTCATATTGTTGTTAGCTGCTGTCCAGTCGACTCCTGACTCATGGCAACCCCATGGAAAATGGGATTGGACTATTGTGATTCATAAGGTTTTTTAAAAATAATATTATATCTTTTTGGTGTAAGTTTCACAGCACATTATTTTCCCATTTAACAATTTTTACACAATTAGTTCAGTGACATTGGTTGTATTTTACACAGTGTGTCAACTTTCTCATTATTTCTGTTCTGGTTGTTCTGTTTCCAGTAATCTAGTTTCCCTGCCCCCTTGCCTTGTTATCTTTACTTTTGAGTAAGTGTTGACCGTTTGGTCTCATTGATGCTTTTTTAAAGGAGCACAGTACTCATGGGTGATACTGTTTGTTTTATGAGCCAGTTTTTTAGCTAAGAGGTTGCCGGGTTTTAAGAGATTACCTATTGGGATAGTTTTGGTTCATGGCTTAAACAGTATGTCAGAGCAATAGTCTCAGGAAGTCCTTCAGTCTCAACTAGTCGAGTAAGTCTGGGCTTTTTAAGAATTTGAGCTCGGTTCCACGTTTTGTTCCCATTCTATCAGGATCCATCTATTGAGTTCCTGATCAAAATGGTTGGTAGTGGTAGCAGGGCGCCATTTAGTGCTGTGGATTAGTTTCTTCTCTGAGTCTTTGCTTTCCTTCATTTTCTTCTACTCCTGACTTGTCATGACCAGTAGTTGTACCTTTGGTGGCTACTTGCAAGCTTTTAAGACCCCAGATACTACTCATCAAACTAGAATGTAGAACATAAACTTTACATGTGTATTATGCCAATTGGCTGAGTTATCCCACGAGACTATGGTCCTAAGCTTTCAGACCCCATAAACCAATCCTATGAGGTGTTTAATAAGTATCCGTTTGTGCTCCTATGTGCTTTATTGTATATATGAATGTATATGCATGCATACATATGTATATATCTGCACATAGATACATCTATGTATGCCCACCTATATATACATATGTACATAATCTTAGGGTTTTCATTGTCTGATATTTGGAAGTAGGTTGCCAGGCCTTTCTTCCCTATCTGTTTTAGTCCAGAAGTTTCTCTGAAACCTGTTCGTCATCGTAGCAACATGCAAACCTCCACTGACAGGTGGGTGGTTGTTACACATTAGGTGCGTTGGCCAGGAATCAAACCCAGGTCTCCAGTACGGAAGGAGAAAATTCTACCACTGAATTACCACTGTCCCCTAATACGGGCAGTCCTTATACTAAAAAAAAAACTTGTTGCTTATCTGAAATTCAAATTTAACTGGATTTCCCATATTCTTATTTGCAAAGCCTGGCAACTCCACCATTTTCCCTTTCCAGATCTCACCTGAAGTTCTCCCAGTGGCAAACTCTAACAAGGAGCCATGCAGTAAAGGAGATTCTGACAAATGGAGTTCCCTGCTTTAGAAGGGAGGGCTTGTGAGGTCAGTAACAGACAATTTGCGATAGGAGATCATGAGGCAACTTTAGTTTACGTATAGGAAAACAAAACATATAGCTTTTTTGTGTGTGGCAAGTCTGAGATTTGTGACTGTGTAAAACGTACCTTCACCGTATACAGATAGTAACAGTGCTGTTTACTGCCTTCTAGTACACACCTCCCGGAATGCAATCTTCTTTCTGTCCTATTGTTTTATGGGGGTTCCTGTTTCTGACTGTAGGAAGATGTGAGGATTTAGAGTGTGTGGGGTAAGGTTAGGCAGGAGAATTTGGGAGGAGGGGGGCCAAAATATTGTTTTGGTTATTTCACACACTCAGAACCCATGGTTAGCATCAGGGGTTGGCCAAATCTGACCCATTGCCTGTTTTTGTAAATGAGGTTGAATTGGAACACAGCCATGCCCGATCATTTATGTATATATTCATTTATGTATTGTCTAGGATTATGACTTTTTTCACACTGCAAATGCTGAATTGCATAATTGCAATAGCGACTGTGTGGGTCACAAAGGCTGAGATATTTATTATCTGGCTCTTTGCTGACAAAGTTTGCCAATCCCCAGTTTAGATTATCACAGAGTTGACTCAACAGCCGTGGGGTTTAGTTTAGGTTAGCAACCACACAAGCTTTTGGGTAATAAAGACTCAAGGTGGGAAAGGAATGAATGATCTTTCTAAACATTTTAAAGCAGCCTCAATCTCAGGAAGTGGCTTTGGTGGCTTCCATCTGCTTTAGAATAAAGAGTTATTCTTTGCAGATTCTGGAATTAGGTAACCCATCAGTCACAGTTGTCAAAGTTGAGTGCATTCTTCTTTTCATGGATTTTCTTAGTTATTCTAGTGAGAAGTTTGGAGAGATGGCATTAAGGGCCCCTAGCTAGATATAATTTTAAACAACAAATCCATAATGTATTTACTTATTAATAGTTTTGGATAATTGCCTTCTTTTCTCCCTCATGATCCAAAAATGTTCTCATGGGCTGTAGAGGCAGCAATTACACATTTCTGAGAGCAGGAATGCACTCATCAGTCATGTGTTCTGCATGTCGCAGGGATGCAGTGATGCAGAGGGCACTCTTGTCCTCAGAGAGGGCACAATCTAGTAAAAAGCCAAACTTGGATAGTGATAATAAAACGTGAAAAGATTGATAATAGAGGCTATCTGCGTTCTTCACCACCCATCTGTCAGTTTGTTTTGCTGTGGTGGTTTGCTGGTGCTGTGATGCTGGACGCTCTACACTGGTATTTAAAATACCAGTAGGGTTAGTCATGGTGGAAAGATTTCAGTGGAGCTTTCGGACTAAGACAGACTAGAAAGAAAGGCCTGGTGATCTACTTCTAAAAATCAGTCAATGAAAAACTTACGGATCTCAACAGAACGTTGTCTGACTCTCTTGCTTTGGACAGGATCAGGTGGGATCCTGGAGGAAGACATCGTATTTGGTGAAGAACCATATTTGGCAGGAGCAAGGGTGACCCTTAGTGAGATGGACTGTCACAGCAGCTGCAATAATGGACTGGAACATCGTGAAGATGATGCAGGACTTCATATTCTGTTGTATGTAAGGCTGCTGTGAGTTGGAGTTAACTCGATAGCAGCTGTCTGTCGCTCTGTCTGTCTATATGCCTGTCTGTCTGAGTCTAGCTACTTTGCATACTTCACTTGCCCTTTTATTCAAAAGTTAGGAGAAAGGTGGTTTAATGGACATCGTTTTGTTGTTGGTTTTGTTTATTTTTGTTCACGTTTTTACTCCAGCATGCATATACCATTCTTCTAGTAACTGTTCACCACTTTTCCTTTGGGGAACTACCATTGCCTCCTGAGCCACCTTCCACCCTACCCCCAGTCCAGGTACCTTAGGTAGGACTTAATTCCCAATTCTAGGGCTAAAGTTATCTGTTGTCCTGTGGTGGCTTGTGTGTGGCTGTGATGCCAAAAACTGTGCCATCAGTATTTCAAATACCAACAGGTCACCTATGGTGGACAGGCTTCCAGTAGAGCTTCTAGACTAAGACAACTATGAAGAAAGGCCTGGCGATCTGTTTTTGAAAGTTAGGCAATGAAAACCCTATGGCTCACAACAGAATATTGTCTGATAGAGTGCTGGAAGATGAGCCACCTAGGTTGAAAGGCACTCAAAATACACAGTGGTCACAACAGTGGACTCAAGCATACCAATGATTGTGAGGATGGCACAAGACTGGACAATGTTCAGTGGTATGTGAGTTGCCATGACTCAGCACTTACTCCACGGCAACGACAACAGGGGTGAAGCTTGTGACTCGGCCTAAGCTAACTGGATCATTCCATCCCCTGGCCACAGTGATCACTGTGGCCATGGACACGCGATCCCATTCGGGACAGTGGGGCCTGACTCAGCGCTTTTGCTTCATGGTTCTGATAAAGGAGGGCTTTGTGCTTTCCATTAGACTTGAACCTCGGAGATGTAGGCCAGAGCTGATGTGGCCACCTTGGCATTACAAGGGGAAAGGCTGTCTGCAAATAGTAAAGATGGTGGGAGTAGAGCTGAGAGATCGAGAAGAGACAGCTATTCCTGATGACGCTGGAGTTCTAGATCAAGCCTACACACAGCATTTTTCATTTAGTCCATAAGTACCCCCCGCCCCCGCCCCACCCAAGGAAGCCAGTTAGAGTTTTGTTTTCTGTCCCTCTTCAACAAGAGTCACAGTTGATGCAGGTACAGAAAAGTTCTTCAAGAAAGATGAGAGAGGAACATGTTTGTCGATAAGGGGGAGAGCTGAGAGAGGAAACATAAAGGGGATAATTCTTGGGATGATTTCTCTGAGAGATGTGAAGGGTTAATCTTCACTTGCTTTGTTTAACATATAATGACTCCAGATCACAGACTTGGCTCCTGATTTTCGCCCTGCTTTTGAATTAAGGCAGTAAACCAGAAATTACTATGGGCACGTTTCCCTTTGTTTATTCACGATTCAATGTTGAATTCCCAGAAGGGTGAAAGAAATACTTACTTAATTAAATGTGCTAAACAATAACAATCCTCACTTGCCTTTCACATCTACTTGTCTTGCAGAAATGTGCTATGAAGAGTCGATGAAGCTATTTTTAAAAAATGAATTCCACACACCACTTAATTATAATAATCTGTCGAGTGTAACTGTACATTTTCCACTGCAGGATACGGGTGGGCAGAGCAAGGAACACTGCAGAAAGCCCACCTTCTTGGCTCTTTTCTTTTTGCGATTGTGGGGATTCTTGGAGCCCAGTGTTAACTTCAGTTCTTACATGTGGTCTCCTTGATTTTGGAGGAAATCACACATCTTAGAGGCCCAGGGAGCCAGTCCTTCTGGTGGTAGTGGGGTTATAAATTTGTGAAATGTATTCTGTTACGAATGCATGAGTAAATGAATTCATATGTGCTTCATCAAAAATCTGAATAGCAGTGTACACCACTAAGCTGGTCATATGTGTGTATGGGGGGGCGGCTAAGAGGAGGGCAGGGTGGGAAAGACTTGTGGTAAAAAATTAACGTTGTTCCTCAAGGTACCTGGAATTGAGAAAAGTCACTAGCTTCTCTGATATCCAGTTGCCATTTTCTCTCATATTCAAAGATAACTTCTCTGGTTTTCCTAGTTTGCCTCTGAGAAAGGGGAGGACCAAAGTTCCTTTCCACTCTCTTCCCTTTCTTTTAGCCACAACCCCTTCCTGTCAGGAGACACGGAACCAGATGAGCCAAATTACTGCTAGTACGTAATGGACCCGAGAGCGGGCTGTGAACGGACGAGGCATGAGTGCACCTCTGTGTGCTACTGTCTCTATTCCAGTGGTTCTCAGCCATGGCCTCACAGTGAGATCATCTGGGGGCAGGCTTCACACCATAGTAACTGATGCAGTATTTGGGGATGGGCCCAAGTCTTGGTATATGTTAAAAAGATCTCCAGGGGATTCTTTTGTTGTTGTTGTTGAGAAATATACACAGCAAAACATACACCAATTCAACCTTTTCTACATGTACAATTCATTAACATTGATTGCATTCTTTCAGTTGTGCAGCCATTCTCGTCCTCCTTTTCTGAGTTGTTTGTCCCCAATTGACAAACCAGGGCTTCAAACTAGTTCATTTCAGTTCAAATCCCTGCGGAATATTTGTATTTCTAACAAGTTCTCTGCCCAGAATTTGCATTTCTAACAAGTTTCCAGGAAGTTACAGGTAAGAATCAACTGGGGATCTTGTTAAAATGTAGATTCTGATTCAGCATACCCGGGGCAGAAATGCAGATTCTCAGCAGGGAACTTGTTAGAAATGCAGATTCTCACAAACTAGCTCAAAGCCCTGACATTAACTCACTACCTCCTAAGGTTCCTGTCTAATCTTTCTAGCTGCTGTTGTCACTTTGATCCCATATTGACAGTTCTTAAAAGAGCAGAATGCTCACAGCAGACATTTTTTACTAGTTAAGCTAAAGTATTGTTTGGTTTTAAGAAGACTTCAGGGGATATTTTTGGTTTAAAGTTTAAAGATTACCTCAGGACAATAGTTTCTGGGGTTCATCCAGTCCCCTTGGCTCCAGAAAGTCATTTTCAGGGGATTCTAATGTTCTGCCAGGGTAGAGAACTTCTGGCCTATTGAGAAGCCCTCCCTTTCACAGGGCCAGGGTAATGGGAGAGTTGACTCTAATTCCCAGAGAGCTATTTTTTTTTTTTTTTAATTCTTCTTCCTGTGTCTGCCTCTCTCTTTCTATGGAGGCAGTGGTGGTTCAGTGGTAGAATTCTCGCCTTCCATGCTGGAGACCTGGGTTTCATTCCTGGCCAATACGCCTCGTGCACAGCCACTATCATCTCTCAAAGGAGGCTTGCGTGTTGCTGTGATGCTCAGCAGGTCTCAGCAGAGCTTCCAGACTAAGATGGACCAGGAAGAAAGGCCTAATCAATAACTGATCATGAGAATGGCGCAAGACCTGGCAGCATTTTGTTCTGTTGTACCTGAGATCACCATGAGTCAGGGGCCGACTCGATGGCAGCTAACAATAACAACAGCATCTTTCTGTCTCTTTCTCTCTCTCTCACTTGGTCTCTTTTTCTGTTTCTCTGCCTACCCCTTCTCTCTCTCCATTCCTTCAGGCATCCTTGTTTGCAAGCCTGGAGTTGTGACAGAAACCCTGGGAGAAGACAAAAGCATCGCTCTCTTACTCTTCTTAGGCTCCCTTTGGATACTGAAGCCATGATTGAATTAAAATGGCTTGAAACAGCTCTTGTGTGGGAAGCTAATCCTAGTCCTAATGGCGTGTTACACTCTAGAGCTAGACCAAACCAAACAACCCAGCACCGTCGAGTCAATTCCAACTCATAGCGACCCTATGGGACAAAGTAGAACTGCCCCATAGAGTTTCCAAGGAGTGCCTGGTGGATCCGAACTGCCGACCCTTTGGTTAGCAGCCGTAATGCTTAACCACTACACCATCAGAGTTTCCAGAGTTAGACCAGTCGCTATCAAAATGTGGTCCTGGACAGGCAGCAACAGCATCACTTGGGACTCATTAGAAGTTGTAATTCTCTGCCTCTAAACCCAGGTTTACTGAAACAGAAACTCTGGGAGTGGGTCTCAGCAAATGAGTTTTCATAAGACTTCCGGGTAATTCTGATGTGTGCTCAAGTTTGCGAACCACTGCTCTGGCCTCCATGGAGAAAAGCTCCCTGCTTCATTCTTCACAGGCCTCTGCATTGGATGAAGGAGATCCTCCAAACATCTGAGCTCATAATGGATTTGAGACCTGTGTTTATCCAAGTAAATGATGCTATCTGCTAAAAGAAGCAACCCCAAATCTCAGTAACTTGAAATAATAAAGATTTCAATTCTTGCTCCATGTGGGCCTGGCAAGTCTCCTGTGTGGCTCTTCTGCAGGTAGTGACCCAGGGATTCAGGCTGTCTCCATTGTGTGGCTCCACCCTCTTGGAGTCATTCGCTTTCAGCTGCTCATTTGGAGGAGAGGGAGACCCTGGGGAATTGCAAGGGGGAAATTTCAGAGCTCAGGACTAGAAATGGGGTACAACCCTCCCAACTACATCTCATTAGCTAGAGCTCAACCGCATGGCTCTAATCTACTTGCAAAGAAGGCTGCAAAATGTAGAACACCTCTGTGTCCTGGAAAAGGAAACAAGATTGAAGAGCCACATTCGGTTATTGCCACAGGATCAATGCTTCAGCTCGTATCAAAATGTCCCTTTGCTTGATTGGTTTTCACTGTGCATGTCTCCCTTGAGAAGCCCGTGGCAAAGCATGGCTTTTTGATGGCCAAACCAAACCAGTTGCCTTTGAGTTGGCTCTGACTCATGGCAACCCCATATATGTCAGCGTATAACTGTGTTTTCCACTTAAAAATTACCAGACATACAAAGAAGAATGAAAATTCTACCCATGATGGAAACAAAACTCAATCAATAGAAACTGATGCAGAATTTACACAGTAGATAGAATTAGTAGACAGAGACATTATTATTATAACTCTATTTCATATGTTCAAGTAAGTACAGGAAAAATTGAACATCTTTTGTAAAAATATGGAAGAGATTTAAAAAAAGACAAATTGAAATTCTATGGATGAAAACTATAATGTATGAGACGAAAAATACACTGGATGGGATTAATGGCAGACTTGACATTACAGAAAAAAAGATCCGTGAATTGAAGATATAAAAACAGAAATACCCACACTGAAACACAGAAAGGAAAAAAATAATCAAAATAAAAATAAACATAGCATCAGTGAACTGTGGAATGGCTGTTGTTGTTGTTAGCCGTCATTGAGTTGGCTCCTAACCCATGGTGACCCCATGACAGTGGAATGAAATTCTGCTTGATCATGCCTCATCCCCAAGACTGGTTGCAGATTGGATCGTTGTGATTCACAGGGTTTTCATTGGCTGATTTTCACATGTAGATCGCCAGGCCTTTCTTCCTATTCCATCTTAGTCTGAAAGCTCTGCTGAAAGCTGTTCAGGATCACGGCACCATTCAAGCCTCCACTGACGGGGGTGATGGCTGGGCATGAGGTGCACTGACTGGGAATCCAACCTGAGTTTCTCACATGGAAGGAGAGAATTCTACCACTGAACCACCAAGGTCTCATGTGGTTCAACTATAAGAGGTCAAGTATACATGCAGTTGGAGTTGCTGAAGGAGAGGAGAGAGTAGGGGCAGGAGGAACAAATATATATATATATATATAGAAAGAATAATGGCCAAAGATATTCCAAATTTGATGAAAACTATAAGCGGGAAATCACGCATTTTACCTTGTTGGTTGAATGATATTTTTGTATTCCTCTAAATATTTGTGAGGTTTGCCCTGGGATGCAGCTATGTAACTTGGAAACAGTTTGGTTCTTTCAGGACTTGCTTTGAACATTTTTTAGGTGAGACAAAGACAACGCTTATTTTAGGGTGAATTTTTTCCCACTACTGAGGCAAGCCCCTTCTTAGCACCCTAATCTACACCCTGTGAATTGTGAAGTCTTCTCCTTCATCTCACACACGTGTTCTGATCAGGGGGGCTCTTCTGCAGATTTCTGGTTTTGTCTCTGTGGAGCTGTCTCCTCTCCAGCACTCTGCCCTGCAGATTCTAGCCCCTTGACTTTCCTGGACTCGAGCTCAGGACCTTAATGGCACATACCACCAGATGCTTCTTCTTGTTTTTGCCTTCCCTGTACTGGGACCTGGAAACTCTCTCTAGGCAGTAAGCTGGGGAAATCATAGGGATCATCTCATTTGTTTCCCATCTCACAGGGACCACTGTCCTTTGTTGCCTGATGTCTAACGTCTACAGAGCCATTTATTATTATTATATTATTGTGGTGAAAATATATATACCAAGACATTTGCCCATACAACAAATTCCACATTTACAATTGAATGACATTGATTACATTTTTGTATGTTGTGCCACCTTATTGCTATCCTTTTCCAAACTGTTCCACCACTATTAACATAAACTTAATACTCAGGGCCATTTTCTTGGTCTGTTTTTTCAGTTGTTTCATGCGGGAGGGTAAATCTGTTTCCAATTACTCCATCTTTGATGAAAGCAGAAGTCTCTGAAAGCAAGATTTTTGAAGTTTTAAATATACGAGGTGGTCTCTAGATTTTCTCTTGAGAGGTGGTATAAACCAACCCATTGCTATTGAGTCAGTTCTGAAGCATGGATAACCCTTGTGTGTCAGAGTAGAACCGTGCTTTATAGGGTTTTCATACCTGTGACCGTTTGGAAGCAGATTGCTAGGCCTTTTCCCAAGGCACCTCTGTGTGGACTTGAACTGCCAACCTTTGGGTTAGTAGCCGAGTGCATTAACCATTTGTACCGCCTAGGTACTGCTGATAGGGAGTATAACCACTGCAAATGTCTACATTTTGCACGAATGCAGGATTGCTTTGAATGTCACTCTCTGAGAGAGGAGGAAATTTATATACTTAATTATTCTCCTTCCACACACACAACCAGGATATGGAAAGTAATGTAAGATGTCATATTAACCTCTGCATTTATTGAAATCATACTCTGGTAAGCATTGCTTTAAGAGCTTTACATGTATTAATTTATTTCATCCTCACAAACATTGTATGACTTAGGTGCAGCCATAATCCCCATTTTATAGGTGAGCTGACTGAAGCACATAATGTTTAAATCCATGGCCTCTTGATAGTAGGTAGTCTGGCTCCAGAGCCAAGCCTTTACCACTCTCCAATGCTGCTTCCTGTCCTTTGCAGGGAGCCTTCTGCCATGTGAATTTTATATTCACAAGTGATAGATAATCTGCATGTGTTGACTAGCACACAAGACATATGAAAACAAGAAGATTTTATCTTTCTCCGTGGGCACAGTGAGGTTCATCGTGTTTAATCACATGGGATGGCAGCAAATATGTACATTTCAGATTGATGGCACTATTGTGTTTGGGATAGATTGTTTTCTGGTGCACACTGTACAACCCTGTCTGGTAAGCTTATTGGAGTTGGAGCTGAATTTAATTTCTGCAGAGAAACAGACGAGTGAGTATGTTTGGCCTCGTGTGGCTTGGAGGTAAACCAAATCATCATTGTCTTGGCTTGACTTGTTTCATCAGCTTCAGAGAGCAAAATGAAAGAGAAAATTACAGTAGCTGTGAGGGGATGAGCTGTTGACTTTATTGATCCTTGTGGGGATAGTAGAGATTTGGTAGGGCTGAGGAGGCAGCCCCTGATGGTGTAGGCGGAATCTGTTAGACTTCTCTGACACTTCACTGATCTCCCAAGAAAAGGACCTCAGTGCCCACTAACTGACCTTAGGCTTGAGCTGACCCAATAAGTGAACAGGGAAGTAGTGGAATGTCTGGCTTCCAAGGAAGGGAAAGCTCATAGCTGCTCTCTATGCCTACTTCTCTTCCCCTATGCCCAATCCAAGTCGAAAGAGGAGGAACTCCATTCTGGATTAGCCAAACTCCAGGACAGAGTATTAGGTCACTGTTCCATAGGGTGGAAATTTCAGAGATTAAACTTTGAACCACAGGGACATGTTTTCTTTCATGTGCTCAGAGAGGTAGGAAGGGGAGGGACTGCTCCCAGTGGAGAGAGGGGCCAACCAGTTCAATTTCACCTTGGTGTCTACGTTGCTCTCTCCCTCTTCCCTCCATAGCTACTCCCTTAACACATACACGCTTGTCAGGGATGCTTGCTCATCGGGTTGAATGAATCAGACTGGGATGGAATTATAATTTTCCAAAAGAAAACAAAGGAGCCCTGGTGGTGCAGTGGTTAAGTGCTGGGCTGCTGTCTTAGGCTGGGTTCTCTAAAGGAGATATATATATATATGTATGTACATATATATGTATGTATATATACATACATGCACACACACACACACACACACACACATAAACCAAAAATAAAGCCAAACCTATTGCTGTCGAGTTGATTCTGACTCATAGCGACCCTACAGGACAGAGTAGAACCAGAGTATAACTGCCCCATATGGTTTCCAAGGAGTGCCTGGTGGATTCAAACTGCGGACCTTTCGGTTAGCAGCCATAGCTCTTAACCACTACGCCACAAGAGTTTCCATATACATGCATACATATATATATATGTATATGTAGAGAGAGAGAGATTTACCTCAAAGAAATGGCTCACATGGTTGTAGAGGCTGGCAAGTTCCAAGTCCATGAGTCAGGCTGGAGGCTTCTCCTGACTCACATAGTTGCAGGGGCTGATAAAAGAAGATCAGCAGGTCAGACAGCAGGCTGCTGGCTCACAGGCTGCAGAGACTGACAAATGCAAGATCCACAGGTAAGACAGAAAGCTGTTGGCTCACAGGCTCCAAAGGCCAGAGAATCCCAAGATCAGCAGGTAATATGGCAGACAGCTGGCTCAAGCCCCAAGAATGGGAGCTCAGATGATGATGAGCTAGATGCAGGATCAAGAGCAAGCAAATGAGCTTTGCCAGAATGTCCATAAATATGCTGGATGCAAGCCACAACCCCAAAGAGACTCCACTTACATATAAGAGCACATCGTGGAGAATGACTACATGATTGCCTAACTGCCAAACTACATGATTACATAGCTGCCAAACTGTATCATTACATAACTGCCAAATGACATGATTATATAACTACCAAACTACATCATTGTATAACTGCCAAACTACCGAGAATCATGTCCCAGCCACGCTGACATACAACCTTAACCATCACAGTCCACCCCTTGTCAACTTAGCACGCGTACGCATCTCCTTAAACCATATGTAATATCTAAATAAAGACAATTACAAAGTCATACTCACACCTAACATTATACAACTAACATGAGTACAACCAAAAACATATTGGCTTCATTTGTATCTTGTATTTTATAAATGAGGAAAACAAAAATATGTGATGCACACATACAAGGAAGATCTACCCCTAACAACTACAGTTCTCATTTCTGCAACTGGTCACATGGCTGTAACTGGTATTTAGAACTACCTTCTTCCACCACCCAGTCCATATTTCATTTACCCTCAGCAAGCACCTCAGCTGGTCATGATTATTTGCCTGGTGGGATGACCCAAACCTTCATTCCTGAAGGGTCTGGGCCATTAATGGTCATGTTGGATTTGGGTTGCTATAGTTTTCCATTAACTTTAATCACGGGGCATGGTAGTAGTAAGAGATGCCTAAAGTATCTCCTGTATTCCAGACATACTCTCCTTTACCTCCATTATGCAACATGAATCCCATTTCCCCTTGGTAATCAGGGTTAATCACACCAAACAATATGGTTAATTCCCTTCTTTGCCTGTTGATACAGAGGCATAAGGAACTCAAAGTGTCCGAGTGACATTCTTAACTTACAGTTCAATGGTATCTGTGTTGTGTCTCCAGGTAGGAGCATATCCCTCTTTGGGACTAAGATCTGTATACCTACAGAGCATAGGGTCTCAGGGACAAGAGGCAAAATTTTTGTTACTAGGGTCACTAGGAGTAATAGTGAGTGGTGCCACTCCCACCTCCACCCCTTGATTCCTGGAATTGTGAATCCTGGCTTAGGGAAAAACAGCACCATATGTTGGATGCTGGGTTAGAGCATATACGGCCTCCTGAGGAACATTGCCCCAATCCTGCAAAGTGTTGCCACCTAGCTGGTGCCGTAATTGTGTCTTTAGAAGGCCATTCCATTGCTCTGTCAAGCCAGCTGCTTCAGGATGATGGGGAACATGGTAAGACCAGTGAATTTCACAAGCATGGGCCCATTGCCATACTTCATTTGCTGTGAATTGAGTCCCTTGATCTGAAGTAATGCTAATTGGGAGACCATGATAGTGGATAAGGCATTCTGTGAGTGCACAGATGGTAGTTTTGGCAGAGGCATTGTGTGCAGAAAAGGCAAATCCGTACACAGGGTAAGTGTCTACCCCAGTATGAACAAAACTCTGCCTCTTCCGTGATGAAAGTGTTCAGTATATTCAACCTGCCACTAGGTTGCTGGCTGATCGCCTGGAGGAATGGTGTCATATGGGGGGCTCAGTGTTGGTCTCTGTTGCTGGCAGGTTGAGCAATCAGCAGTGTCTGTAGCCACATCGACCTTGGTGAGTGGAAGTCCACGTTGCTGAGCCCAGCCATAACTTCCATCCCTGCCACCATGGCCACCTCATTCATGAGCCCACTGGGCAATGATGGGAGTAGCTGGGGAAGAAGAATGACTGATTTCCATAGAATACATCATTCTATGCACTTGATTGTTAAAATTCCCCTCTGCCACATTCACCCACTGATAAGCATTCACATGAGACACAAATATCTTTGCTTCTTTGGTCCATTCAAAGAGGCCTATCCACATACCTCTTCCCTGTACCTCCTTGTCACCAGTTTTCCAATTGTGTTCCATCTAAGTCCCTGACCATACAGCCAAACCATTGGCCAAAGCCCGTAACTCAGTATACAATCACACTTCTGGCCATTTCTCCTTCCAAGCAAAGTGAACAACCTGGTGCACTGCTTGAAGTTCTGCCCATTGGGAGAATTTTCCCTCATCACTGTCCTTCAGGGAAGTCCCAAGAAGGGGCCACAGTGCTGCCACTGTCCACTTTCAAGTGGTGCCTGCATATTGTTCAGAACCACCTGTAAACTGGGAATGAGTTCTCTCTTCCTTAGTCAACTGACTATAAGTAAATGGCCATGAGGCCATAGGTGCAGACTCGGAGATGGAAGGTAATGTGACAGGAGTGGAGCCATGGGCATTTGGGCCGCTTCCTCATGCAGCTTACTTGTGCCTTCAGGTCCTCTTGGAGCCCGATCTCATATATACCACTTCCATTTAATCACAGAGTACTGCTAGGTACGTCTGACTTTATGGCTCTGTGGGCCAGGCAACACCCAGTTAATGATGGGCAGCTCAGGTTTCATGGTGACTTGGTGGCCCATGGTTAAGCGTTCAGTCTCTACAAAGACCCAGTGACAAGCTTAGTTATCAAGTACTGTTGTAACAGAAATACCACTAGTGGGTGGCTTTAAAACAAAGATAAATTTATTCTCTCACAGTTTAGGAGGCTAGAAGTCCAAATTCAGGGTTCAAACTCCAGGGGAAGACTTTCTGCCAGCTCGGGGGAAAGGTCCTTATCATCAGTCTTCCCTGGTCTAGAAGCTTCTGAGCACAGGGAACCCAGGCCCAAAGGACAAGCGATGCTTCTGGCATTGATTTCTTGGTGGTAGGAGGTCCCCCTGTCTTTCTGCTTGCTTCTCTCTTTTGTATTTCAAAAGAAATTGACTTAAGACACAACCTAATCTTGTAGATGGAGTCCTGCCTCAAATCCTGGCTCGTTAACATCATAGAGGTGGGGTTTACAATATATAGAAAATTACATCAGATGACAAAAAGGTGGACACAATACCGGGAATCATGGCCTACCCAAGTTGACACATATTTTGGGGGGACACAATTCAATCCATGACACAAGCCAAAAGCTGTTTCTCAAAGGGAGACTAGTTATCTGCAGAGGATGGCAGCGCTTTGCTCAAAAATCCTAGGGGTCTGCGCTGTGGTTCACCACTATGGGCCTGCCAGAGACTCCACACAGCATCTCTTTCTGTCACTGACACTTCACGCACTATCGGATCAGCCAGATCATACAGCCCAAGCAGCAGAGTGGCTTGCGTGGCAGCCTGAACCTGTTACAGAGCCTTCTATTGTTCTGGTCTCCACTCCAAACTAGGAGCTTTTTGAATCACTTGATAAACAAGCCAGAGTAGCACCCGCAAATGAGTGATATGTCGCCTTCAAAATTCAAAGAGGCGCACTAGGCTTCGTGCCTCCTTTTTAGTTGTGGAAGCAGCCAGATGCAGTAACTTATCCTTCACTTTAGAAGGAATATCTTGACGTGCCCCACACCACTGGATTTCTAGAAATTTTGCTGAGATGGAAGGTGCCTGAGTTTTTGTAAGGTGAATTTCCCACCCTCTAGCACGCAAATGTTTTACCAATAAGTCCACAGTCACTGACACTTCTTTCTTTCTAGTTCCAGTCAGCATAATGTTATCAATGTAATGGACCAGTGTGATGTCTTGTGGAAGGGAAAGGTGATCAAAGTCCCTGCGGACTAAATTGTAATGTAGGGCTGGAGAGTTGGTAGACCTCTGAGATAGGACAATGGAAGTGTATTGCTTCCCTTGCCAGCTGAAGGCAAACTGCTTCTGGTGTCCCTTTGAAACCAGAATAGGGAAAAAGGCATTGACTAGTTCAATAGCTGCATGCCAGGTACCAGGAGATACATTAATTTGCTCAAGCAATAAAACTGCATCTAGAACAGCAGTTGCAATTGGAGTAACCACTTGGTTAAGTTTACTGTAATCCACTATCATTCTCCAAGATCCGTCTGTTTTTTGCATGGCCCAAATAGGCGAGTGGAAAGGGAATGTGGTGGGAATCACCACCTCTGCACCCTTTGAGTCCTTGATGGTGGAAGTAATAATCTCTGCAATCCCTCCAGGAATGTGGTATTGGTTTTGGTTTACTATTTTCCTAGGTAGGGGCAGTTCCAACAACTTCCACTTGGCTTTTCCTGCTATAATAGACCTTACTCCACTTGACAGAAATACAAAATGGGGGTTCTGCCAGTTGCTGAATATATCAATCCCAATTATGCACTCTGGAACCGAGGAAGTCAATGCCGCATGAGTTTGGGGACCAACTGGACCCACTGTGAGATGAACCTGAGCTAAGATGCAATAATAACTGGACCTCCATATACCCTCACTCTGACTGTTGGGCTACCGTGACATTTTGGGTCTTCGGGCACTAGTTTAAGTACAGAGTTGTATCCAGAATCCTTCAAAAGTCTAATTATTTCCTTTTCCCCAATGAACAGTCACTCTCGTAAAAGGGTGTAGATCCATTTGAGGAAGGCTGGGAGAAATATTAACAGCATAAATTTTTGGCAGTGTAGCGGGATCCTTCCTCAAGGGGTCCCATCCTCCCTTTCATTCAGCAGCTTGTGAGCCTGTAAACTGACTGAAGTCTGGGAATTGATTGAGAGGCCATGACTCTGTTCTGGTGATTTGAGTTAGACTGCTGTTCACTTGACCTAGAATTTATTCCTTTATACAGATCAAGTAAATATTTAGTCGATTTCCTATGTATTTCACTCCTAGGGATACCATGACTAAGTAGCCAATGCCATAAGTCCATACAAGTCAGACTATTCTGATTACTGCTTTGACTCTGCTGGCCATTACGGTAATCACACCCACCTTGTTTTTGTCAATTGATGGCCTCCACTTGGCCCCTACCACCATGGGATCCAATCAGCCCTGTTGAGGTTAGGTGTCATAATTCAGTTAGGGCAGTTCCCACTGTCAAATCTGACTTGCATAAAGTAGCAATCACAGTAGTCTTCAAGGATGCTGGGGTGTCCTTCACAAATTTTCAAATATTTTATTGTGCTTTAGGTAAAAGTTTACAGAGAAAATTAGTTTCCTCTTCAACAAATTGTGCACAAAGTGTTCTATGACGTTGGTTGCAATACCCACACAGTGTCAACACTCTCCTCATTTTGTCTGGTTTTCCTACCTGTTCCTGCCTTCTCGTCAGTGCTTTTGTGCAAGTGTTGCTGTTTGGGTCTCATGTAATTGTTCCATGGGGTACATTCTTTTCGGGTGTTATTGTTCATTTTATAGGCCTGTCTATTGCTTGAATAAGGAAGACTGAAGAAGAATTGACATCTTTGAATTAGGATGTTGGCAAAGAATATTGAACATGCTATGGACTGCCAAGACATTTGTCTCGGAAGAAGTACAGCCTAAATGCTCCTTGGGAGCAAGGATCGTGAGACTTTGTTTCACGTACTTTGGACGTGTTATCAGGAGGGACCAGTCCCTGGAGAAGTACATCAAGCTTGGTAAAGTAGAAGGTCAGCAAAAAAGAGGAAGACGCTTAAGGAGATGGATTGATACAGTGGCTGCAGCAATGGGGTCAAGCATGACAGAGGTTGTGAGGCTAGCACAGGACTAGGTGGTATTTTGTTCTGCTGGACATAGTGTCGCTTTGAGTCAGAACCAAGTAGAGGGCACTGAACAACAATAATTGCTTGGCTAGAAGGTGGTTTCCAGGAATGGCTGCAGTTCTAAGTCAAAGGGGTGTCAGAGGGCAATAGTCTTGGGGACTCCTCCAGTCTCTATCAGGACAGTTTAAGTCTGGTCTTTTTTTATGAATTTGATTTTTTGCTCTACATTTTCTCCCACTCTGTTTGGGACACTGTATTGTGATCCCAGTCAGAGCGGTTGGTAATGGTAGTTGGGCACCATCTAGTTCTTCTAGTCTCGGGGTCATGTAGGCTGTGGTGCCTGTGGTCTGCTAGACCTTTGGACTAATTACACCCTTGAGTCTTTGGTTCTCTTTACTCTCCTTTACTCAGGTTGGGAAGAAACCAGTGTTTGTATCTTTGATAGTTGCTCACAAGATGCTACTCACCAAAGTAGGATGTAGAACGTTGTTTTTATGCACTATGTCATGCCAGTTGACATAGAATGCCCCTGAGTCTATGGTCCTTAGCCTTCAAACCTTTGTCCCAGGAAGTGTTTGGTTGTGCGTAAGAAGTTTCCATGACTGTGCCTCTTGTGTATTTTATTGTCTGTGTTAGTATACCTGCAATAGCTGCAAATATGTATGTAGAGATATCTATACCTTAACTTGCATCTGCGAGTGGGTGAGCTCCCTTACATCCTCCCACTCCTCTTTTGCATACCTATCTACCTGTGTATCCCTTCATGAATTATTGTTTGTTATTACTGTTGTGGCAGGATTATCTATGTTATGGTAATTGCTACAGTTGTCCTTTGTTCTTGTGTTCCTCTCAGTATCTTCCTTTGCCTTTGTCATGTTGTGCTGACTTCCCCCATGTAGTATATTACCTTTCACTTCACTAGTATAGCTACCTGTCTCACCCTGGTTACGCAGTGGTTAAAGTGATCAACTGTTAACTGAAACATTCAAAACCACCAACAGCTCTGTGGAATTAAGATATGGCAGTCTTCTTCTGTAGAGATTTACAGCCTTGGAAACCCTATGAGGTCGCCATGGGTCAAAATCTACTTTATGGCAAAGGGTTTTTTTTTTTTTTTTTTCTATTTAGTAGTTTACGCTCTCTCTTCCTCCCTTCCCTGGTAACCATCAAATAATTTTTTTTTCCCCCTGTGTGTAAACCTTTTCTTGTTTTTCAAAAATAATACTGATATCATACAATATTTGTCCCTTTTTGATTGACTTATTTCACTCAGTGTAATGTCCTCCAAATTCATCCATGTTGTAAGATGTTTCAAGGAATCATTGTTATTCTTTCTCATTGCGTAGTATTCCACAGTTTGTTTATCCATTCATCCCTTGATGGGCACTTAGATTATTTCCAACTTTTTGCTATTGTGAGTTACGCTGCAATGAACATGGGTGTGCATGTGTCTATTCCTGCCATGGCTCTTATTTCTCTAGGGTGTATACCTTGGGGTGGGATTGCTGGATCTTATGGTATGTCTATTTCTAGCTTTCTAAGGAAGTGCTGTATCTCGTTCCATAGTGGCTGTAACATTTTACATTCCCACCAGCAATGCATAAGAGTTGCAGTCTCCCCACAACCTCACCAGCATTTGTCATTTTCTGTTTTTTTGCTTCGTTCCGGTAATGTCAGGGTGAGATGGTATCTCATTGTAGTTTTAATTTTCATCTCTTTAATGGATAAGGATCACCAGCCTTTCTTGATGTGTTTGTTAGCCACCTGAATGTCTTCTTTGGAGGAGTGTATGTTCATGTCCTTTGCACATTTTTCATTTAGTTTGTCTTTTTGTTGTTGAGGTGTTGAAATTTTCTATAAATTTAGAGATTAGCACCTTGTCAGATATGTTGTAGCCAAAAATTTCTCACAGTCTGTAGGTTCTCTTTTGGAGAAGTCTTTTTTTTTAATTTTAATAATATATTTTAATTAAGCATATCTAAAATATTATAATTTCAATACACAGTTATAATAAATATTATTATAGAACAGAAATTTTCACAATGTTGAGTCTTCCTATTCATGAACAAGGTATGTTTTTCCACTTATGTAGGCGTCTTTTGGTTTCTTGCAGTAGTGTCTTGTAGTTTTCTTTGCATTGTTCTTTTACGTCTCTGGTAAGATTTATTCCTAAGTATTTTATCTTCCTGGGGGCTACTGTAAATGGTATTGATTTGGTGATTTCCTCTTCGATGTTCTTTTTATTGGTGTAGAGGAATCCAACTGATTTTTGTATGTTTATCTTGTATCCTTATACTCTGCTGAGCTCTTCTGTTAGCCTCAGTAGTTTTCTTGAGGATTCTTTAGGGTTTTCTGTCTATAAGATCATGTCATCTGCAAATAGAGATACTTTTACTTCTTCCTTACCAATATGGATGCCATTTCTTTCTTTATCTAGCCTAATTACTCTGACAGCACAATGTTGAATAAGAGTGGTGATAAAGGGCATACTTGTCTGGTTCCTGTTCTTAAGGGGAATGCTTTCAGACTATCCGTTTAGGATGATGTTGGCTGTTGGCTTTATATAAATGCCCTTTATTATGTTGAGGAATTTCCCTTGTATTCCTATTTTGCTGGGAGTTTTTGTCATGAATGGGTGTTGGACTTTGTCAAATGCCTTTTCTGCATCAATTGGTAAGATCATGTAGTTCTTGTCTTTTGTTTTATTTATATGATGGATTACATTAATTGTTTTTCTAATGTCGAACCATCCTTGCATACCTGGTGTGAATCCCAGTTGGTCATGGTGAATTATTATTATTATTTATTGTACTTTAGATGAAGGTTTATAGAACAAACTAGTTTCTCATTGAACAGCTAATACACATATTGTTTTATGACATTGGTTAACGACACCATTACATGTCATAACATTCTCTTCTCAATCTTGGGTTCCCTATTACCAACTTTCTTGTTCCCTCCTGCCTTCTAGTCCTTGTCCCTGGGCTGGTGTGCCCCCTTTAGTCTCATTTTGTTTTATGAGCCTGTCCAATCTTTGGCTGAAGGGTGAACCTCAGGAGTGACTTCATTACTAAGCTGAAAGCGTTTCGGGGGGCCATACTCTCAGGGTTTCTTCAGTCTCTGTCAGACTAGCAAGTCTGGTCTTTCTTCTTGAGTTAGAATTTTGTTCTACATTTTTTTCCAGCTCTCTCTGGGACCTTGTTAGAGCAGTCACTGGTGATAGCCAGGCACCATCTAGTTGTACTGGACTCAGTCTGGTGGAGGCCATGGGAATAATCTTTCCCTTCTATCTTTAGTTTTCTTCATTCTTCCTTGCTCCTGAAGGGGTGAGACCAATGGAGTATCCTAGATGGCTACTCACAGGCTTTAAACCGCAGATGCTACTCACCAAAGTAGAATGTAGAGCGTATTCTTTATAAACTATGTTATGCCAAATGAGCTAGATGTTCCCAGAAACCATGGTCCACACAGCCCTCAGCCCAGCAATTCGGTCCCTCAGGGAGTTTGGATGTGTCAGTGGAGCTTCCGTGATCTTGCCTTGTACAAGTTATGCTAGCTCCCCCAGTATTGTGTACTGTCTCACCCTTCACCGAAGTTACCACTTGTCTGTTGTCTATTTAGTACTTTTCCAACCCTACCCCTCCCCTCCCTCATAACCATAAAAGATGGTTTCTTTTTGTGTGTAAATCTTTTCATGAGTTTTACAGTAATGGTCTCATACAATATTTGTCCTTTTGTGATTGACTCATTTCACCCAGCATAATGCCCTCCGGATTCATCCATGTTATGAGATGCTTCCCAGATTCATCGTTCTTTATCATTGGGTAATACTCTATCGTGTGCATATACCACTGTTTGATTATCCATTCATCTGTTGGTGGGCATCTGGGTTGCTTCCATCTTTTTGCTATTGTGAGCAATGCTGCAATGAACATGGATGTGTATATGTCTATTCATGGGATGACTCATTTCTCTAGGATGTATACCTAGGTGTGGGATTGCTGGATCATATGATATTTCTATTTCTACTGTCTAAGGAAGCACCATATCATTTCTGTAAATGGTTGCATCATTTTGTATTCCCACCAGCAGTGTATAAGAGTTCCGATGCCCCTGCAGCCTCTCCAACATTTGTTATTTCCTGTTTTTTTTGATTTGTGCCGGTTGTGTCGGGGTGAGATGGTATCTCATGGTGGTTTTGATTTGCACTTCTCTAATGGCTTTTTTTTTTTTAATGGCTAAAAATTTTTTTTTTTTTTTTAATGGCTAGTGATCGTGAACATTTCCTCATGTGTCTGTTGGCCGCTTGAATGTCTTCTTTGGTAAAGTGTCTATTCATTTCCTTTTCCCATTTTTTAATTGGATTATTTGTCTTTTTGTTGTAGAGGTGTTGGATTTTCTTGTACGTTTTAAAGATTAGACCTTTGGTTTGTAATAGCCAAAATTTTTTCCCAGTCTGTAGGTTCTCTTTTTACTCTTTTGGTGAAGTCTTTTGATGAGTATAAGTGTTTAATTTTTGAAAGATCCCAATTATCTAGCTTATCTTCTTCAGTTTGTGTATCATTGGTTATGGTTTGTATCTTGTTAATGCTGTGTATTAGGTCCTCTGGCAGTGATCCTATTTTTTCTTCTATGAACTTCATAGTTTTTAGCTTTATATTTAGTTCTTTTATCCATTTTGAGTTAATTTTTGTATATGGTGTGAGGTATGGGTCCTGTTTCATTTTTTTGCAGACGGACATCCAGTTTTGCCAACATTTGTTAAAAAGACTGTCTTTTCCCCATTTGATGGACTTTGGGCCCTTGTCAAATATCAGGTAACCATAGGTGAATGGATTTACATCTGGGTTATGAATTCTGTTCCAGTGGTCAATGTATCTGTCATTGTACCAGTACCAGGTTATTTTGACTACCGTAGCTGTATAGTAGGTTCTGAGGTCAGGTAGTTTGAGTCCTCCTACTTTATTCTTCTTCTTCAATACTGCTTTACTTATCCGGGGCTTCTTCCCTTTCCATGTAAAGTTAATGATAAGTTTTTCCATCTCTTTAAAGAATGTTGTTGGTATTTGGATCGAGATTGCATTGTATTTGTAAATCAGTTTGGGTAGAATTGTTATTTCACAATGTTGAGTCTGCCTATCCATGAGCATGGTATGGTTTTCCATTTATGTCAATCTCTTTTGGTTTCTTGCAGTAGTATTTTGTAGTTTTCTTTGTATAGGTCTTTTACATCCCTGGTTAGATTTATTCCTAAGTATTTTTTTTTTTTTTAGTGGCAGTGAGAGTGGATATTATAAATGGTATTGTTTTCCTGATTTCCTTTTCATCATTTTCTTTATTGATGTATAGGAATCCAACTGAATTTTTATGTTTATCCTGTATCCTCCTTCTGAGCTGGATCTTTCTATTAGTTCCAGTAATTTTCTTATAGTCTTCTGGGTTTTCTTTATATAGTATCATATCATTTGCAGATGGGGACACTTTAAGTTCTTCATTACCAGTTTGTATGCCTTTTATTTCTTTTTCTTGTTTTTTATTCCTCTAGCTAGGACTTTCAGCACAATGTTAAATAGGAGTGATGATAAAGAGCACCCTTGTATTGTTCCTGTTCTCAAGGGGAATGTTTTCAGCTTCTCTCCGTTAAGAATGATGTTGGCCATTGTTTTTGCATGGATGCCCTTTATTTTGTTGAGAAATTTCCCTTCTATACCTATTTTTGAGAGTTTTTATCAGGAATGGATGTTGGGCTTTGTCAAATGACTTTTCTGCATCAATTGAGATGATCATGTGATTCTTTTCTTTCCTTTTGTTTATATGGTGGATTACGTTGATTGATTTTCTAAAGTTGAACCATCCTTGAATACCTGGTAGGAATCCTACTTGGTTGTTGTGTATTATTTTTTTGATATGTTGTTGAATTCTCTTGGCTAGAATTTTGTTGAGAATTTTTGCATCTAGATTCATGAGAGTTATTGATTCGTAATTTTCTTTTTTCATGGTGTCTTTGGTTTTGGTATCAGGGTTATGCTGGCTTCATAGAATGAATTAGGAAGTATCGCTTCCTTTTCTGTGTTCTGAAACAGTTTGAGCAGTACTGGCATGAGCTCTTCTCTGTTTGGAAGAATTCACCAGTGAAGCCTCTGGGCTAGGGCTTTTTGTTGTTAGGAGTTATTTTTTTTTTTTAATTACCTTTTCAATCTCTTGTTATGGGTCTGTTCAAATTTTCAACATCATTTTGTGTTAGTTTAGGTAGGAGTGTGTTTCTAGAAATTTTTCCATTTCCTCTAGGTTTTCAAATTTGTTGGAGTATAGTTTTTCATAATACTCTGTTATGATCCTTTTTATTTCAGTTGCGTCTGTTTTAATGACCCCCATTTCATTTCTTATTTGGGTTATTTGTGTCCTTTCCTGTTTTTCTTTTGTCAGTTTGGCGAGTGGTTTGTTGATTTTGTTGATCCTTTCTAGGAACTAACTTTTGGTTTTGTCGATTCTATTGTTTTTCTATTCTCTATTTCATTTTTTTCTGCTCTGATCTTTATTATTTCCTTTCTTCTGGTGGCTATGGGCTTCTTTTACTTTTCTCTCTCTATTTGTTCAAGTCGTTTAGCTAACGTTTTGATTTTGTCCCTTCTTTTTTGGTGTGTGCATCTAATTGCAATAAATTGACCTCTGTGGACTGCCTTTGCTGTGTGCCAGAGGTTTTGATATGATGTCTTTTTCATTCTCATTTGATTCTAGGAATTTTTTTATTCCATTTTTGACTTCTTCTATTACCCAGTGTTTTTAAGCAGGATATTATTTAGTTTTCATGTAATTGATTTTTTTTACTTGTTCTTTTTGTTGTCAATTTCTACTTTGATGATGTTGTGGTCAGAGAAGATACTCTGTATTATTTCAGTGTTTTGGATTTTGTTGAGGGTTGCTCTGTGGCCTAAGATGTGGTCTATTCTGGAGAACGTTCCATGTGCATTGGAAAAGAATACGTACTTTGCAGCTGTTATGGTGGAATGTTTTATATATGTCTATGAGGTCATGTTGGCTGATTGTGCCTTTTAGCTCTTCTGTATCTTTGCTGAGTTTCTTTCTAGATGTTCTGTCCTTTACTGAGAGTGGTGTTTTGAAGTCTCGTACTATTAATGCAGAACTGTCAATTTCTGCTTTCAGTGCTGTTAGAGTTTGTTTTATGTATTTTGGAGCCCTGTCATTGGGTGTTTTGATGTTTATTATGGTTATGTCTTCATGATGGATTGGCCCTTCAATCATTATATAGTGCCCTTCTTTGTCTTTTATGGTGGATTTTGTTTCAATGTCTATTTTATCTGAGATTAGTATTGCCACTCCTACTTTTTTTTTTAGTAGTTATTTGCTCGATATATTTTTTGCATCCTTTGATTCTTAGTAAATTTATGTCTTTGTTTCTAGGGTGTGTCTCTTGCAGACAGCATATTGATGGATCCTTTTTTTTTTGTACATTTTGTCACTTTCTGTCTTTATGGGTGCATTTAGGCCTTTTACATTCAGTGTAAAAAAAGAAAAAAAAATTACTGATAGGTGTGAGTTTATTGCTATCATTTTGTAGTACTTTTTTTTTTGGTGTTGACATTTTCATTGTGCCTCTTAGTCTCCTGTGCTGAATTCCTTTTGTTTGTAGATTTTTTTTCACTTCTGTTGTTTTTGTAGATTTTGTTTTTATTGAGACTTTATATTTTTATTCTTTATGTTGATGAGTAGGTTTGTTAACTTTTTTTGTGGTTACCTTGAAATTTACCATTATCTTCCTAGGTTTGAACGAATCTATTATTACTTGGTATTGCCTTGCCTTCCTCTTCATCAGAAAGTTCTATTCCTACACCGTTTATCCCCTCTTTTATTGTTCTGACATTGTTGTCATTTACAGATTAATGTCTCTGGTTCCTTGTTGTAATTCTTTTGGTTTTGGATAGTCCTTGAGAGCTCATTTCCTAGGTTGGTATCTAGCTGGTACAATCCTGCATCCTAGATTCAGTCTGTGGTCTGATGTTATTTGTTGTCAGACTGAAGGACTCCCTTTACTAATTCTTGTAATTTAGGTTTGTTTTTTACACATTCCTTTAATTTTTTCCAGCTGGAGAGAGCAGAGAGGACAAGAAACCAGGAAACAGAAGCTGAAGAGACAAGGAGCACAAGAAACCAAGCTGCCTCAGTCTCAAAAGGTATGGCCTTGACTTCAGGTGTTTCAAAGAGTGGAGCCATGGTCTCTGGTGTTTCTGAGGGTGGAGTTGCTACTCATATTGACTAGAAGAATGGTGCGGTCTAAAGCAGAGGGAGCAGAGTTGCTGTCCCATTCCGCCTGGAAGGTGGAGCTGAAGCCCAGAGCTAAGGGGCCTCCACTCAGAATCTGGAGGGTGTGGCCAATACCTAGAGGCTGGAGGGCAGGGTCATTGTGCAAATTGTCTCAGAGAACAGATGATTATTTTCAAAGCTTTGAGGGCTAATATTATGTGTTCTGCGGACTTCCGTGGTGGCTGTTAGCCCTTCTTTTCCTCCAGTTTCTCCCATTTGTAATGGAAATGTCTAGCTTGTGCCTGTTCTGCCATGTACCTTTGGAAGCACATAACTTGTATTCTTGATTTCACAGATAAAGAAGAATTTTTGGATTTTAGACTTATAATTAAAACTTTTACTATGATATGCTGGCGTGAATATATTTTATATTTGCAAGAATGTGATTTTTGGGGGGCCAAAGGATGGAATGTCATGGATTGAATTATGTCCCCCCAGAATGTATGTATCAGTTTGGCTGGGCCATGGTTCCCAATATTGTGTGATTTTCCATTTTGTTGAGGGAGGATGGATGGCATTTGTGTTAGTGAGGCAGGACTCAATCTATAAGACTGAATTGTGTCTTTAGGCAATCTCTTGAGATATAAAAGAGAGAAGCCAGCAGAGAGACAGGGGACTTCATACCACCAAGAAAACAGTGCCGGGAGCATAGTGCATCCTTTGGAGCCAGGGTCCCTGTGTGGAGAAGCTCCTTTTCCTGGGGAAGATTGATGAGAAGGCCAACAGATAAAGTCTTCCCCTGACACTGACACCCCGAATTTGGACTTTTAGCCTGCCTTACTTCAAAGAAATGAACTTCTTTTTTTTTTTTTAAAGCCATCCACTTGTGGCATTTCTTTTATAGCAGCACTAGATAACTAAGATGGGTAGAATTGTCATTTTCACAACATTGAGTCTGTATATCCATGAGCATGGTATGTTTTTCGATTTATGTAAAACTCTTGGTTTCTTGCAGTAGTATTTTGTAGTTTTCTTTGTATAGGTCTTTTACATCCCTGGTTAAATATATTCCTAAGTATTTTTTTTTTTTTTAGGAGCTGTTATGAATGGTATCGTTTTTGTGACTTCCTTTTCATTGTTCTCTTCATTGGTATATAGGAATCCAACTGATTTTTGTATGTTTATCTTGTATCTTGCTACTCTGCTGAATGTTTCTATTAGTTCCAGTAATTGTCTTGTGGAGTCTTTTGGGTTTCCTATTTATCGTATCATATCATCTGCAAATAGGGACAGATTAACTTCTTCATTACCAGTTTGTATGCCTTTTATTTCTTTTTCTTGCCCTATTTCTCTAGCTAGGACTTTCAGCACAATGTTAAAATAGGAGTGGTGATAAAGGGCATCCTTGTTTTGTTCCTGTTCTCAAGGGGAATGTTTTCAGCTTCTCTGCATTAAGAAAGATGTTGTTTAAGTTGTTTAGCTAGGACTTTCAGCACAATGTTAAATAGGAGTGGTGATAAAGGGCATCCTTGTTTTGTTCCTGTTCTCAAGGGGAATGTTTTCAGCTTCTCTGCATTAAGAAAGATGTTGTTTAAGTTGTTTAGCTAATGTTTTGATTTTGTCCCTTTCTTCTTTTTTGATGCATGCATCTATTGCAATAAATTGACCTCTGAGGACTGCCTTTGCTGTGTGCCAGAGCTTTTGATATGTTGTCTTTTCATTCTTGTTTGAGTCTAGGAATTTTTTGATTCCATTTCAGATTTCTTCTATCGCCTAGTGGTTCTTAAGCAGGGTGTTACTCAGTTTCCATGTAATTGATTTTTTTTCCTTGTTCTTTTTGTTATCAATTTTTACCTTGATGGTGTTGTGATCAGAGAAGATACTTTGTATTATCTTAGTGTTTTGGATTTTGTTGAGGGCTGCTCTGTGGCCTAAGATGTGATCTATTCTGGAGAATGTTCCAAGAGTGTTGGAAAAGAATGTGTACTTTGCCGCTGATGGGTGGAGTGTTTTACCTATGTCTGTGTGGTCAAGTTGGCTGATTGTGCCCTTTCTCTCTTCTGTATCTTTGTTAAGTTTCTTTCTAGATGTTTTGTCCTTTACCAAGAATGGTGTTGAATTCTCCTACTATTATTGTGGAAATGTCAATTTCTGTTTTCAGTGCTGTTACAGTTTGTTTTATGTATTTTGGAGCCCTGCCATTGTGTGTGTAGATGTTTATTATGGTTATGTCTTGATGATGAATTGTCCCTTTAATCATTATATAGTGTTCTTCTTGGTCTTTTATGGTAGATTTTGTTTTAAAGTCTATTTTATCTGAGATTAGTATTGCCACTCCTGTGCTTTTTTGGTAGCTGTTTGCTTGATGTATCTTTTTCTATCCTTTAAAGATTTTTAATAAATTTACATCTTCATTTCTAAGGTGTGTCTCCTGTACGCTGCATGTTGTTGGAGTCTTTTTTTTTTTTTAAATCCATTCTGTCACTCTCTGTCTTTATTGGTGTGTTTAGGCCATTTACATTTAGTGTAATTATTTATAGGTGTGAGTTTATTGCTTTCATTTTGTAGTGCTTTTTTTTTCTTCATTGTGCTGTTGTTTTCTTTTTTCCACTTACTCTCCTGTGCTGAATTCTTTTGTTTGTGGATTTTTTTTTCATTCACTTCCTTTTAGTAGATTTTGTTTTTACTGAGACTTTATGCTTTTCTGCTATATTTTGATGAGTGGGTTTGTTAACTTTCTTTGTGGTTACCTTGATATTTACCCTTATCTTCCTCGGTTTGAATCAGGCTATTATTAATTGGTATCACTTTGCCTTCCTCTCCATTAGAAAGTTCTATACTGTCTTAGTCATCCAGTGGTGCTATAACAGAAATACCACAAGTAGATGGCTTTAACAAAGAGAAATTTACTTCTTCACAGTAAAATAGCCTATAAGTCCAAATTCAGGGGTCAGCTCCAGGGAAAGAGTGTCTCTCTCTGTTGGCTCTGGAGGATGGTCCTTGTCAATCTTCCCCTGCACTAACAGCTTCTCTGTGGAGGATCCCTGGGTCTAAAGGATGCGCTCTTCTCCTGGTGCTTCTTTCTTTGTGGTATGACATCCCCCTCTCTACTTGCTTCCCTTTCGTTTTTATCTCTGGAGAGATAAAAGGTGGTGCAGGCCACACCCGAGGGAAACTCTTTTTACATTGGATAAGTGATGTGATGTGGGTAAGGGTGGTGTTACAGTCACCTAATCCTCTTTAACATAAAAATTGCATTCACAAAGTTGATGACAGCCGCACAATACTGGGAATTATGGCCTAACCAAGTTGACACATATTTTGGGGAGACACGGTTCAATCCATGGCATATACCTACACTGTTTATTCCCTCTTTTATTGTTCTGACATTATTGTCATTTACAGATTAACCTCTCTGTTTCATATCTGGCTGGTACAATCTTGCATCCTAGATTCAGGCTGTGGTCTGATGTTGTTTGTTCTCAGACTGAAGGACTCCCTTTAATAATTATTGTAAGTTTGCTTTGGTTTTTAAATATTTCCTTAATTTCTGTTTATCTGGAGATGTCCGAATTTCACCATCACATTTGAAGGAGAGTTTTCCAGGATGTGTTATTCTTGGTTGGCAATTTTTTTTTCTTTCAAGGTTTTATATATGTCATCCCATTGCCTTCTTGCCTGCATGGTTTCTGCCGAGTATTCAGAGCTTAGTCTTATTGTTTCTCCTCTGTATGTGACTTTTTGTTTTTCTTGGGCTGCTCTCAGGATTCTTTCTTTTTCTTTGGTTTTAAAGAGTGTAACTATGATATGCCTTGGTGATTTTCTTTTGGGTTCTATCCTATATGGAGTTTGTTGAGCTTCTTGGATGGTTAACTGTTCATCTTTCATAATATTAGAGAAGTTTTCTGTGAGCAATTCTTCAATGATCCTCTCTGTGTTTTCCATTTTTCCCTCGTGTTCTGGAACTCCGATTACTTGCAAATTTTTGCTTTTGATTGTATCCCAGATAATTTTCAGGGTTTCTTCATTTTTCTTTGTTCTTTTTTCTGATTTTTCCAGAGTTGTATCCAAGTTTTTGTCTTCAATTTTGCTGATCTTGTCTTCTGTCTTTTCAAACCTGTTCCTCAGCCCTTCTATGACACTGTCCATTTCTGAAATGTTGTTTTTTATCTTTTGGATTTCTAACTGATGTTTTTGTATGATTTTTAGTTGTGAATTTATTTTGGCATTTTATTCCTGTATTATTTTTCTGAATTCTTCCAATTTTTTGGTCTGTGTTTTCCATGAATTTGTCTTTTTTCCTCATTTTTGTCTGCCTTTTGCTTCAACTCTTGGATAGCTCTGAATATCAGGTAGTTCTAGTGCCTTTTCTTCTACTGGAAAGTCATCCGGTATTTTATTTTGGATGCCTACTAGGATCTTCCTCTCCTGTTTTTTATGTTTTGATATTGTCTGCTGTCTTTGGGACATTCGGTAGTTATTTTCTTTGTTTATTGATTGTAGATTTGTTTCATTTTGCTTTTATGTTTTTCTTTGGTTATGTCTGAGTAGGCTGGCTGTGTGGTGTTTGTTGTTTGCTGGTCTCTGGACATGATAGTTTTCATCTCCTTGTCCAATGGGCAGGGCCAGTCACTCAGCTATGGTGTCACAGCACAGTTTCAGCTCAAGGGGAGAGTCTGGAATGGGTTTTTTGTGGCACCTTCTAGGGCCAACAGGGTGGGCCAGGAATCATTGCAGGGCAGATTCTAGTAGGCCATGCCTGTGCTGCTCAGGGGTGTGATGTTCAGCACCCAGTGCTTGCAGGCAGGAAGGAGGGGGGAGGTTGTGATGTGTGGAGCTAAGATAGGTATGGGAAAGAGGAGAGGATGGAGAAGCAGTTGCCAAAAATAAACAAACAAAAAAAAAGTGGTAAAGGAGCTTCCTGTTGGAGTGGAGAGATGAGAAAGTGAGAAATGGAGAAAAGTAAAAGGAAAGAAAAGGGAAAAAGAAAAAAATATATATTGTAAAAAAAAGAAGCAAATCGAAGCTTCTAGGAATCCCACCAGTGAAGCTGCAAAGACCGGGTAGTGCCACACAATACAGCTTGGCTAGAAGGGGTAGAGATGTCACTCAGCGCCAGGTATTCAGGAGACAGGAAAAGAGGGTAAGTGTGAAGAGACGAGAACCTGAGAAATGAAGAAAGACAAAAAGGAAAAATGAGAAGAAAATAAAGAAAAAAGAAATGCCCCCAGGGATCCCACTAGTGTGGCTGTGCAGGACCAGGTAATTGACTCCCAAGCTGCACAGTATAGTCCAGCTAGAAGGGGCTCCCAAGTCATGAAAAGAAAAAGAAAGCAAACAAGACACAAGGAACAGAACAACAACAACAAAGAAAAACAAAACAAAAATAAAGCCCTGGGGATCCCATGGATGTGGCAGCGCGGGCCGGGGTGGCAGTTCCCCAGTCGAGTGGTGCTTCACAGCCTTTCAAGAAGGAAAAATGGTACTTGCAGCCCGATGTTCGAGAGGAAGAGGCGGGGGGAGGGGGTGGGGAGATGGTGAGCGGCATGGAAGAAATGAAAAGAAGCTGAGAAAAGCAACATAAGCAACAAACAGATAGCAGTCAGGGAGCTGACCAGTGTGGGTGGGGTGAATCCAAGAGGCATGGGGCTGAAGCCAGTGTCTCCCGGTCAAGAGACTGTGGCCAATGGGAAGCAGAAGAGGCTGAGCCGGGGGGTGGGGAAACGAGAAGGATGATGGGTGGGAAAACGTATATTGCTGGTTACTGGGTGCTGTGTCTCCTGCTGGGAGCTCTGTGAAGCTGCTTTTCTGTACTCCCTGTCTGCCGATCACCAGTGTGGGCAGGGTGAATCCAAGTGGCAGGGACCCTGCACTTCCCAGCTGGCTGAGCGACCACAGCCAGATATGAAGCAGGGGAGGTCAAGCAGGGGGGAAAGGATGGGAGGTGGGAAAATGTATATCACTGGTAACTGGGTGCTCTGTCTCCTGCTGGGAGCCCCCCTGAAGCTGCTTTCCTGTACTCCCCATCTGCCAGTCTCCTACAGGAGTCCGAGATGGCAAATATCTACATTAGATAATAGGGGACCTTCACATTATCTCTCCTCACTCTCTGTTCTCTGTCAGTTTCTTATTCCATTTGGTGCTTGGCTGAGTTCTTTATCTCTTTATTGGACACTTAGAGTTCCAGAATTGATATTTGTCTCTGTTTTACTTAGTTTCTTGGGTCTTTGCTGTGGAGAGATGGCATGGTGCTTCCGTCTACAGTGCCATGTTGGCTCTGCCTCTGTTGTTTTCTTTTTTCAACGGTGTGTTTGCCTGGTGTAAGTATCACGGTTCTCCTCCATAAATTATTTCTCACTCTTGTATGGTAAAAGCTGCGTTTTCTGGGCACTCCACGTGTGGGTCTGTGTGTCTGTGGGTCTAACCTGATGAATCCACTCTAACATACCATTTTCCCAAAGCTTTAAGATACCTTCTTCTATGGTAGACCAAAGCAGATCTGGTACTTCAACTTGATTTAGTGTAGGCCACCACAAAATCCGTCCTGCAGTAAACCAACCAAATAAACTATGAGATCCTTTCCTAAGCACTCGAGCTGAAACACTGAATGTAGAGTTTTTGTTTAGTGGGCCCATGTCAGTAAACTCACTCATCCAACTTTATGTCCTTGCATCATTATCCCACACCCTTTACAACCATTCCCACACATATTCCCCAGGTTTCTGTTTGTACATATTAATAAAGTCAAGGAGTTGTTTTGGAGTATAATGTACCTCTGCTTGGGTCACACTTTGTACTTCGTATTTTGGTGCTTTTTGGAACTTAAGGCTAGTTATACGTCAAGAAGCAAAAATGGCTGGTGGGGATGGGTCCTGGTAATGTTCAGCAATGTCTTGTAAGGCATCTACCTTAGTCGATGCCCCATGCAGCTCCCCAGATGCTGTCCCAGATAATATCTCAAAGACTCTTCAGGCACATTTGAGTTAATATCATCAGATGGGGGTGGAAGAGATTTTTTGGGGGGGGCAGTGGCTTAAGAGAGAAAGATGATGGGAGCTCTTGAGATGGGAGTTGGATGGCTGGCTCTGTTGGCAGGAGTGAGTCAATGGAATTTAGGGCTCAGTGTTGCCAGCTTCCTGATTATCTGCCCATAGGTCCCCATCCCAAGTTTCAGGATCCCTTTTCCTCCCAATCAATGCCCTGATTTTAACTTCAGACATCCTTCAAAGTTGGGAATTAAATTGGCACTGTAATTCAGCCACTGTTATGATCAGACTCTGGGTTTGGTTTTTGGCAATATCAACTCTGTTAGTATAAGAAATGAGGCTTTCTTTCATGACACAGGTGGCAACTTTCAGGCCTTTTACGTGGTGCTTCAGTTGTGACTCTGAAGCCCTGAGCTCATCTCTTTCACTATTTTTTCTAGCGAAAGTAGGATCAATCTAACAGCTTCCCTTATTTTGACAAAATTGTAAAAATGTATCAAACATGTGATCACCCAGAGCCTGAATTCTCACCAGCACTTGATCTATTGATGGAGACATCTTGCACATCTTGCATGCCACGGATTAGCAGCTCCCTCTGTACTAGTGGATGAAGAGTCATTAGCACCTTTAAGACTAGTCAGACTTGAGAACCAATTTAGAAAACTCATCCTTATGATTTTGTTTCTCTAGAACCACTGTCACTACCAAATGTTTTAGGCTGGGTTCTCTAGAGAAGCAAAACCAGTCAAGTGTATGTAGATAGAGAGAGAGAGAGAGAGAGATTTATCTCAAGGAAATGGCTCATGTGGTTGCAGAGGCTGGCAAGCCCCAAGTCCATGGGTTAGCCGTCAGGTTGGTGGCTTCTCTCAACTCACATAGCTACAGGGGCTGACAAACCCAAGATCAGCAGGTCAGACGGCAGGTTGCAGGCTCACAGGCTGTGGATGCTGAGGAGTCTAAGGTTGGCATATAAGACAGCAGGGTGCTGGCTCAAATCCCAAGAACTGGAGGTCATATGATGATGAGCTGGATGCAGGATCCAGAGCAAGCAAGTGAGCTTTGCCCGAACATCCACATATTTATTGGATGCAGGCCACACCCTCGAAGAAACTCACCTTACAACTGATTGGCTGATCATCAGATCACATCATGGAGGATGACTGTATGATTATGTAACTACCAAACTACATCATTATGTAACTGCCAAGCCACTGAGAATCACGGTCCAGCCAAGCTGACACACAATCTTAACCATCACAGCTGCTTACCGAAAGGTCAAAAGGTCAGCAGCTCAAACCCATCAGCCACTCATTGGGAAAGATTACAGCCTGGAAAACCCTATGGGGCAGTTCTACTCTGTCATTTTGGGTTGCTATCAGTCAGAATCAACTCGAAGGCACACAATAACAACAGAGGAAAACCAGAATGTTCCTTAGAAGCAAGCATGGCAAGACTTGAGCTCACATCTTTGGACATGTGATCAGGAAAGACCAGTCGCTAGAAACAGATGTAACATTTGGTAAAGTTGTGGGCCAATAAAAATGAGCAAAACCCTCAATAAGATAAATTGCCACAACAAACATACCAAAAATCATGAAGAAGGTACAGAACAGGGCTACATTTTGTTCTATTATACATGTGGTTGTCATGCGTCGGACCTGACTTGATGGCAAATGAGAACAACAACCAAAGAAAGCCAGAGTACGTTTTTCTCCATTTGGCCTTTTTTTCTTTGAGTTCTTTCTCCCACATGGCTTTCATAAGCTGACCTGGAACATGTCTTGAGATGGAGCTGCCTTTGTCTAATAATGCCTGGGCACACCAATTAAGCCAGCTGTGTGTCTGACTTAAAAAGAATACCTCTCTAATTTTATTCTTCCTCCAACTCTTAACTAGGGGAAAAGGAATCTTTCATGTATTTCAGCCAAGTTCACTGAAACTCCACATGGCCTTATGCAATAAAAAATGCTTCTTTACTTTGCTCTTATCTTGTTACGTATATTTCCCTCTAAGATTTTGCCTCGGGAGAGGAGTGTGTAAAGGAGAGATTTAGATGTTTGTGATTCAGTATTTCCTCTCTGCTGCATTTTGACATGATTTCAGTTTACTGCTACAGTGGCTTTCTCTTGGTGACACAGCTTCCCAGGGGTTTGAGAGCTACACAGTGAGAACAAAGACTGGTCCAGCTCAGAATGTTAGGAAGTTTTACTGACCTGTGTGAAGGGTATCATGGAAATAAGCAAAATGATGGCTCAAGGCCAGCTCAGAAAAGTCAACTTTATCAGAGGTTTATATAGATTATGCTCTGCTTCTGTTGTACAGTGATCCCTTATTTAGCCAGTTCCTTTCAATATAAAAGCCTGCATGCCATGACCTGCCAGGAGGTGCGATTACATCCCCAGTTTTCAACATACAAGAGAGAGGCTTACATATAGGAGTTTTTGTCCAGGAGCTTGGGGTTTTTGAAATGCCCTGGCTTATCCCCGTTGGCTCAAGATGTTACTAATTTATTGGTGCCAAGACTACCTTTCAGAGTTATTGGTGCCGTCCCTGATGTGCAATATCAGTGGTTCAGAGCTGCACAGCTGATATGGAAAGTAAGGAATCCTAGCTCTACCTGACTTAGAGGTCATGCAGTCTTAGTCGATCAGCCAAACCATGACTCACGGAGATATGTTTAGCCAGAACTCTTTGGCCTGTGGAGTGTTTTTGAAATCAATTAGTTGCCATCTTTTAAAAATCTGTATACTTTTATCCTTTAAAAATATAAAAGCTATGCCACTCTGGGCTGGCATTTCCACATTTTAATGATGGGTGGGAGTTGAGAAGTAGTAGTCCCCTGTAGACAGAGCTTATGCTCCTCAATTTGATATAGTCCTCACCACTTCCTAATGGGTCTAATGGACATAATATTAGGCCAAAATTAAAGATAGCCTAGGAATTGTGTCTCCTTAAGGGCAGTAGTAATTGTCTTATAAGGAATAAAATGCCATGGTGGAGACAGGACTGTCTAGGGAGGGCATGCCTTCTCTAAGGGGGGTGGCTGCCCTTCATCCAGCCCACCTGGTCCCTTCTGGTGTAAATTTGCAACCCCTGCACTACCACTTCCCTAATCAGAATTACTACAGGACTAAGGAAGAACTTCACTTATTATAGAGCGACAAAAGCACTGTCCAGGGAAACAAAGAAAAAGGGGACAAAGGTCAGAGCAGGCTGAGCGCAGACTCTGGCCCTTCACACGGGTGCCCAGTGGAGCTCCGTGCCGTTGTACTTGAGTTTACCTGTTCTAAACCAGCCTCTCTGTGAAGGCTGTCGTTCCGCTATGGAAGACACTGCTGGATAACGGCTAAAGCACTTGCTGTTTTGTTTCCAGAAATTTTTGTTCACAGTCAGCCCTCCAGCCTCATTTCTCTTAAAATTAAATGAGTAAATTTTACTTTTCCATTAAGAAAGTAATGCATGCTCATTATAGAAAACTGGGAAAATGCATAAAAATAAAAGGAAATTTAAAGATTACCTAGACTCACTACCACTGTTAATTTAGGGCAGTGTTCTTCCAGTTGCTTTGCTGTATGAGTATGTGTGTTTATTTATATCTATAAATTATATATATGTTATACATATAACAAATTATTTTATTTTATGAAAGTAAAAGTAATATATAGCCATTATAGAATATTAGAAATTACCAAAAATGTAAAGAAATAGCTGTAAATCAGATAGAGCCTCACCATATAGTAATAACATAATTGACTTGTTGGCATATTTGCTTATTATTATAGCTACACAGTTTATACACACACTTCAGATTGCTTTTAAAGCATAGTATACCCCAGAATAATCATAGTCCTAGATGGACTGTGGAAAGGGAGACTTGTGACAAATACTCCCTACTGGTAAGTAGTTTATTAGTCTATATATTTTAAAAAAAAAAATTGTTTAGATCACTCAGTACGATTTTTGAATAACCAGAAAATGACTCAGAATCCTTAAATGATCACTCTGTTGCTCTGTGCAACTGAAGTTTTAAGAACAGGCAAAAGTTTTGCTTTGGTGGATTGCTGGGCACATGCTACCATGCTTCTCACTGATCTCCTTGCCTTCGGTATGGCTTTCGCCATTCCATTCTCTACAGTGGCGCGCTAGTGATCCCTCTGAAGTTTGTCCTCGATCTTACCACTGTACTTCTTAGATCTCCCAGTGGCTTCTCCTTATCCCTGTTCTGAGGCCAAACTCCTTAACAATGGGGCATGTCTTAGTTATCTAGTACTGCTGTAACAGAAATACCACAAGTGGATGTCTTTAAACAAACAAATTTATTTTCTCACAGTTTAGGAGGGTAGAAGTCTAAATTCAGGGTGTGGCTCTAGGGGAAGGCTTTCCCTCTCTGTCGGCTCTGAAGGAATGTCCTTGTCTCTTTAGCTTTGGCTTCCTGGTTCCTTATAGATCTCCATGTGTCCTGGCATCTATTTTACCCCATCTCTGCTCACTCGCTTGTTTAATCTATTTAATATCTCAAAAGAAATGTACTCAAGACATACCCTAAACAATCCTAATAAAGATTGGAGCCTGGTGGTGCAGTAGTTAAGAGCTTCAATTGCTAATCAAAAAGATTGGCAGTTTGAATCCATCAGTCGCTCCTTGGAAACCCTAGGGGCAGTTCTGCTCTGTCCTGTAGGATCAAAATATGGCCTTGGTGATAGAAACGACACTAGAGATGTCATAATAGAATTTTCCAAGACCAATGTCTTGTTCATTGCAAATACTTTTTTCAACAATATAAATGGCGACTATACACATGAACCTCACTGGATGGAATACACAGGAATCAAATCAACTACATCTGTGGAAAGAGACAATGAAAACGCTCAGTATCAACAGTAAGAACAAGGCCAGGGGCTGACTGCAAAACAGACCATCAGTTGCTCCTGTGCAAGTTCAAGTTGAAGCTGAAGAAAATTAAAACAAATCCATGAGAGCCAAAATACAACCTAGAGTATATCTCACCTGAATTTAAAAAACATCTCAAGAATAGATTTGACACATAGAACACTAATGACCGAAAACCAGACAAGTTGTGGGATAACATCAAGGACATCATACATGAAGAAAGCAAGAACCAACCAGACCCACTGCCGTCAAGTCGATTCCGACTCACAGCGACCCTACAGGACAGAGTAGAACTGCCCTGTAGAGTTTCTGAGGAGTGCCTGGTGGATTTGAACTGCTGACCTTTTGTTTAGCAGCCGTAGCACTTAACTACCATGCCACCAGGGTTTCCGAAGAAAGCAAGAGGTCATTAAAAAGACAGGAAAGAAAGAAAAGAGCAAAACGGATGTCAGAAGAGACTCTGAAACTTGCTCTTGAACATAGAGCAGCTAAAGTCAATGGAGGAAATGATGAAGCAAAACAGCTGAACAGAAGATTTCGAAAGGCCGCTTGAGAAGACAAAATATAGTGAAATGTGCAAAGACCTGGAGTTAGAAAGCCAAAAGGGAAGAACACGCTCAGCTTTTCTCAAGCTGTAAGAGTTGAAGAAAAAATTCATGCCTTGAGTTGCAATATTGAAGGATTGTATGGGCAAAATGGAAACCCTGGTGGTGTGGTGGTTAAGTGCTACGGCTACTAACCAAAAGATCCGCAGTTCAGATCCACCAGGTGCTCCTTGGAAACTCTACGGGGCAGTCCTACTCTGTCCTGTAGGGTTGCTATGATTCAGAATCGACTCGATGGCAATGAGTTTGGTTTTGTTTTTTGGTTTATGGGCAAAATATTGAAAGACACAGGAAGCATCAAAAGAAGATGACAGGAATATACACAGTCACTGTACCAAAAAAACTGGTTGATGTTCAGCCATCTCAGGAGGTAGCATATGATCAAGAACTGATAACACTGAAGGAAGAAGTCCAATCTGCGCTGAAGATATTGGCAAAAAACAAGCCTTCAGAAATTGACAGAATACCAATACCAACTGACATGTTTCAACAAATGGATGCAGCACTGGAGGTGTGCAATCGTCCATGCCAAGAAATTTGGAAGACTGCTGCCTGGTCAACTGACTGCAAGAGATCCATGTTTGTGCTCATTTCAAAGAAAGGCGATCCAACAGAATGTTGAAATTACAGAACAATATCATTAGTATCACACCTAAGTAAAATTCCACTGAAGATAATTAAAAAGTAGTTGCAGCAGTACATCCACAGGAAACTGCAGAAAATTCAAGCTGGTTTCAGGAGAGGATGTGCAACCAGGGATATCATTGCTGATGTCAGATGGATCTTGGCTTAAAGCAGAAAATACCAAAAAGTTGTTTACCTATGTTTTATTGACTATGTGTGGATCATAAGAAATTATGGATAACATTACGAAGAATGGAAATTCCAGAACACTTAATTGTGTTCGTGGGGAACCTGTACATTGACCAAGAGACAGTCATTCTAACAGAACAAAGGGATACTGAATGGTTTAAATAAGGAAAGGTGTGTGTCAGGGTTGTATCCTTCACCATACTTATTCAGCCTGTATGCTGAGCAAATAGTGTGAGAAGCTGGAGTATAAGAAGAAGAATGCGGCATCAGGATTGGAGGAAGACTCATTAACAACCTGTGATATGCAGATGACACAGCCTTGCTTGCTGAAAATGGAGATTTGAAGCACTTACTGATGAAGATCAAAGACTACAGCCTTCGGTATGAATTACATCTCAACATGAAGACAACAAAAGTTCTCTCAACTGGGCCAATAAGCAACATCATGATAAACGGAGAAAAGATTGAATTTGTCAAGGATTTCATTTTACTTGGAGCTACAATCAATGCCCATGGAAACAACAGTCAAGAAATCAATGGATGCATTGCATTGGGAAAAAAAAAGTGTTAAAAAGCAAAGATGTCACTTTGAGAACTAAAGTGAGCCTTACCCAAAACATGGTATTTTCAGTGGCCTCATATGCATGTGATACATGGACAATGAATAACGAAGAACAAAGAATTAACACCTTTCTATTATGGTGCTGGCAATGAATATTGAATATACCATGGACTGCCAAAAGGACAAACTAATCTGTCTTGGAAATGCTACAGCCAAAATGCTCCTTAGAAGTAAGGATGGGGAGACTTGGTCTGTTGTACTTTGGACATGTTATCAGGAGGGACTAGTCGCTGGAGAAAAGCATCATTCTTGGTAAAATAGAGGGTCAGCAAAAAAGAGGAAGACCCTCAACGAGGTGGATTGACACAGTGGCTGCAATAATGAGCTCGAAGATAGCAACGATTGTGAAGATGGCATAGAACTAGGCAGTGTTTAGTTCTGTTGTACCTGGGGTCGCTATGAATCAGAACCAACTCAGATGGCACCTAACAACAATCTTGCCTCATTAACATAACAAAGACAGCCCCTTTCCATAGGGGATTTATAACCACAGGTATAGAGGTTAGGATTTACAACACATATTTTTGGGAAACATAATCCAGTCCATAACATTTCACTTTGGACCCCAAAATTTCATGTCCTTGCTACATGCAAAACACATTCACCCCATCTCTTCATCCAAAAAGCTTAAATCAACTCCAAGCCCAAAATCTCATCATCTGAATCATCTAAAACAATTATGGATGAGACTTTACTGGTATTCTGCCCCGGGGCAAAATTCCTCTGTGAACTTGTGAAATCTAGAATACAAGTTATCTGTTTCCAACATCCAGTGGTGTAACGGGCACAAGGCCATTACAAATGGAGAAATCGAAGGGAAAGAAGGGATAGCAGGCACCAAGAAAGTCCAAAACCCAGCAAAACAAATTACATTAGCTCTGAAGGCTTGAAAATAATCCTCTGTTCTTTGCGACCATCTGGGCAGGGGCCCCACCCTAAGACTCTGGGTGTTGGCCCCGGCCTCTGGATTCTGGGTGTAGGCCTGTCAGTGCTGGGCTTCGTCTCTGCCTTCCAGGCTCACTGGAACAGCAACTCTGCTCCCTCCACTTTGAGTGGCCCCATTCTCCTAGTTCATCTGAGTGGCGACCCTACCACCCTAGGCCCCAGCAGGCTCTGTACTTTTGTCCTGTGGTCATGGCAGCCCCACCTCCTCAACTTTGGGTGGCAGCCCCATTCCCCCTTGCACATCATAATGGTAGCCCCACAGTCTGGAACTGAGTTGGCAAAGATCTGACTTTTTGAAACCTAGAAGTCTGGGGCCCCACCCTTGGCTATTCGGGAGACTGTGTTCCCACCCTTTGAAACCGAGAAGGCCCTGCTTCCTATGTTCCTTTCAACAGTTCTGCTGATCTCTAAGCTTCTCCAGGGATGGTCCTTTTCTTTTCTTGGGGAACAACAGATGTAGCTCTTTTGGCCTGTTTCCTGCCTGTAGAATTCCAAAGGGCAGACAGCGTTCTTTCTTTTTGTTCTTTCTCTGTCCCTTTCAGCCTAAGCTGATGAGTTTTCTGCTGTGGTAGTTGTTCAGATCCATCAGTCATAGGCTTAATTTCTTTCTTTTTTTTTTTTAATAATATTTTATTGAGGTTTTGGTGAAAGTTTACACAGCAAGTTAATCTCTCATTTGACAATTTCCACACAAATTGTTCAGTGACATTAGTTCCATTTATCACATCTGTCAACATCCTCTTTTTTAAAAACAGTTTCTACAGTACAATTCAGTGACGCTGATTACATTCTTCTAGTTGTGCAACCATTCTCACGCTCCTTTCTGTGTTGTTCCTCCCTGTTGTGGGTTGAATTATGTCCCCCAAAAATGTGTATCAACTTGGCTAGGCCAGTATTCCCAGTATCGTGTGGTTGTGCATCATTTTGTGATCTGATGGGATTATCCTATGTGTTGTATCGTAACCTCTATGATGTTAATTAGAGGCAATTATATTAATGAGGCAGGATTTAATCTACAGGATTAGGTCGTATCTTGAATAATTCTCTTTTGAGATATAAAAGAGAGATTTGAGCAGAGAGGAGAGGGGCCTCCTACCAGCAAGTGAGAAGAATGAGGAGTGGAGCACGTCTTTTGGACCTGGGGTCCCTGTGCTGATAAACTCCTAGACCCAGGGGAAGACTGACGACAAGGACCTTCCCCCAGAGCTGACAGAGAGAGAGCCTTCCCCTAAGGCTGATGCCCTGAATTTGGACTTACAGCCTCCTGAACTGTGAGAGAATAAATTTCTGTTTTTTAAAGCCATCCACTTGTGTTTCTGTTATAGTAGTACTAGGTAACTAAGACAGTCCCTCATTAACATAAATTCACTCCTCTCTGAGGTTTCTATCTAATTTTTTGAGTTGCTGTTGTCAATTTGATCCCATATAGGTAGTTCTTAAACGACCATAATGCTCAAGGCAGATCTTTTTTAATAGTTAAGCCAAACTATTGTTTGGTTTTAACAGGCTTCATTTCTTTAACAGAAGGTTGTGTAGTCACATACTTGGTGAAAATTCTAAGACACGTATCCTTAGTTTGTACAGTAGAATTTTCCAAATCTTTAAACTTTGTTTTCATTTTGCATGGTTCATTTTTTTTTTTTAAGTTTTATTGTGCTTTAAGTGAAGGTTTACAAATCAAGTCAGTCTCTCATACAAAAGTTTGTACACACCTTGCTATATAATCCTAATTGCTCTCCCCCTAGTGAGACAGCACACTCCTTCCCTCCACTCTCTTTTTTCGTGTCCATTGGGCCAGCTTCCGACCCCCTCTGCCCTCCTATCTCTTCTCCAGACAGGAGCTGCCCACATAGTCTCATGTGTCTACTTGATCCCAGAAGCTCACTCTTCACCAGTATCGTCTTCTATCCCATTGTCCAGTCCAATCCCTGTCTGAAGAGTTGGCTTTGGGAATGGTTCCTGTCTTGGGCTAATAGAATGTCTGGGGACCATGACCACTGGGATCCTTCTAGTCTCAGTCAGACCATTAAGTCTGGTCTTTTTATGAGAATTTGGGGTCTGCATTGCTTGATTCATCTTTAAGTCTCTTTACTCTCACATTTTAGTATAAGCAGCAAGGAGAAGCAGTGTGGCCGCTTTAAGATCATACTTAGAAATCTCATCAGCCAGATATCCAAGTTCATCACTTACGAATTCTACTTCCTGCCAGGTATTTGAACATAATTCAGACAAGCTCTCTGCCACTGCATAAAAAGCATCACCCTTCTTCCATTGCCCAATTACATGTTCATCGTTCTCTTGTAAAGCCTCACTAGAAGCACATTTAGCATTTACATTTCTAGCAACATTCTGGTGCTGGCACCATACGTATTGTGTAAGATGATAGAGACTTTCTCTGTAGCTTTCTTCACTTTCTTCAAAGCCCTCATCAGAATCACCTTTGATGTCCATAATTCTACCAACAGTCTCTTTAAGACAGTCTAAACCTTTACTATTAACCAAAGCAAACCCATTGCTATAGAGTTGATTCCTACTCATAGCAACTCTATAGGACAGAGTAGAACTGCTACATAGGGTTTACTATTAGGCACCTTAAAACTCTTCCAGCCTCTACCTATTGCCCGATTCTAAAATCACTTCCACATTTTAGGTATCTGTTACAGCAGCACCCTATTATTCCCAGTACCAAGTTTTGTATTTGTTATCTAGTGTTACTACTGCTGAAATACCCCAAGTGGGTGGCTTTAGCAAACGAATTTATTTTCTCACAGTTTAGGAGGATAGAAGTCCAAAATCAGGTTGCAGGCTCTAGGGGAAGGTTTTCTCTCTCTGTTGGCCCTAGCAAAAGGTCATTGTCTCTTCAGCTTCTGCGTCCTGGTTCCTTGGACATCTTTATGTGTCTTGGCATGTAGTTTACCCCATCTCTGCTCTTTCATTGCTTGTTTAATCTCTTTCATATCTCAGAAGAGATTGATTGAAGACATAAACCACTTTCATATCTCAGAAGAGATTGATTGAAGACATACCCTACACTAATCCTGCCTCTTTAACGTAACAATGGCAGCATATTCCCAAATGGGATTATAACCACAGGCATAGAGGTTAGGATTTACAACATGTATTTTTGTGGGGCATAATTCAGTCCATAACAGGGCATAACAGTATTTCCTACCTTTTAATAAGGGTGTGAGAATTAAATGATTTAATGCATATAAAGTGCTTTGGAATAGTGCCTAGTGCATAGTAAGCATGGAGTTAATGTTAGCTATCATTAGTATAGAAGTCCCGGTAGTGTAGTGATTAAGTGCTTGGCTGCTAATTGAAATGTTAGTGGTTTGAACCCACCAGCAGCTCCGATGTGGCAATCTACTTCCATAAAGATTACAGCCTAGGAAGCCCTATGGGGCACCTCAGGGTCCCTACGAGTTGGAATTGACTTGACTACACACAATAACAAGAAAAATCATTAGTATGGGGTCCTTGGGTAATGCAAACAGTTAATGCACTCAGCTGCCAGCTGAAAAGTTGGTGGTTTGAGTCTAGCCGGAGGTGCCTTAGAAGAAAGGCCTGGTGATCTACTTCTGAAAAAGCAGCCGTTGAAAGCTCTGTGACACACACAGGATTGCCCTAAGTTGGAATTGGCTTGATGGCAGCTGGTCTTACATCGTTATTCTTCTTTTCCCTTACTGCGTGGGACAAGGCTACTGTAGCCCTGGATCCTTATCATTAAAGTCCATTCTCAGAAAAAGAAAAAAATGTTTGTTAATTTCAGTTTGGAAAGTAAAGAGCTGCAGTTGGTCTGTTCTGGGTCATGTGCCTACACCAGTGGCTGTGGTATGATTGAGGTCTGTTACTGAAAGGTGTAGGGGGCACTAGGTGGTGGCCAGGATGACGTAGGGCAGAGAATCATAGGTCTGTGTGCCACTTTTCCCCCTTTCCATCCTATCGGGTTCTCTCCTTGAGATTTTCTGCTCCTGATTTATAAAAGCCTTGTCTTTTATAGTCTGTTAAGGATGTCATACTATTTCTCATTCCTACAATTTCATGATCCTCATTTGAGTCTTTAGCATGATGTTCCCTTTTCCCTAATCTGGGATCTTTTGCTTAGGTCCCATGCTAGGTGTGTTTATCAGTATAACTGTTGTGTTAACAAACAAACCCTGGTGTATCATCGGTAATCTTAGAAAATAAGAAGTCACCTGGCAACTTCTCAGCTTAATAATTTATACCTAGTCTACCATACCACCATTTTTTTTTTTTTTTTTTTTTTGCATTGGGCAATTCGCTTTGGAAAAATTTGCTGCAAAAGCATCTTTAATGTGTTAAAAAGCAAAGATGTCACCTTGAGGACTAAGGCATGCCTGACCCAAGCCATGTAATTTTCAGTTGCCTCATATACATGCAAAAGTTAGTCAATGAATAAGGAAGACCGAAGAAGAATTGACGCCTTTGAATTATGGCGTTGGTGGTGAATATTGAATATACCATGGACTGCTAGAAGAATGAACAAATCTGCCTTGGAAGAAGTACAGCCAGAGTGCTCCTTAGGAGTGAGAATGGCAAGACTTCATCTCACATACTTTGGACATATTATCAGGTGAGACCAGTCCCTGGAGAAGGACATCATGCTTGGTAAGGTAGAGAGGGTCAGTGAAAGAGAGGAAGACCCTCAATGAGACGGATTGACACAGTGGCTGCAACAATGGGCTCAAAGATAGCAACAATTGTGAGGATGGCACAGGACCAGACAGTGTTTCATTCTGTTGTACATGGGGTCGCTATGAGTTGGAACCGACTTTACGGCACCTAATAACAACAACAACAGTCCACTAAAATATTAACATCTTCCATGTTAATTTAAAACAAATCAACTTTCTGTGCATATCTCAGGCTTATTTTGGGCTGGCCGTCTGCAGTGGGGAAAGGAGACTTGTTCTCTATTTCCTCTGTTGGTGCTTCTCCTCCACCTCCCTTGCATCTGGGGAATATACAAGGTATGATACTGCAACAGAATAACTGCAGAGGCAGATAGTAGACTACAGCTGTCTCCTAATAAACCAGAAATTAAAGAATTCCATTCATCTCACTGTTTTTTTTAATAAAATAGAGCTACTTCTCATAAAATGTTAACACATCATGAATTTATTGTTATTTTAAAATGATTTATTAGGTAAGTGTTTTTAAATGTTCTCAGTTTTAATTCTTAATGTATATTGATATATACCCCACACAAGCAAAAGCTGTTTGTGGTCCTCAATAGTTTTTAAGAATGTAGAGATCCTGAGACCAAAAAGTTTGAGACTTGCTCTTGAAATGCTTTGGGTTTTAAGATATGGATGTACCAGTTTTAAAATATATGCACACAACTCAAATGTGCAGTTTCAGGGCTTGTCCTCCTTTCTCTGGAGTGTTGGCCTCTGCTGTTGTGAGCTCTGGGATAGCCAGTCTTCTGGGATGTCCTTCAAATTTCCAACCAGGGTGCTCATTGTCTCCCGGGTCTGACTTAGGGACTGGGGATCTGGGGTTCAGTGTAGGGGGTCCTTTTTCTGTGTAGACCTGTTCTATGACCATTTCCATGCTACCTAACTGCCCTATGTTGGCATGAAGCACCCACCAGGAGTTTTCTTTCCAGAGTTCTAGGCAGGAAGTGAAGTAGAAGTCCCTTCTGCCCTCAAATTCTCAGTCTATCTGGAGGATTCCATTGCATGCCTCTGGCTCCTTCCCTCCATCCCCACTAACTCACCCCATTGGAGACAGGGTCTCAGAGATACTAACGTATGTCTTACTCACATACGTATGCTTTTCTCTCTAATCCTCCCTAGATCCCTTTAGATGGGTAGTGCTTCTGTGCCACAACTTATATCCTGTCTTGGAAACCAAAAACCAAACCAGTTGCCATTGAGTCAATCTTGAGTCATGGTGACCTCACGAGTGTTAGAGTAGAACTGTGTGCTATTGGGTTTTCAATGGCTGATTTTTCAAAGGAGATCGCCAGGTCTTTTTTCTGAGACACCTCTGGGTGGGTTCAAACAGCCAACCTCTCAGTTAGTAGTGAGTGTGTTGATCCTTTGTGCCATCCTGGGACTCCTACATCCTATCTACTTGGTGGCTTATTGTAAAAACTCAACAGTTTTGGCTCAAGCTTTGCTCACTGATACTCAAAGGTCTATTTCTGGAATTCAGAGGAAATACTTCTCTTTCCAGTGTGTGGTTCTTGCAATACATGACAATTTTTGCTACTGTGGGCTTCAAAAAGTCTAGTTTGAAATTCAAGTTTGGGCAAAGACTCCTTGTTCTGGCCTCTATCTACCCTTGCCCCGAGTGCAATGTATAAGGAGGGTTACGGTTGCTTGGACTGGTTTGGAACGAGTATAGGTAAAAGGAAAGGAGGGAGGAAAGACACCACAGCTTATGCAAGAGGAAATACTTTAATGTGATTCCACAGAGTCTACTTTTAGCATGCAGTGTTTACTGTCTCATCTGGAATCCTGGAGTTGGAACTGAAGAGTTGCTTTGTTCACGGGATGATTTCTCAACTCTATGAGGATGTCCCATTGTAAAGAAGCTGGTCGATTTATGTGCTTACCTCACACTTATATTTTTGAAATGGCCTACAACTCCAGGGACGGAGTGTTGCAGCCGTTTCATAGTGTTTGATCCAAGTTTCCCTGACCACATCATATGGGACGAGGGATAGACAATTGACTCAAAGTATGACCCAAAGACGACCGTAACAATATGTTCCATCCAACATGCTCTTCTTGCGGTGTAACCTTGCTGCATTCCCCTCAATGAGTGGAGTCTGTGTCCCTACCCCTTGAACCTGGACGGAACTTTATAACTGACCTATAGAATGCACTGTGTGATTTGTCAGCCTGTATCATAAAAGATAATACACCTTTTGCCTGAGGATGCTCGGGCCATGTAGAGAAGACACATGTAAAAGTTCCTCTGCCCTTAGAGGTCCCAGCCAACACCGACAACTGGCATTAGATTCTACACATGTGAATGTGGAAGCCTTTGAGATGACTCCAGCTGGGCCACCATTTAACTGCGAGCACCCTGATTGAGAACTGTCTGCCTGAGCCCAGCCAACCCTTGGAATTATGAGAAACAGTAATAGTAAATGATGGTTGTTGATTTATGCTGTTAAGTTTGGGGCATTTTGTTATGCAGCAATAGGTAACTGATATGTAAGGGGAGTTAATGGAGAGGTTACATAGTGCCTTTCTGATTTTTTCCCTAGCTTTTTTTTTTTTTGGAATTGGGGCACAGAGAGGTTATGCTGACTCAAGTTACTGAAGGGTATCATTTTGATCAGCCAGGTTGGACCATGTACAAAAGGAGCCACAAACGAGAGGAATGGAGATTTGCAGAGAGAAGAAATGAGACTCTGTGCCAGCAGGGAGAGAGGGGGAGAGAGTATTGCTAAGGTTTTGGATGGCTTTGTACTTCTCGATCTTATCTTTAGTGAGGGCTGGTTATACATCAGGCCTTGGTCCCTATGAGATGGTTTTATATTCTTCAATAAAAAAAAAACCCATTACCGTCAAGTCAATTTCGACTAAAAGTGACCCTATAGGACAGAGTAGAACTGCCCCATAGAGTTTCCAAGGAGCTCCTGGTGGATTCGAGCTGCTGACCCTTTGGTTAGCAGCCGCAGCATTTAACCACTATGCCACCAGGGTTTCCATATCCCATAACAATAAATGATAATTTTATTTTTCTTTTTTGCTTCACTACTTTGAGTGAGTTTTTGTTTGTTGCAACCAAATGACTCCTGAGTAACCAATCTGAAATGAAAAGGACATACCACTGGCTTCATGTAAAACAAATCACTGCAGAAAATATTTACCTGCTTTAAAAAATGAGAACACTTTGGTGATTTTGCTATTGTGCTAGTAACTCATTGCCATTGAGTCCATTCCGACTCATAGTGACCCTATAGGACAGAGTAGAACTGCCCCCATAGGGTTTCCAAGGAGCAGCTGGTGGATTTGAACTGTTGACCTTTTGGTTAGCAGCCTGAGCTCTTACCCACTGTGCCACCAGGGCTAGAGGAGGGGACATCTGTCTGTAAATTCCTAGTATCTACCTCCAAACACAGCATGACAACTGTGTCATTGTTATTGTTCATGGAATATTTCCTGCTATCTGCCTTCCCTGCACGTGGTAGGATTGTACTGCCTGGATCCTGTGGTGGGGTAGGACCACATGACCGGATTTGGCCAGCGAATAAGATGTGAGTAAAAGTGTTGAGTGTCACTCCTGGGCTGCCATTTACTTGTCCTTGTGAGTCCCTCCAGAGTTCTGTTTTTCCTCTGCCTGGTGACTAGCAATGGCTGCTTCGCCGGCCTCTGGGTCCTTGAGTAGGATGAGGAGGTACAGAAGAAGCCTCTCAGCTGATCCACAACAAAGTGAGGGTGAAAAACAAACCTTTACTGTTTTGTGGTACCAAGCATAATCCGGCCCATCCTGATTGATTCAGTGACCCCACATCACGCATTACCAAGAAAATCTGAACCCTCCAGGAAAACCTCCCTCGGCAGCCCTTCCTTCCCTCTTCCCTTTTCCCTTCAGATGTTTAGATGCTGAGGCTGGGCCAGTCTTTAAAGATTCTCATTCAACCTTAGGATACCTTCCAAGTGTCACATAAGTTCTCTGCTTTTTTTTATGATTAAAATTTTTTGGTTGATAGTTTACATACCTTACCTTAACTTTCTCCTCATCCCCTAAATATTCTCGGTAGACTCATTTTTTGTTTTAATTGCTTCACTGAAATTGGTTATCTAAAATAGACAGGCTACATAGATCAAGGCTGTTCTGATCCCCAGAATTCCAAGTATTTACTGTTGTCATATTGTTAAATATTTCAAAACTAAAAAAAAAAAAAAGGCAAAATGATGTGCTCCTCAAACTTTACTATACATAAAGTCACATAGGAATCTCGTTAAAAATGCAAATTATAGGGCCCCACCCAGGGGTTCTGATTCAGTGTCTGGGGTGAGGACGGAGAATCTGCGTTGCAGTGATACTGCTGTTGATGTTCTGTGGACTACAGCAGAGTAGCCCTGGATTAGATGCTGGTTTTTACTTTCCCCCAAGTCTGAAATGAAGATCAACATATGGGCTAATATCCCTGGGTAACAGTGGAGGCCTTCTCCGTGATTGCTGGTCTGAAGTAACAGAAGTAGCTCTTGTAAATGATCCAAGAATGAGGGCACTGGCCTTAGTAGCCTGTACTTGCCACACTTCTCTAAAGTTTGAAGTTGGGGCTGGAGGTGGAACAACTTCACTTCTCTCTGGGATTACTAAAATGTACATGTAAGCTTTATTTCTAAAGACAAACGCTGTAAACTAATAAACTGTTTAGAACTTTTAGTGAAAACACATTCACTGAGATTTCTTTGGCAGCCAAATTTTTGATTTTAGGAAATCACAAAAAAAATTATGTTAAACAGGAGAGGCAGTTTTCTGAGGACCTTGTTCTTTTGTTCAGTACCTTTGCTTCCTCTATGCCCATCTTGCTGGTGCAAGGATAGACACGCTGGCAACTGGGAAGATGCTGTCTCCTAAGTGGTGGCTCCAGCCAAGGGTTTCTTCCTTCCTCCCTCTCTACCTTCCTATTTCACCCTTCCACCATGGCCAGTATTAGCTGAGGTCACCAACTCGCTGAAAAGCCTTGAAGTCACAGAAGCAAAGACTAAAGAGGCTGAGAAGGATTTTAGATATTCTGTGGTCTGACCTATTCATTTTTGTTTTTATATGAGAAAATTGAGATTTAAAGAAGAGAAATAACTTCTGCCAGGTGATACAGCAAAATGCTGGCAGAGCAAGTACAATGAACAAGACCTCTTGACTCCCAGTCTGGTGTTTGTTCTTTGATTGTATCTTACTCTCATGGATTCTTCTGAACAGGACCAGTGTAGACAGTGGGATTGGTATTCATTGTTCATTCAGCAACCTCCAAACCCAAAACCAAACCTGTTGCCATCAGGTTGATTCTGACTCATAGCAACCCTATAGGACAAAGTAGAACTGCCCCATAGAGTTTTCAGGAAGCGCCTGGTAGATTCAAACAGCCGACCTTTTGGTTAGCAGCCATAGCTGTTAACCACTACGCCACCAGGGTTTCCTTCTGCAACCTAGACACCCAGAAATAATATGAGTATTGTTTTGTGATAATCGATGAAATATCAGACACAGGAAGGATCTTAGAGTCTCCAACTCCTATAAAAAACAAACAAAAAAACCCCCAAAAAACTCCTGTAGATGAGGAAATCAAGGCCCAGAGACGGTATTGGCCAAGACATGCATGACATAAAAGTTGGGAACATTCTAGAGAATGTCCCCTGTCATCTTATTAGAAACACGAAAGAAAATCTTTCTTGCTTCTTCCTAGATGTTTTGTGCTTCCTTCTCATGCTCTACCCGTGAGGAGAAAAAGGAAAATTAGTGTCCAAAGTGATACCAAAGGTGAAAAGCTGAGACTCCCAGAGCCTCCATGCTTCTAACATGAGTTTTCTTTGGCCTTGGCTTATTAATAATGCTACATTAAAACCTCATATATTCAGATCTCACCAACTTAGCATTAGTGACAGCTGTGACAGGGGCTAAACCGAGGTTTACCTTTGATATAAGAAAAAGTTGAACAAATTCTTACAGTTTATGAGATCTAAAGAGAATAGTTAGCCTATTTAAGGGAAGAATCTTTTAAAGTATTTTAGAAGCACCATTTAGAGCATGATCAGAACTCTCTGACCCGTATCTCTTGACCATTTTTATATTAATTGCATATTATTCTTACCTGCTCAATGAAGGAGTTCCCCTGAGAGTTTCTATCAGGGAATGTGTTGTTAGTCTAATTTAGTCATTATATATATATGTGTAAGCACTGTAACTGAATTGCACTTTTCTAAAAAAAATGCTCCAATTCAGATTTTTGTTTTCCTCTGGATTTCTTTCCAATAACGAGTATAGATTGATGAAGCTTTCCTACACTTGTAATATGTATGTGTATATATACTTGCTATGAGTCATCATGGGTTAGAGACACTATGACTTAGGAGCAATTGTACGGTAATATGATTGTTGCAGTAAGCATACACATTTCAGAATATGTGTGTCGTTATATTTTATTATGTACGAGACTAGTAAACAGGTTTGCAGCTTTGTCTTAGGTAATGAATGCCATTGGTAAGAAAGAATAAATGGATTTTTTGGATAAAAGCCTGATGCATGTAACAAGAAGGGTGTTAATTACAAAGGAGTTCGGGAGTTGGTAAGAGAGTATAACTGATGGCTGAAGAAGCCCTGGTGGCACAGAGGTTAAGTGCTTGGCTGCTAACTGAAAGCTCGGCAGCTCCTACTCACCAGTCTGTCCATGGGAGAAAAATGTGGCAGTTTGGCTCTATAAAGTTTACAGCCTCGGAAACTCTATGGGGCAGTTCTACTTTGTCTTATAGAGTTGCTATGAGTTGTAATCGACTTGACGGCAATGGGTTTGGTTTTGGCTTTTTTAGTTCTAGGAATTCTGGAGCCACTGCATTTGGCTGAAGACCGTGTCCTGGTTAGCAACCCTTTGTTTACTGAACCTGGGCCCACCAGTATCTAGGCTGTGGTGTAAATTCATAAACACAGAACAACAGATGACCTGAGCAACAAAAGTGAACATATGCCAAAGATAACATAAAAGATGAATCCAGAGAAAAGAGGCCTTGAGCAAAACTCCACGTCTAAATCAATTTTCATGGTGCAACTTAATGGTCTGGTTTAAGTGACCTGGATATTTAACCTCTTGTACACTTACCATCCACAGTAACTATAAGAACTAACAAACACTAAAACCTGATGTCCAAGAATAATAGTGCCAGAGGAGATGAAAGTTATACAAAGTTTTAGCTTCTAATTCTGCTTTGAATTGGTATACCTTGTCTTGATACTAGTCTTAAACTTCCTTTCTAACATTCCTTTTGTTTTTTATTTTAAAAAGCATTGTGAGGTTTAATTTGCATACCATGCGATTCACCAGTTGTAAGTATACAGTTTGATGATTTTTAGTTAGTTTATGGAGTTGTGCAGCCATCACCACAACCCAGGCTTAAAACACTCTCATCACCCCTAGATGTTCCCTAGTTCCTGTTTGCAGTTGTTGCCTACTTTTATCTCATCCCCACTGATCTTCTTCATTCTTTCTGGATTTGAATTACGTTTGGAGCCCTGGCGGTACAGTGGTTAAAGCATTCAGCTGCTAACTGAGAGGTCAGCAGTTCGAATCCACCAGCTACTCCTTGGAAACCCCATGGGGCAGTTCTACTCTGTCCTCTAGGGTCGCTGTGAGTTGGAATCGACTGGAAGACAATTGGTTTGGTGGTTTTATTTTTTGTTTTTTGGCACTGTGTTTGTAAAAGTAGGCACGTGACTATTTTGAGAGGCAGGTTATGTTGAAACAGCTTTATTTTTTTAATCCATAAATATCTGTTACTGACAAAAGTGGAAAAATCCTCAAGACTAAATCTTACTGAAGTGGTATCTGTTTACAGTACATATAGAATGTGCTTTGACAGGTAAGTAGAACACTGAGATTTGTACAGAAGCAGTTGCGAGGGCACTGCTCACCATGAAGCTTATGAGTAATGGAGAAACTGCAAAGGTACAGGTAGAAAGGTATTTCTCATCAGTACTACCAGATAATAAACATGAAATCCATAAAGTGGGCTAATGCGTAAAAATGTTCATCAGTCCCCCTTAGGAAATTGTGTCCCCCAACTAAAAATATCACAGTAAGAATTGCTTTTTATTAGAGAATTTCAAGAATTCTTTACTACAAAATGTCTAGTTGAGTTATAGAACTAGAGGAATATTTGCTGCTACAAAGCAAATGAATGGGTCCTCCCGTGGAGTGGCATTCAAGGGTTGTTGTGTGGGTGGACAGCAAACTTGAGCGCGGTCTTCCTTTCCCTTGGAAGGAGGACGTTAAGGAAACATACAATGTCATTTCTTCGACTTGGAAAGGTGCATGTGTTTCCCGAGTCACACGAGGGGTTTGATGATGCTGACTTAGACTCTCCTTTCTTGCGCCGCGAGCTTTCACTGGGAGGATGGTAGAGCGTCATGAGGAGGGGCTAGAAAGGTGCTAGGATGAGGTGAGTGCCCACTTAGCAGCCCAGGTGGTCATGACTCCTCCTCTAACTGGATCGGAGCCTCAGTGTCTGGACTTGGTACTCAGGACACGCGTTCCGGAGTGGGATATGACAGCGCCCACTGCCGCGCAGCCTCCGCTGCGAGTTCTTTTGGGCTTGGAATGTGTTTACAAGCTGCCCTCAGATACAGGCTTCACGCCTGCCTGGGCAAACCCCTGGGGCTTTTTCCTCCAGCCCATCCGCTCTCTGAAATTGGAACCGTCTCCCTCCAGCTATAAGGACCACTTCAAAAATGAAAAATTCCAATTCAGAATCCCTCAGTGACACAGATAGCCACGATGATTGAGGTGTGTCTGTTGTGAGAGGGCTTCCGTGACACACAGCTGAATGCCTGTGGGATGGTCAGGCCCTTAAACCTTCAGGAGCAAGATTATCACTGGGTGGCCAACACCATTAGGCCCACCCCAGACTCTGGGGAGCAGTCTGGTGGCTGTCTCGGGCTTCTGAGGATGTTGTGGTGGGGCAGGCATAATGGGATAGATGCAGCTGTTTGCAGGGATGGGGTGAGGAGGGGTGTTAGCAGGGGGAAAGCCCTAGACCGTAAGAGCTGGGCAAAACTTCAGAGCTCATCTTGTCAAAGCCCCTCATTTTACCAATGGGGAAACTGAGGCACTGAGCGGGAATGTGACCTGGCCTAGGTCACAAGACAAGACAGAGACAAAGCCAGGACTGGAAACTGTGTCTCCAGAGCCCCAACCCTGTGCTTTTTTTCCTCATATAGTAGGCTGCCTTCCCAAATCAAATATAGAGCCCAGGAAGACATATCTTTTGCTTGGAATCTGTCATTAAAATGCTGCATTTATAAAAAATAACATTTGAACCCTGAAAAATATTCCATTAAAACACAACGCGCTTCCTTGAAAATATTCCAGAGCAAAGTTTCCCAGGTTTGAAAAGGATGATGGGAGAATAATGCATGTGGGTGGTAGGTAACACGTCATCTTTCCCCAGGGCAAGTGCTTTCTGGGGTCCAGAGGACCAACAACTCTTGCACATTTCCTAGGGCCCAGCCCACAGTTGCCTGTAGAAGGAATCTGAGGGCGAGAGGCTGGCAGCAGACAAGGTACCTCTGAAGAAGATGGATAGTGTTTGGTGGCAGGGATTTTTGGCAGTGACACCTCTGAAAGGGCAGCTCCTCTCCCTTCCCTCCAACAGGCCAGGGGGAGAGCCCTTGGCTATGTGCCCTAGGCTGTCACTGGCAGGGGCAGGAGGTGAAGGGTAAACAGAGACAGGAGGAATGTCTGTTTCTTCAGTTGTTTTCACTGAGAACTCTGATTGGGAGAACTGGAGACTACAGCAGGACCAGAGGAAAGAAACGGGGGTGGAGGAAAGCAAATGGAGGCAGATAGGCTTGAGGGGCAGAGTGGAGTGAGGACAAGGGCTGGGCCAGTGAATTGAGAGACAGCAAAGAATGAATTGGCTTAAGAGGCTGAGGTTCAGACAGGAGTTTGGGGGTGTGATAGTGGAAAGAGAGGAGGGGAAATCTGAATTGGGAGAAGAGTTGCAACTTTCTAGGGGGCAGACCCATCGCCAAGAAACCAGCGGGCCTGAGGGCAGAAGCCCAGTTAGGGGGTTAAGAAATTCTTGACAAAGTCTTTGTAACTCATCAGCACATGGAGCCAGGAGTTAACTGGAGGAAGCCAGGCAGGAAAGGCAGAAGGGCTCGCACTTCCCCACCATCAGAGGCCAAGGATACCAGCAAGAGCCTTCAGGGCAGCAGAAGGATGGAAGGGGAAAATAGTGCGGACCAAAGTCTATTGCCATTAGAGCAATGGGACACACAGAGGACAAAACGAGCAGAAGAAAAACTTGGGCTTTGGGCTTCCTTTGCTGAAGGAGGGGGACCCTTCCATGTGTGATAGAATTTACTGGTCAGTTGGGCTGGAAGTCATGACACCTGCGTTCCAGTCCCAGAATGCCTCCTTATCGTGTGTGAACTTGTCCGGTTAATGTGTCTTTGCTTGTTCCATAAAACTTGGACGGGATGACTATGTCCCAGTTAAGAAATAGGATTCTGGATTTTAAAATGAGGGACTGGATTGGAGTAAGTTTACAGACCTCTCATTCTTCTTTTCTTCCTTTCCTTTCTTTCCTTCTTCCCTTCCCTTCTCCTTCCTCCTTCCCGTTTTTTCTGTCTTCTAGACCCAAGGGTGAAGCAAAATAAATCATTTAAAAGAAGCAGGGGTTCAAGTAGAATTTTCTGACAATGACACCAGAGGTTTTAAAACAAATAGTGGTAAGGCTGGGATGAGAACTGTTTGAGAATCAACCTATCAAACAACCCCTGAGACAGATGGACACCTTGTCAGAGACAGGGCTGGGGAAGGAGCCTTAGAAAAGAGCCTTATCCTAAGGCTGGAGAACTTTGTTTCTGAGAAGATGCTACAACACAGGACATTAGGAGATCATTGTTGAGTGTGTTTGTGTGTAGATAGCTGGGAAAGAGAATTCTTACCCTCATCCATTCCTTCCCCTCCCCACCAGTGGGCAGCATTCAAGAGGATGAGGGCTTGATAGGAGTGCACTGGGCTGGGGAGGGACCCAGCTGTGAGAAACCCACCTAGTTTCTGGGAGTGACCAGCTGTTCTATTCAGATTGATTTCCTCCAGCCCAATCCTCTTGGCCTTGCCTCTTGGAACATACTCCCACAAACCTGTGGGGGCCAGCCCTTAGGAAGGTTTATGTGTTTGTCGGGGAGAGGAACAGAGCATTGTCCTTGCCCTCACAGCCCCAGGTGTGCAGAGATCCCTCCCCAAAGGGCAAGTAAGTGAGGGCTGTGTCTATAACCCCGACCCTGCACCGCCTCATGATGTCTGCCAGGGTTTCTTGTGCACCATGAGAGGTGAGCTTTGGTGGGAAGGAGGCAAGAGCTTTGGAATCTTGAAATAACAGGACTAATTGGTGGACTCGGTAAGATGAAAAATTCCCAAGGCTGCCACTGAGGAATTCTCCCTCTCTGCCTTCTTTAAAGGGCTGTATGCTGAACACAGAACTGGGGGAATTTAAAATCCCAGTTTGAGGACATTGCTTTTGGAATCTGGCTCCAGCCCCAGCCCAGTCTTCCTCCCAAGCTGCAGTTCTGAGAATGGGTGAGCCTCCTCCTTCTCCCCCCACCCCCAGCCTCTGGTCTTGGGGGCGTGGATGATGTTTGTTCCTTTCTCAGGAGGACATCACAACCTGGCCCCCCCCGCCCCCGGTGGCAAGCAGAGAACAGGCTGCCATTGGCGTCCCCCCCCTTCCACCGACATGGCCTAGGGTATGGATCTGCCTGAAGCCTGAATGCCCCTGCAGGTGAGGGAGTGCTGCGCTGCCCCTAAGCCCCCAGACCAATATCCTTGAGTACCATGACTTGCTGTTGCTATTGGGTCTTTGTCATTTTGATCCATAGGAGGCGCTGGGTAGTGGAGCTGCAAAGGATGGGAGATGGGGAACAGGAAGCAGGTGAGAATGAGCGAGTTCTAGACAGAGAAGGGGCCCGGCAGGTGGGCACTGACTGGAAGAGTAGCGGGCAGGTGCAAGACAGTCACCCCAGGCCTCTTCATCTGGGAGCTGAGCAGCCCCTGTCCAGTAGGCCCTGCCTCCGTCCTGCCTGACATGAGAGGTGGGAGACAGGCAGGAGCCCTGGGTGATGGGAATGGAGAGCCCCTGAGGCCCAGGGCGTCATAGTGCCCTCCCTGGCCTGGGCTTTCTGGCCATGGGCAGGCCCCTCTGGGGAGCAGAGTGGACAGAGGAGGAGAAGGCAGCCTGGGTGGCGGGTCATAGTTCAGACCTAGAGGCCTGGAGAAAGTGGAGATATAACCAAATGGCTGGGAAGGGCACCCCAAAGCCCCTGCAACCCATCAGTACTTTCCTCTGGGAGGGCTAGAGCCTATGCCCCGAGAAAACTCAGGGGGGACACATCTAGGGCTGGGGGAGGAACAATATCCCCCCAGAGGAGGGGGTGGGGGCATTGTGAGTAGGGCTGCCAGCTAGCTGGAACTGGGCAGGATCCCTGCTAATAAGGAGGCAGCTGGAGGACGGGACCCCCTCCTTATCCCCGGGCCTGGGGGAGGGCCTGGGCCACAGGGGTCAGCGCAAGAAGGGGCACTCTGTGAGCCCCGAGCTCCAGCAGGCAGAGAAGAATCATTATTGTGCTTATGGACACAGCAGCTCCCTGGCTCTGCAAGAGCGAGCAGGCAGTTTTGAGGCACTAGAAGATTCCTGTGATGCAGTTCTAGGTAAATGGATGAGACCGAGTAGCCTATCCGGTCAGCCCACTGACTGCGCCTGCTGGCACCCGGACCAGGGTCTGGAGAGGGTCTCCTGGCTGACTGAGCCTGTAGCTGAGTTCCCAGGAGGGGAAGGGGACCTGGAACAGGGTTGGCAAAGGGTCTGGGGAGGGAGGCAGGGGGTCTAGCCCCTCTCCTCATTCCCCTGTGACCCTTCTGGAAGAGAGGGAAAGATGCTCTAGATCCTAGTTTGGAGGTTGAACCACCTGGGCTGTGCCCCTGGGGTATGGCTTTCTGGGCAAGGGCAGCCCACAGCCACTCCTACCGTGAGGAGGAGGGAAGGGGGAAGTACAGGCTGGAAGTTCTGCTCTAGGCCCCCCAGCTCTCGCCCTGCTTGCCCAGTGGCCTGGCCTGCCCCGTTACACGGTCACTTCGGTCTTGCTGGCCGTATAGCAGGTGTGGTGGCCCGGGATGTAGTGCAGCTGTTCCACGGTGTTGTGTCTGCGCGAGGCGAAGGCCTGGCGCTTGGCGGCTGTCTGGCTCTGGCCCAGGGTGGCGTAGGAGTTATCGGAGGCACTGGGATGGGAGTGCATCTTCGTCATGCGGTAGCGGTCCAGCACGGGCGTGGACACAAAGACGTCTGTGTGCGAGATGGCCCGTGACAGGGCCTGCTCAGGGAAGGCCGTCCGCTCCGGGGACAGCAGTGGGTCCTGTGAGTGCAGGCGCTCCGTGGACAGCAGCTGCTCGTCCGACAGGATGCGGTCGTAGGGCATGCCGAACTCATCCGGCAGGCCCCGCTCCAGGGACAGCACCCTGTCCTGCGACATGGCCCGAATGGGCCGACGGGGCCGTTCCCTCGGCAGCGGCTTCTGCTGTTGTGACATCTGGATGACGTTGAGGGGGAGGGTGCCACGGGCGGCCAGGTCTGGAAGGTGCCGCCTCCGCATGTAATACTCGTCGGCCTCCTTGTCTGCTGCAGGAGACACAGAGAAAGAAGAGGCAGCTGGGTGATACCATGGCAGGACTGCTCCACGTGGCTTCCACAGTCACAGCCCTGCCATGTGTGCAGGAATGAGAGAGTTTTATTGTTGTTGTCGGCTGTCCTTCAGTTGCCCTGATTCACGCACAGAGACCCTGTCCACAACAGATCAGACCTTGTGATCCATAGGGTTTTCACTGGCTGAGTTTCAGTAGATCGCCAGGCCTTTTTTCCTAATTCATCTTAGTCTGGAAGCTCCACTGAAACCTGTTGAGCATCATAGCAACATACAAGCCTCCACTGACAGACGGGTGGGGGCTGTGCACTGTGCACTGGCCAGGAATCAAGCCTAATCTCCCGCATAGAAGGTGGATATCCTGCCACTGAACAGCCACTGGTCTCTAACCCTTTTTAATTTCATGGATTAGGACATAGAGACCCAGAAAGGTGAAGGCAGTGCTTCTCCAACTTTAATGTGCAAAGGAGTCCCTGAAAGTCTTGTTAAATGCAGATTCTGTAGCTCTAGGGTGTGGCTGAGAGTCTGCCTTTCTCACAAGCTCACAGGTGATGCTATGACCCTGTTCCAAGAAGTTAAAAGACTTCCTCAAGGTCCCCCGGAGTTTCTGGCAGAGTGGAAGGTGTGCCCTGGCCCCTGGACTCCCACTTAGTGTGGCTTCTACCACACCCTTGTCTTGGGACAGAGAGTGTTCCTTGCCTCTTGCTGAAACACCCAAGTAGTAGGCAGCAGCTTCCCAATGAAGACTGCAGTCTCCAAGGAAGCAGGGTCCCAGAACCAGCCTCTTGCTAGAATAAAATAAGATGCTGCAACTAGGAGGCTTAGCTGGTAATTTCGGAACATAGTAACACCTTCTCTGGAGTAACAGTGGATGCATAGGAAGCCAACACATAGACATTTAGCCCCCACACAGCCACATGCTCAGCCCACAGTGTGGGCATACCAAACCAAACCCATTGCTGTTGAGTTGATTCCGACTCGTAGTGACCCTATAGGACAGAGTAGAACTGCCCCATAGAGTTTCCAAGGAGCACCTGGTGGATTCGAACTGCTTACTTTTTAGTTAGCAGCCATAGTAGTTAATGACTATGCCACCAGGCTTCCCACAGTGTGGGCAGGCGGGAGCAATCCTATATGTGTACCTCATTCAGATGCACCACCCTCCACTCAATCCCAGCCCTGTGAGTTGAAGTGCTGACTCAGATGGGAATGTGGACCTTAGGAATCCATGGCCTCTACTCTATTGCTAGGAAGAGTGGACTCGGGCGTTAAGAACTAAAACAATGGGCTTGTCTGTTCTCTTCTTCCATCAAACTCCTCCCTCTTTATTCTTGGGGTTCCACACCAGCTGGCTTAGGTGTAGGGCAAGGGAATGAGACGCAGGAGGATGTCTTGGAGGCCCCAGAGGCAGTCCCAGATCCCAGGAAAACTCTACTTACTTAGCCTCTTCAGAGATGAGTACTTGCTGGGGTTGGTCTTCACTGCAGACTCGTAGGAGGGGGGCAAGTGAGCCAGGTTCTGGAAGGAACGGGAGAAGGAGAGGTCGTAGGGCTCGGTGGCTGATGTCAGGATGTTGTTCATCCGTGGCTTTTCTGCAAGAGAAGGGAGAGGTGCTCTGCGTTAGTGAGGATGAGTGCTGAGGCAGGCAGGAGGGAAGGCTCCAGGTTCTGTCTCTTCACTTTTCTTCATCCCTGACTCGAATTGCCCTTCTGCTTTCCCAGTCTCCTGTGCTAGGACCCAGGTGATGCTGGCGACTCAGTTTCCCTCATGCTCATTCCCAGCTATCAACAAGCCTGGGGGCAAGTGCTGTTTTAACTGCCGCTGCCACAATGGCAGTGTACCATTCCTTGAATGGCAACGTGACAAAGCAATGAACTCTTCCCCCGATGCATCACTGGGTTGTTGGATAAAAATTTAAGCCATTAAAGCTGAGGGGGATCTTAGGATCATCTCTTTTTGCTTGAGGCAAACCTTGTTCTAAGGCTCAGAAAAATCTGAGTTTGAAGGGCTGGAGTGACTTGTCTACATAGGCAGAGAGAGGCGGGTGTAGAACCTAGGTCCGCTGAGTCTCCAGTCCAAGCCCTGTCCACAAGGTCATTCCACCTCTCACGTGCTCCCTCCTGCGGGGGTCTCTCTCAGCCCTGCACCTGACAAACCACTGTGACCCCCAAAGCCATTTTAATTCCTTTCTCCAAAGCCACCTTAACTGCCTCTGAGCTGCAGGAGGAAAAAGTGTGGGCAAATGCTTAGCCCATCATCCCTTTTTCTTCTTCTTTCCCCTGAGAGAAAGCCTTGTGTTCACAAAATCTGAAGAGAAAGGCGCATTGTTTAATGCCAAATGTGGGAAAAAGAATGAGGGAAGGAATGGAGGAAGAGTGAAAGGGAAATGGAATGAAGAACTAATGGGCACAAACCAGGGTAAACTGGGTGGGTTTTGGGAGTCGGATTATGAGTAGCACAGGAAGGGGGGAAGTGATGCTGATCTGGGCGAGTAGCAGTGAAGATGGGGGACCAGGAGATGATGGAGATCCAAGAAGGAAGACTAGTGTGTCTTGCTGCTTGAATGACTGGAGGAAGCACAGCTGATTGCCTGGGGAAATAGTGGTACCATTCCTAGAAAGGGGGCAGTTGGGAGGCTGGAGTCTGGTCTCATCATCCCTTCACCGTATTTGGTATGAGACACCTCAGGACCAAAAAAGTACCATGAAGGGTTACACTCTAACTTTGCACAAATACGCCAGAGGATTATAGCTCCCGTGACCCTTGGCAAAGAGAGTGCTGAACCATGGCAGACATGAGCACTCTGAACCATGGGGCAGAGAGAAGCACTCTTAGGCCTAGTCCATGGGCTGCCCCAAGCAGAGGGAACTCCTGGCTTCTTTATCCCTTCTTGCCTGTACTGCCACCCCTAACATTGGGGATGGAGCCAGGGGAGCCCAGCCAATGAGCTGATTCACATATGTGAGGGGGTGGGGAGATGCTCTGCATCCCCCGGGGATCAGAACATGCTGTACAGAAAGGAGCCTCCTGGCATCACACTGATGCCAGGAAGTGGAGTGGGCAGAAAGCTGGGAGTGCTGCTCACCAGAGCTGGGTAATCTCCACTAACCTCTTAGCTCTTGTTTCTTCACTTCTGGCCTTACCGAGGAAGTAAGAACTTCCCTCTGTCTGTTGGCATTGTACACCCCTCAAGGCCATCATTCAGCAGCTCATCCCCTTCCAAATACAACATTTCTGGATGCTTTTCCCTCCCACTGTTCTCCATGACATGTTGCTGAGCCAAGGCCAGCCCTTCCTTGCCTTCTGCCTCCACTGTGATTACCTCTGCCCCCTGTTCATGCTCTACCTCCTACTGTGATGCCTCCCATCCTCTTCCTGTATCCAGATTCTCCCTTCACTAAAGGCCCTCCACTATGACAATGTCATGATTTTTCCCAGCCTGCAATGACATCTGTTCGTTGAGCTCTTATTGCTCTTCAAGTCAGTTTAGTATCTAATGTCTAGGTGACCTCTTGGGTTGGTCTCATTGACCTCCAAAGATTGTGCTCTCTTTGACAGCAGAAGCTTTGCTTTCCAATTTTTCTGATGCCTTCATAGTACGTGGCCCAAAATGAGGATCCAGTGAGTTTTCTTTGGTTAACTGACTAGGCACAGGCTCCCTCTTCCTAATAGCTGCTCTGCCAGCTTCTGAGAAAAATGTAACATCTGAGGAAGGAGTGTATAGAATAACTCTGCTCCCACTGGGCTCTGCACTGATGAAGGGCAGGGACTGCATCTCATCTATCCCATCTCATTTCACAAGTGTTTAACTGGACAACCAAGTTGGAAGACAGAAGACAGAAAGAGAAGGAGGGAAGAATGGCTCCCCCTTTTTCTATGCAGGAAGCTGTACTTGTGTTGGCTCCTTCTGGGGAAAATCAGCTCAGTAATTGTTCTTTCAGAATATTACTAAGCAAGTGGGGGCTCTCCTGGATTGCCTTTTCTCGCTCCTCTTCCTGCAGCTGCTCCATCACCTTGGGCATTCTCCAGGCCCCCAGGCTGCCTGCCTCTGCCTTCTGTTTTTTTCTTTCAACATTCTTGCACATTGCCCACATGCCCATAACTTCTTTTACTGCCTCCAAAGCGTAACTTATCTTCAGCTCTAACCTCCCTCTAGCCTTCATTTCTGCATTTCTAGTTGCCTGTTGAATGATTTTTCTTCTATATCAATGGTTGTATCAAACTCTAGATATCCAAATACAAACTCACCATCAACAACTCCATTCCCTATACACACTGGCTGCTTTCTGGTTCCTTAGGTTATGTTCGTAGTAAAAAACCAGTTGTCGTTGAGTCAGTTCTGACTCACGGAGACCCTATGTATATCAGAGTAGAATTGTCCTCCATAGGGTTCTCAAGGGCTGAGTTTTTGGAAATAGGTCTCCAGGGCTTTTTTTTTTTTTTTTTTTTTGAGGTGTCTCTGGGTGTACTAGAACCTCCAAACTTTTGGTTAGCAGCTGATAGTGTTAACGGCCAGCACCACCCGGAGATTCCAATGATAAAATCCCCTATTTGTCAAATCAAGCTGGGCTCAAGACATCTTACTCATAATCGGCTCTTGTCAGGCGTATTCAGTTCGTCACTCAGTTTTCCTGACCTTGCTTCACCATGTTTCATACCTCAACCTTCCTTTCTATTTTGACTGTCAGCATCACTACTGCCATCATTGTCTTTGAACGGGTCTCTCCATTTTCTCCTATCTCTAACTTTTCCTAGACCTCACAGATTGGAAAATCTTATTAAACTCTTGCTTTCAGCACATATTTCCACCAGTAGCATGCATTGGAAGGTCATATCAAAATATACCACTCCCATCCTCCTAATTATAATGCCTCTCAATCTCACTGTTGGGGTGTTGGCAGAGCATAGACTGCCATGAAGGTAGTAGGTCTCCCTACCAGGTGGGGTGGAGAATTTACTTTTGTTTTCGGTTTCTCTCTCACTACAATGTAATGATGTTTTCACAGTAAAGAGAGAAGTATGACTGATATCTCACAATTTACATGACTGTCTCATGTTCTGTCAAGTTGTGAACAGGTACCAAAAATAGTTGTTCTCTGCTGTTTCAAATGTTGAGATCTCGTGGGAGGATGTCATAATCTATGAAGGCAACGTGGTTTTGTAACCCTTTGTCACTGTGCTAACACTCTACTGCTCTGCAGTGTTAAGTGGGCTCCCCTTGCCAAGAGGCTAAAACCAAAATCTCACAGTTAGGTTTAGAGTTTTATCAATTATTGATTAGTTTAAGGAGGACAGATATGGTTTACCAATTATCATGTCACTAGTCAATGATACCACAGGTAGCTTTGGACAAAGAAGAGGATTATAGTCCTTGCCATGGATATATGGAACTTACTTCTGCAAGAAGAGATCTCGGTAGCAAGTACAAGCTGGTTAAGGAGGACAGATATGGTTTACCAATTATCATGTCACTAGTCAATGATACCACAGGTAGCTTTGGACAAAGAAGAGGATTATAGTCCTTGCCATGGATATATGGAACTTACTTCTGCAAGAAGAGATCTCGGTAGCAAGTACAAGCTGGTTAAGAAAGGGTCTAGCCACATCCCTTTTGTGGGAGAAGACTGCTGTGGTATCAGAGACAGAAACACCGAGGGACAATGGTCGAAGAGTGAGAGTGGAGCATTATGGCCTAGGGAGAGGGCACATGGCTCCTTACACCCCACTTGGTTTCCATGAGTCAATGACGCCCTGACAGTCATCAGCGGTTAGAATGGAGCCACTTGGAATGAGGATGGAATGTAGGGTGCTGTAAATCATCTCTCACCATGTGTAGGGGTCTGGGTAGCACTGCTTAAAATCGGATGTTTACACTGATGATCACCTGAAAGTCACAGAGAAGATAGTTTTAAAGAAGAGTTCAGGCATTCCACTGTCTCTCCAATACAGTAGCACTTCTCTTTACCTCTGATGTGACTGAGTCAAAGGAAGCATCTCTAAAACACCCAGCCCTTTGATGCCCTGGAAAAGTGAACAGCAGGGGACAGTGCCTTAGGCGTAAAGAACCTGCACCTGCTGTTTCTGTGTCTCTCCTCCTATTGCCATGGTGACCCACCCACAACTCTGGATTGTGATGACCAGCGATAGAGGCTTTGTGGGAGGGGAACCAGGAGAAGCATAGGAGGATGAAGATGAGTGGGCATTTGGCTAGTATGCAGACATGAGGTGGGGAACTGGGCAGGGAGAGTGGATTCTCCTACTTTTTCTTTTTTTGGTTAGGGTGTGGTTATCCAGGAATCGGAGGCCCTGACTTAAGATGTTCATGCTTTTTGGACATCCCTTTGAAATCCCTGCCCTTACTCCAAGCTACAGTGTCCCAAAGTGAGCTCATCATTTTATTCTCTAATGTTTGAACTTTTGTCAGTGGTACAAATATTCCATATATTTGGCAATGAAACGTCAATCATCTTCACCATTTCCCTCCCTTTACCCTCCATATTCAGCGAGTCCCAAAGTCTTATTGATTCTTTGAAACATCTCTCAAATGCTTCTTTTCCTCCCTGATTCTACACCCCTGTCCTGAATCTAGGCACACAATATTTGCCTAGATACCTTTAATAATAGCCACTTAGCTCTACTGTCTGTGGCCATTTTCCACATAATTCATCCTATATACTCCCACTGGACAAACTTTCCCAAACCAGTGTAATCATTTCACCATTCCTTTGGTTAAAACCAGACCCTTTCTATAGGCAAAAACACTATCCAATGGGAGTATGGGTTTGGGCAGTAAGACAGAACAGGTCACATGAAGATACTGTCTCGTTCCAAGACAGATCATTAAGTTATATCCAGGGAAGAAACTATTTGCCAAAAGTTGAATCAGTTCTGCACTGGCCTGGATTTCCAGGAGTGAGAATTCAGAAAGGGAGATCAAAGGTAGACTTTTTCCTGTTTGTCCTTCAGAGGCAAGGTGAAAATAGATTCATTGTGTGTTTGTTTTTAAGCAATATGGTGGCATTACAGAGGCAATCCCAGGAAATGGGAGAACCCAGGTTGAAGGGTGGACAGTGAGATTTAGAGCGAAACATCTCTGATCTTCCATCTCAAGTCTATGTATCACCAGGAAAGGGGGGAGATTCAGATGAAGCTAATATACCCTAGTAACTAATTGTGCTCCAAGCTCTGTGCTAAACATTTTACAAGTGAATCCTCACAATGATTTTTGTTTGAAAGAGAGATGGAGTGGAGTAGAATGAATGTGTATTATTGGCCTACCATTTGCCAAACATTGTATAAAGTGCTAAATACCTTATTTGAAATATTTCATTATTGTGATTTTTTTAGTAGATAAGGTCGCAAACAGGATTTAAAAAAAAAAAAAAAAACATGGCCATTGAGTCGATTTTGACTTATAGCGACCCTATAGGACAGAGCAGAACTGCCCCACGGTGTTTCCAAGGCTGTAAATCCTTATAGACGCACACTACCACATCTTTCTCCCATGAAGCAGCTGGTAAGTTTGAACCACCGACCTTTTGGTTCGCAGCCAAGTGCCTGAACCACTGCGCCACCAGGGCTCCTTCACAAAGAGGATAGATGTCTTAAATTCAGATATTTGTATTACATATCCAATACTTTTCCTTTTGTTTGAATCTTGCTTTAAAATGTTTGGCTAATATTTGATTTTTCCTCCATTGGCATTAGGGGAAAAATAGTAAAATTGAGATGAAAATTAAAACTGCCCTAAAATAACCATGACATTTTGTTGTATTTTCTTTTACTCCTCCCCAATAAATCACACACACACACACACACACACACACTTAAACAATATTGCAATGAATAACCTTTTGTATTTGGTATTTTGCAAAGCGAAAATCAGATTATAGTTCTTAAAATGGGGGAAAACATGGCAATTTGATCCATATACTTGTGCAAAATGACAAATGTATGAGGTTATTCATTGCAGCATTTAAAAAACTATTGTAGTAATATACATATGTATAACAAAAGGTTTTCCGTTTTAATAATTATTAAGTGCACAGTTCAATGGCATTAATTATATTCACAATATCGGGCAACTATCACCACTATTTCCAGAAGTTTCTCATCTCTCCAAACAGAAACTCAGTATCCCATAAGCAATAATTCTCCATTCTCCTTTCCCCCTTGCCCGGAACCACGAATAAACTCTTATGCCTATTCTAGATATTTCACCTAAATGGAATCATACAATATTCATCCTTTTGTGTCTGACTTACTTCATCAGCATAATGTTTCCAGGGTTTATCTGTGTTGCATGTATCAGAACTTCGTCTCTTGTTAAAGGCTGAGTAATATTTCACTGTATGTGTTTGCCACATTTGGCTTATGAGTCGTCTGTTGTTGGACATGGGTTGGCTCCCCCTTTTGGCTATTGTGAATTGCGCTGCAGTGAACACTGGTGTACAAGTATCTATTTGAGTCCCTTTTTTCAAGTCTTTGGGGTAGACACCTAGGAGCACTGCAGCGTTCTTATAGTAACAAAAGAAAGGAAACAACCTAAATGCCCATATGTATATGTAACATACACACCTATATAAACCAATATAGTTCCCCCCTGCAAGCATGCTGTATAATCTTTTAAATCATTTTTTTAATACTTAAAGAACAGCATTTCTTGAATATTTTTTTTGTGTTGTGAAATATTCTTTGAAATATCTTAACATGGCTTCACAATAGTCCTTTATGTAATTTAAGCACAATATATTTATTTAAACATAATATATTCCCCTACTGTTGGGCATTTAGATTGCTTAAAAGTTTAATGTTGTCACAGTGAACAACCTTGAACACAAATCTTTAGCCATGTCTTATTTCCCTAGGCTGATAGCTAAAAGTGGGGTGCAAACAGCTAACACGCTCAGCTGCTGACTGAAAGGTTGAAGCTTCAAACCCTATTGAGCACAGTTCTACTCTGATACACATGGCGTCCCCATGAATCAGTGGATGCCACAGCAACTGGCTTTAATAACTAAAAGCTGCATTCCTAGATCACCAGGTGTATACACTACCAGTGACCATGGCTTGACAGATTTCTGCATAGTCAGACATTCACGCGTGCCTGGGAAATGTCCTATTTGATATGCATCTTATTATTTCATTACAATAATGGATTCTATTTATATTTACATATATATACATCTATATATAAAATGTATAGTTTTCTTTTTTGTGCTAACGCTGTCAGAGTTTTGTATCAAGATAATGATTTTGTGTGTCAGATGAGAAGCGTTCTATCTTTCTGTTGCCCGGAAACTACTGACATAGTATATGAAGAATCTCTTCTTTGTAAGCTTGAAGGACTGCAAAAGTGGAAACACCTGATGTCTTTTTGGGCGTGAGCTTTGAGCTAGGAACTTGACTTATTTCACTGACTACGTAACAATAACTTCAGGAGTTAGATACTGTCATCACCAAATTGAGATGAGGAAACTGAGGTTTGAGGGGTTAAATAATTTGCCACGTTTACATGGCTAGCAGTAAGCTGGGATGCAAACCCAGTCAGGCTGGTGCTAGAGCCCATACCTTGACCATCATTCTATACTGCCTTCTCATATTTTCCAATATTTTCTTTGCATATTGATTTATTTGAATTTTCTAATTCTAAATTCAATTTGTAATTTCTATTTACCTTAAAAAAACATCCACTGGAAATGGTCAAGTTTATTAGCATAAACAGTGTATCTCTAAGAAACCACTTCAAATATCTTAATTTTGTGCGTTTATACTTTCTGGATTTACTCATACTATTGTTCTTTTTCAAAGAGCTAGCCCATATGCATAACAATTCTATTATTTTTTAGTTTTTGAATTTATTTATTTGAATTCATTCATTCACATATGCTTTTGGATTTATTAACTCCTGCCTCCTAGTTTTCTTTGGTTTGGTTTGTTATTATTTTCTAATTTCTTGGGTTAAATCTTTAGTTGTTTATTTTTACTCTTTTTTGTTAACAATATAAGGTTTTTAGGTGATGAATCCATCTCTGACATTATGCCACATGCATTGATACACAATGTTCTCATTGTTATTATGTTCTAATAATGGTTGAAATTGCAGTCTTGATTCCTCTTTGACTCAGGAATTCTTTAATAGAATGTTGTTAAATTTCCAAGTGTTTGGTTTGCTGGTTTGAACTTTTGCCATTCATTTTTTACTTTATTACACTGTGGTCAGAGAATGGGGCCTGTACAATTTATGCTTTTGGAATTTATTGGAATTTCCTTTGTAGGCTAATATAGGATCAATTTTTATAAATGTGTCATTAGTGGTTGGAAAAAAGGTATATTTTCTTTTCCCAGAGTACAAAATTGACATACATCTATTATATCAGACTTATGAAATACATTATTCAGTTCCTCTACATCCTAATTCATTTGTTGCCTACTTACCGTCTGTTGAAGACCAAGGGTGATGCGTTAAGGTCTCCCACTACCAATGTGTTCCTGTCAATTTCTCTTTGTATTTGTTACTTAATTGGTTTTATGTATTTCATAGCTGCATTATTCATTGCAAAAAGGCTCATGATGGGTATGTCTTCTTGGTGGATGCTGTCCTTTATGAACATTAAATAACCATTTCTATCCTATGTAATGCTTTTCTTTTCACTTTAAGTCCTTTTGTTCTGACACTTGTATTACTAGCCCATCTTTCTTTTTGTTTACATTTGCCTGATCAGCTTGGCCTCTGCTTTTGTCCCTAACTTTTCTGTGTTGTGTGGTTTTACCCTTCTCTCTTGATGAAAGCATACATTTTTTAATCTACCGTATGTGTTCTGGTACTTTCTGGGTTGTCTTGATAGCTAAAGGTGTGTCCTCCTGCTCAGAAAACTCTCATACCTTTTTTATATTGGAGTACCCTGCCCTCCTTGTTTGGAGCCTTGGTGGCACAGTGGTTAAGAGCTCAGCTGCTAACCAAAAGGTCAGCAGTTCCAGTCTACCAGCCACTTCCCGGAAACCCTATAGGGAAGTTCTACTCTGTCCAGTAGAGTCTGTATGAGTCAGAATCAACTCGCTGGCCACAGGCTTGGGCTCCCCGCCTTGCTATAGTTATACAATATGGCCCTGTTCCTTTCCAAGGAGCCCAAACCCCTGGTCATGGTTGATTTGACCAGGTGTGAATATCTGACTCACAGCACCACCCCAGAAATTAGGAATTATTACACAAGAGAGATTTGGTCTCTCTGTATGGCTGGTCCCACAAAGAGTAAACTAGGTAGCTGTGGGCTGTCATGTGGATTTGGAAGACAGAGGGTCAGTCTTCAGAGAGGGTGCACTGTATTTTCTGAAAAGGGCCACAGTAATATTTCTAATCCCACATGTTTTTCCAGAACCTTGCCATTTCCCCATTAAGCAAGAGTATATTACCCTTCTCCTGGAAACTGTGAAGCCTTGGGACTGCCTCAGTGGATATAATGCAGCAGAAGTCATAGCTGTTGTTACATGCCATTGAGACAGTTCCAACTCATTGCAACAACAGAATGTACAACAGAATGAAACTGCCTGGTCCTGTGCCGTCTTCACAGTCCTTGTTATGCTTGAGCCCGTTGTTGCAGCTAGTATGTCAGTCCATCTTGTTGAGGTTCTTCCTCTTTTTTGCTGACCTTCCATTTTATCCAGCATGATGTCCTTCTCCGGGAAAACTGAGGAAGAACTGATGCCTTTGAATTATGGTGCTGTCAAAGAATATTGAATATACCATGGACTGCCAGAAGAATGAACAAATCCGTCTTGGAAGAAGTACAGCCAGAGTGTACATTAGAATCGAGGATGGCAGGACTTCATCTCACATACTTTGGACACGCTCTCAGGAGGGACCATTCCCTGGAGAAGGACATCATGCTTGGCAGAGTAGAGGGCATGAGGATGGCACAGGACTGGGCAATGTTTCTTTCTGTTGTACATAGGGTCACTGTGAATCGGTACCGACTTGATGGCACCTAATGACAACAGTATTCCATGGTATGGAAGTGCTACAGTTTGCTTAACTGTTCACCTATTCAAGGACATCTGGGTTGTTTCCAGTTTTTGCATATAACACGTAATGCTGCCGTAAACATTTGTATGCAAGTTTTTGTGCCAACATAACTCTTCATTTTTCTGGGATAAATGTCCCAGAGCCTAACTGCCGAGCCCTATAATAGTTGCTTGTTCAGTTTTTTTTTTTTTGTCTTTCCAAAAACTGCCAAACTGTTTTCCAGAGTTGCTGTACCATTTTACATTCCCACCAGCAATGTATAAGTGATCCCATTTTCCCAAATCCTTGCCAGTATTTGGTGTTGTCACTATTTTTTTTTTATTTTAGCCATTCTAGCGATAGCTCATTAGGGTATTAATGAAACCCTGGTGGCATAGTAGTTAACAGCTGTGCCTGCTAACCAAAAGGTCGGCTGTTTGAATCCACCAGGCACTCCTTGGAAACTCTCTGGGGCAGGTCTATTCAGTTCTGTAGGGTTGCTATGAATTGGAATCGACTCAACGGAATTTTTTTTTTTTTTAATGGCTAATGGTATTTGAACCTCTTTTCATGTTCTTATTTTACAGGGACAGTTCTGTGGTGAAATGTTCTCTCGTTTCTTTTGCCCACTTTCTAATTGGATTGTTTGCTTTTTTACCATTGGGTTTTGGGAGTTCTTTTTATATTCTTGATAATATTCCTTTGTTGGATATACAATTTGCAAATATTTTCTCCCACCCTCTGGAGTCTTGTCAGTCTCTTAACGGGGTTTTATAAACCAAATCTTTTTAATTTTGATGAAGTTCAGTGTATAATTTTTTCTTTTATGGTGTTTTGGTGTTGAGTCTAAGAACTCTTTGCCTAGTCTTAGATTCCAAAAATTTCTCCTATTTTTTGAAAAGATTTATAGCTTTAGGTTTTACATTTAAGCTTTATCCATTTTGAGTTAATTTTTGTATAAGTTTTGAGACTTAAGATGCTTATGGATCTCCAGTTGCTCCAGCATCATTTGTTAAAAACATACTCTTTCCTCCATTGAATTGCTTTTGCACCTTTGTCAAAAATCAGTTAGTCATATTTGTGTGGGTCTATTTCTGGGTTTTCTGTTCTGGCCCATTGATCTATGTGTATATTCCTCTGCCAGCACCACACAGTCTTGTTAAGTGTAGTTATATCATAAGTCTTAAAATCAGTATACTGATTCTTAGGTTTTAGTATGAGAGAGAGAAAAGAAGAATTCATGATGTACAAAGAAGAGGAAGTCTAACAGTATCCATGATTTTGCCCAGGGTTTTTCCCCATGGTGATGTGTGTAAAACCAAAAAACCAAACCCGTGCAGTTAAGTCGATTCCGACTCACGGCGACCCCATGTGTTACAGAGTAGAGCTGCTCCGTAGGGTTACCTGGCTGTAAACCTCACCGAGGCAGACCTCTAGACTTTTCTTATGCAGGGCCGCTGGGTGGGTTCGAACCGCCAGCCTTTACATTAGTAGACAAGCGCAAACAACTTGCGTCACCCAAAGCGCCACCTGTTGTGTACACGGTCTGTTAAATCTGGCATCCTGTCTTGCCCTGGACTTATCAACTGCTCACATCTCTGCTCCCTCAATTACCAGTGTCTCCCTCCCCCACCTTCTTTATGGAGTCCTGGGCCTTGGCACAGTGCCCAGTGAGGGCTATCAACCTTCCTGATGGATTGAGCTGGATTACGTAACAATTAATTAACACTCAGGACTCATCGATCGATGTGCTGACAAGTGTATAAAGTGACAAAACAATCTCCAAAGCTGCTTCGAGGGAGCAGAGAGGCAAGGCAGGGCTCTCTGCCCACGGAGTGGTGGACCACCAGCAGCCCACAGGCCCCTTGGGATCAGAGCTTCCACCTGCAGCACGGCCGCCGAAGCTGGTGGCCTGAGAACGCGTCTCCTCACTGTGGCTGTTGGTATCTGATTTTCACTGTGAAGAGAAATGACAGTTTTCCCTGGGGAGTAAACAAACTGTCCGAGTGTGTATACGTGTGCATGTGTATATGTGTGTTTGCGTTTCACATATGTGTGTGTTTGGAGTGGGCTGGGGCTGAGAGAGAAGAAGAGTGACTTGGTGTAGGACATTCTCAGGGATAGTTGAATTGTTCGTTTAACAAAAGCGATTTCTGTTCAGTAAGTCACAAAAAATGTTGCGGTATAGATAATAACCAAAGCTGCAAATCATGACTTGGCCAATGGGATCCTGAGTATACAAAACCATTTTGGCTCTGGATCTCAAGTCTGGGGCACCACCACACTCATGGAGTGCTGTAATAACTCCTTACTTCCTCCCTGCCTTCAGTGTCTGTCCCTGTGAGTCCTCCCTGTCTACCTCTTCTGGATTAGTCTTTTTCCGATGCTAGTTTTATCCTGTCTTCAGCCTGCTCGAAGTAGTATGAACTGATGAGTCAGTGGTGGTTCAGTGGTAGAATTCTTGTCTTCCATGAGGGAGACCCAGGTTCGATTCCCAGCAAATGTACCTCATGTGCAGTCACCACCCATCTGTCACTGGGGACTTTTGTGTTGCTATGATGGTGAACAGACTTCAGGGGAGCTTCCAGACTAAGATGGACTAGGGAGAAAAGCCTGGAAATCTACTTCCAAAAACCAGCCAAAGAAAACCCTATGGATCACAACGGTCCGACACACCACCGATTATGAAGATGGTGCAGTGTTTTGTTCTGTTGTATATGGGGTGGCCCTGAGTTGGGTCCCACTCGATGGCAGCCAACAACAACAAAACATTGGGAACTACCAGTAGATTAAAGGAGTCCCTGGGTGGCACAGGAGCCCTGGTGGCACAGTGGTTAAGAGCTCAGTTGCTAACCAAAATGTTGGCAGTTCAAATCCACCAGCTGCTCCTTGGAAACCCCACGGGGCAGTTCTACTCTGTCCTGTAGGGTCACTATGAGTTGGAATTGATTTGATGGAGAGGAGTTTGAGTTTTTGGGGGTTTGGATGGTGCAAATGGTTAAACTTTTCAACTACTGGCCAAAAGCAAAATGCCTTCTGAGATTAAAATGTGTGTGGTGGGATTAGGGTTTAGATTAGATGGTCACTAAGATCCCTGGGCCAGTGTTCTGAGGAGAGCCTGGGTGGACACTGGCCTCTGTGTGCACTGATGGGAGAATTTCCCAGGGTATAACAGTCACTCAGTGGAACCCTAGTGGCGCAGTGGTTAAAGCAATAGGCTGCAAAGCAATAGGCTGCTAACCAAATGGTTGGTGGTTCGAACCCACCAGCCACTCCATGGGAGACAGATGTGGCAGTCTACTTCCTTAAAGATTACAGCCTTGGAAACTCTATGGGGCAGTTACCCAATGGCAGTGGGTTTGGTTTGGTTTACGCAATCCCAGAGGACTAATCCTCCTCCTGGCAATAGGAAGACTGGGGCATATCTCTTTCTTTGGATGGTGCAAAGAGTTAAGTGCTCAGTTACTAACCAAAAGGTTGGATGGTCGATTTCACCCAGAGGCACCTCAGAAGAAAGGCCTGGAGATCTGCTTTTGAAAGGTCACCACCTTTAAAACACGATTGAGTACATTTCTACTCTGACACACATGAGGTTGCCCCGAGACAGAATCGACTCAACAGCAACAGGTTTGGTTTGGTTTGGAGAATATCCCTGAGAGTTATTTAAATCACACCCATGGAAAGACCATTTTGGCATGCCCAGGTATGACCTGGGAGTGAGAGCACCAGGTGTGTGATGAGGTAGACGTGTGAAAGGGTGGTATGTCTAGGCCTCTGACACTGTGTTAAGCAGGCGCTTCAGGTGGGCCCCCTAAGGGGGTTGAAGGTCTATGCTGTTCCAACAGTAGTTGGGCTGTAGTGGGATTTTTTTTTTTTTGGTAAAAATATATATAACACAACATTTGGCAATCAACATTTTTCTGGTGTACAACTTAGTGATAGCAGTTACATAATCACATTGTGCAGCCATCACCAATAATCCTTGCCAAGCTCCCCATCACCAGAAACAGAAACTCACTGCTTCCTAAACGATGGCTCCCTCTTTCCCCCTCCCTCTGACCCTAACCCATTGCCATCAAGTCGATTCTGACTCATAGCGACCCTATACTATAGGACAGAGTAGAACTGCTCCATAGGGTTTCGAAGGAGCAGCTGGTGGATTTGAACTGCTGACCTTTTGGTTAGCAGCTGAGCTCTTAAATGCCGTGCCACGAGGGCTCCTACCCCTGGTGACCACTAATAAACCCTGAACTCTATACATTTGCCTATTCTTGTTATTTCATGTAAGTGAGATCATATATTTGTCCTTTTGTGGTTGACTTATTTCACTCATGTTCATCCATGTTGTAGCACTGCTATGACTGTTGTAGACTATTCCAGACTCTTTTGACTCCCACCCATGAGGCACCCCGTCCTCCAATCCCCTGAGTTCTGATTTAGGCACCCAACACGTTATGGGGTGATGCAGAGTGGCTCAGTATTGCCAAAGGCAACTTAAGTTGAAATAACTGGAACAGAGGGTTGATATATAGAGGACGTGAAATCTTTTGGGAAGCCCCAAAATATCCCAAGTACAAAGTAGGTCACCACAGGCCCTGCATCCATCCTGTGACTACGATGAATATATCTGACATATTGTCATATCTCCCTTTAAGACGTAAGATTTTCTGTGATCTAGGCTCCTTTTTAACCTTCTTGTTTGTTCTTCACATTGTAATACCAATTGGAGGAAATTCAGAATCTGGTGCCCGGCCCAAGAAACCACGCATACGCTGTCTCAGTATAAGTGGGATTTTATTCTGTTTGGACTAAGATTTCTTATAAGACGATAGTTTATCCCCTACCAGCTGCCATTTGCTGTGTCAGACGCTTTGCTAAGTGATTTCCAAATATCATGTCATTGCAACCTCACAACAATTCCTTGAGGTCATTCACTTTTTCAGATGACACTGAGTTGCCCAAGGTCACACAGAAAATATGTGGTGGAACCCATATCTGAAAACGCCAAACACAGTGCATTTGAACCCTACAGTCTACTGTCCTTTTGCTGGAACGTGCAAACGATAGTCATCTGCAGCTTGACCTGTAGAGCTGGATTGAGTTTCTCTAGGAATCTAGGGTCTCCTGATTTGTAGACTGGTGATCAGTGGCTGATATTTGGAGAACACCTCATACAATTTCTGATCTACAGGGCTTGCCCTTACACCCACCCCCGCACTCTATGAAGGCTGCCTCTGACTCAGCCCAGAGCAGTGTAGCTCTTCCCAGTCCTTGCATTTCCCTTTTGGCAGCAGTCTAAGAGCTTCGCATTGCAGCCCTCCCGCTCCTTCACTTACTGGTACCTGCAACTGCAGAAGCACGGCCTCACTGCTAGGGAAGGTGATTAGACGTTCAGGCCCAGGAATTCAGGCAGTGAGTGCGCTCTTTCTGGGGATCGTCACACAGAGCATTGCATCCAGACAATGAGTTATGGCCCTTGGGAGAACTGCGAACATGTCAGGCATCCTCTGTCCTCCCATGCCTGCTTTCCTGCCCTGCGGCCTTCTTAGAGTACTCTCAGCACACAGTCCCTTAACTGTTTTCTTTTATATACAGTTATCACTCTCCTGTGCTCTGTTTATTTCTCCTTGGAATGTCTCTTGCCCCATTTCCACTTGCTCAACTTTTGTGCGTCTTTCAAGGCCAGATGAAATGTCACCACTTCCACTGCAGCTGTCTCCAGCCGTCTAGCTGGCTATGAACACTCTCATGCTCTGTCATTTCTTGTGGAGCTTACCACTTCCTACGTTGTCCTGTAATCACACATGAATATGTTTTATAGTTTTTTTTTTTAACACATTACGTTTCTTGATGATGGGGGGGATAGCGGATTCATCTTTGCATTTCCTGAGGAGTTTAACGTGGTGCTTTCATTCCATACACATTTATTCAGTAAATGAATGTATGAGTGAATAAATGAAGCCATTATGCTGGACACCTGCAGAGATGGAATATGGATCTGACACTATCCTACTTGTACATAACAAACAGGTGATCAATAACTATTTTTGAATGAAGAATAAATACACTGACATGGAATTATGGAGGGTACACAAAATATTTTGAAGATTTTGGTACAGTAAGAATAACCAGGTAAAGTTTCATAATGAAGGTAAGTCTTAAACAAGGTGATAAAGGAGACTTACTTTTAGGGTAGGGAATGGGGGTTCAGAGAAGGGTACTCCTTTCACATAAGGGAAGGCCAAGAATAAAGAGTGAGGATGGAGCCCGTGGGGCAAAGGCCAGGCTTAGATAGCGTGTGTGAGCTGGGGAGGTAGCAGTAAAGGTGGGTAGAATGAGGTTTTTTTTTTAGAATGAGGTTACATTATGGTGGTTTTTAATGACAGGTTGAAGACTCTGATTTTATCCTGAAAGGCTGTTGGGTCTCAAACAGGGGGCTGACAGGAGGAAGACCTTGTTTCTTAAGGATTGATCAGTGGAAAGGAGCCCCTTGGTGGTACAGATGGTTAACACGTTCAGCTGCTAACTGAAAGACTGGAGGCTCGAGTCCACCCAGGGGAGCCTTGAAAGAAGGGCCTGGTGATCTACTTCTGAGAAATCAATCATTGAAAACCCTGTGGATCAGTTCTACTTTGACCAACACGGGGCTGCCATCAGTCGGAGTTGACTGGATGGTAACTGTTGTCGTTTTTAATCAGTGAGAGGGACTCCAATGAAGAGGAGAAATCAGCTGGGAGGCTACAGAAGGAATCCAAGTGGGAGGTAATGGGAGCTGCATCAACTCTGAGATTCCTCCCAGACCGAGATCTCTATAATTTATGGTCTTTGTGTTTAATGAGCAAAAGACCAGGCAGATGATGTAAAGAGAGCTGGTGATAAATACTTGAGTAAGTTTCTTCTTCAGGGGACTCACTCTTGCTGGCTGTCGGAGGCAGCATTTGTCTTAGGCTTTCAAAGCCACTGTTCATACTCACAGCCTATCAGGTCCCCGAGGAGGTCTCTGCTTGGAGCTCTAAATGAAAGTGGCAAAGGGAAGGGGGGGAGAATGTCCTGCTCCCTGCGTGTTCCAGATCGAGTACCTCCATCTGCACCCACACACCTATTTCCATATCTGTATGCCCAGTAAGGACCCCTGGTGGCACAGTGATTAAGAGCTTGGCTGCTAACTGAAAGGTTGGCAGGCAGTTCAAACCCACCAGCCCTTCTACGGGAGACAGATGTGGCAGTCTGCTTCTGCAAAGATTACAGCCTTGGAAACCCTATGGGGCTGTTCTCCTCTGTCCTGTAGGATTGCTATGAGTCGGAATGGACTCGACAGCAACGGGTTTTTGGTGTGCTCAGTTGAGAATGATATGCAGCTTCCTTTGATGGTAATACTCAGGGGAAGCCCTGGGGATCATCTTGGGCTGAGAGGTGGGATATGTGTGATGGGGAACCTGAGGGGCTCGAACACAACGGAACAAATGAAAAAACCCTGATAGGAGGAAGGAGGGAGTGGGCCATGGCTTTGGGAGGCAAATTTGTGTTCAATGCAGAGTCTGAATTCTAAGACTGTGGCAAAATCCCGATCTGTAGCTAATCCGCCATGAGAATGGTGTGTGCTTCAGCTTGCTGGAGGGGAGAACATAAGAACATTTACCAGAAAAAGAACTGGGGGACAGCATTCACTCACACGCACACGCACACGCACACACACTTTGCTTTCTCCCCTTTTTGTTGGACACTGAGAGAGATAGGAAGTGGCAAGAAAGGAGGATCTAGTTCCATGGGCCCCATGTGCCAGGAGCTGACGGGTGTACGTGCCCATCCGCACTGTCCTGTCTTCACTGTGCGTCAGACACTCGTCATACGAGCTTCAGCAGGTGTTACGTGTGGAGGCGGTACATGTGATTCAGCCTGCCAGCTGCCTTCTACAACAGTTTGGTTCCTGGTTAGCTCAGCCACGAATCAAAAGGTTGGAGGTTCAAGTCTACCCAGAGGCACCTCAGAAGAAAGGCCTGGCAGTCTACTGTAGAAAAATCAGCCACTGGAAACTGTATGGGGCACAGTTCTACTCGGATGCACATAGGGTCCTCATAAGTTGGCGTTAACTCAAGGGCAGGTTTTCTTTTTTTCTCCCCAGGCTTACTCATTCCCTAACCCTGCGCCACTTATGTCCCAGTTCAAATCCACCAGCAGGCACCGGCTGGGTTACAGGATGCGCCACTCCAACCTGCTCTTGCTTCGGTTTTCTCTGCACCCTCTCCAATCTCCTCTTGTACACTGCCACCTTTCGTCACTTGGCCTCCGACAGAATTTCTCATTACTTCCGCTAAGTACTTTCTCGTATTTCCTCTGCCCAGATTTCACCAAGTACGTTTTTCAATCTGTGCATCAAGCCATTTTTTTTAGTTTCCATGTTATAAATGTAAAAGACTTAATAAACTTTAACGGGTTGTCTTGGTTCTTTACATACATTATTTAATGGTTACAGCAACTCTAAGAGGTAGGAGCTAATATTATACCTATTTTGTAGATGAGGAAACTGGGGTGCAGAGTGGCGAACAGCTGGTTCAGGCCACACAGCTGTGGCTAACGGCAGAGCTGTGAACCCAGGCAGTCTGGTGGCAGAACCGTCTTCTCAGCCCTCCCTAACCGTGTCTGAGTGGTTCTTTGTTCACTGATACTGCCGTTGACCTGTCACGGGCACACTCTGCGCAAACCATTTGCTGAGACAGCTGAAAAGACTCTCTTGGTCCCTGGGAATCCTGTCCATCTGAATATTGCAATAAAATACCAAGCGTCAGCTGATATCTCCAGTGGGGAAGAAAGGAACAATTAATGAATTCACCCTTCAATGTACAGTCCCATGGCCAAGAAAGTTAGCTCGTTAGATTGAGAAACTTTTACCATCATTATAGAGCCTAGCTCCCTCGCTATGAAACATAACCTTGCTTTGTTTGTAAAAAATTCACACACCACTGCTTTTACTCATGAGCCTGGAAAGCCTTCCACAAAGAAGAACACCTTAAATAAATGACCAGCCTTGACAACAGACGTGTCAGTGATGTTGCTGGAACTCTGTAATGTGGCATTCTGAGACACCCTTCGACTGTGATAAACCGAGGGAAGCCTGAAGGAAGCATCCGTTTCTGGGTTTATTTGTCAGTCTCCTGGGAGCAGCTGTGAGCTTCTCTGCCTTCCCTCAGAAAACAACTCTAGTAGTTACTGGTTTTGATTTTTAAAAGTGTACATGCTGAACATGTGTCATTGTTGAAAAAGTAGAAAATAAAAACAAGCTTCAAGAAAAAAATGTGTTTTTCTACCAAGCGATGGGATAGTGCTGAAAAAGTATCTTGTGGTGCGCGTTTTCAATAACAAAATACTGTGACTGTTTTTCAGCGTCACTAAGAACACTTTGATTTCTATTGTAAAATGGTAGCTTAGCACTGTTACATAACTGCACCCTAATCTTTGTTGTTGTTTCTTTATATCCGTTTCTTCTTGTTCGATACTTATTTCCATTTCTTTGGTATTATAAACGCTTTTGTCTCCTGGCAGACAGATCTTTGTGCATGTCCTTAAGTTCGTCATTCCCTAGGAAAAATTTCTAGAGTCAAAATTTGTGGTTTAGAGGGAATAAAATGTTTGTTTTGGTTTCATTTCTTGTCAGCAAGTTTGTGGTGATTTACACTCCCTCCGGTTCTAAATGACCATGCAAGTTCCCATTTCCCTCATCCTGAGTAACACAGGGTATTATCTGTTTCTTTTTTTTTTTTGAGGATGGGGTGGGGAGATGGTGGTCTTTGCCAATTTGAAAGATGTGCACTAGTATCTGATTTGTCTTACTTGTATTTTATTGTTTAACAGTGTGATTAATCAGTTTTTACTTCCCCTATGTTTGTTGGTAGAAACCCTGGTGGAGTAGTGGTTAAGGGCTACGGCTGCTAACCAAAAAGTCAGCAGTTCAAATCCATCAGGCAGTCTTTGGAAACCCTGTGGGGCCGTTCTACCTTGTCCTATAGGGTCGCTAGGAATCGAAATCAACTTGATGGCAGTGGTAATAATGGGTATGTTTGTTGTGCATTTCTTTTTTTTTTTTTTTTGCCTATTTTTCTCCCTATTGGGATTATTATCTTAAATTTTTTTTATTCTCATGTATTTTTTTTTAAATCGTACTTTAAGTGAAAGTTTACAAATTAGTTTCACATTAAAGAATTAACACACATATTGTTTTGTGACACTGGTTGCCAACCCTGCGACATGTCAACACTCTCCCCTTCTTGACCTTGGGTTCCCCATTTCTATTCGTCCAACTTTCCTGTCCCCGCCTGCCTCTTTGTCCTTGCCCCTGGGCTGGTGTGCTCATTTGGTCTTTAGTTCTGGTTGAACTAAGTTATTGTTTATTTTACGGACCTGTCTAATCTCTGACTGAAGGGAGAACCTCAGGAGTGACTTCAGTACTGAGTTAAAAGGGCATCGGGGGCCATACTTTCAGGTTTCTCCAGTCTCTGTCAGACCAGTAACTCTGGTGTTTCTTGTGGGTTAGAATTTTGTTCTACAGTTTTCTCCAGCTCTGTCTGGGACCCTCTATTGTGATCCCTGTCAGAGCAGTCAGTGGTGGTAGCGAGGCACCATTTAGTTGTGCTGGACTCAGTCTAGTGGAGGTTGTGGTAGTTGTGGTCCATTAGTCCTGATTATTTTATTTTTATCTTTTTTCTTAAAAAGTTCTCTATATACTGGATATTAACCCATTATCTGTGATGCATCACAAAATTTTCCCCATTTTTTGAATCATTTACCTTTTAATTTTTCTTTCAGGTATTTTAAATTCAAATATAGTCAAATGTATCAATACACGTTGAGATGAGAATTTAATTCCTTTTAAAATGGCTAGGCATTGATTCCAACAGAGCCTTTTTGCACTGTTGCACATTTCCATCTTAATCCTGTGCCAAATAATTAGCCTTTGAGGGAGCCAGCATAATTGGGTAGCAAAGTGCAGGCTGTTTAGATTATAGGTAGTAGTGAGGGATCCACAGCAGACAGGTCTGTAGGATGAACTGTCAGTACACTTTACATGCAGAAACAATTCAACAGTTTTGATAGTGAACGAATAATTAGGCGAAATCAAAACTTTGACTAGGAGCCTATCTCACAAAATATTAAGTAGCAGCTGCGTATAAAAGAATGAAAGAGCTAGGCTAGATATGGGGAAGCCTGTCTCATGTAGGCTGCTGCCATCAGGGCCTGTTGCTCAAAGGCATTGCCTTGGGACTTGAACCCCAGCTGGGCCGCTTCCGAATGCCCCCCTACCCCACTAGTGCCTGGGTCTCCCACACTGCAGAGATAAATACCAGAGAGTTCTTTATTATTAAACCAAAAACCAAATCTACTGCTGTCGAGTCGATTCTGACTCATAGCGACCCTATAGGACAGAGTAGAACTGTCCCATAGAGTTTCCAAGGAGTGCCTGGATGATTTGAACTACCGACCTCTTGGTTAGCAGCCATAGCACTTAACCACCACGCCACCAGGGTTTCCTCTTTATTATTAGGTGGATATTTATTCCCACCATATACCTGCCTCAGGGTTTTCTCTGCGGAACATAACCCATTACACACACACTCCATGGTGTGTATTCTGTCTTGTTTGATACCATTCTCACACTGTTTTAATCACTCAGTTTTTATATTACCTTTAAATATCTGAGTCCCTGGGAGGTGCAAACTGTTATGGTGCTTGACTATTAACTGAAAGGTTGGAGGTTCGAATCCACTTGGAAGAAAGGCCTGGCAATCTATTTCCAAGAAATCAGCCATTGAAAACCCTATGGAGCACAGTTCTGGTCCCACACACATGGGGCTGCCGTGAGTCGGAATCAACTTGAAGACAACTGATTGGTTAAAATATCTAAACACCTAGCAGTGAGTGTCCATCTGCCTTTTTTATGTGTGTGTGGGGGGGGGGGTTGGGGGTGTATTTGTCTCATCCTTTTATTCAACCAGATGTGTTTTACTATTTTGTCAAATGAACAAATTCAGATTTTTTTTTTAGAATTATATTAAAGTTATAGATTGATTTGGGAACAAATGAAAATTCCCTATACCAGGGACATGATATTTATCTACTATTTATTTAAATCTTCATTAAGTACCTTAATAAATGTTTGCTGTCTTCTTTATACAAATCCTATACATTTTTAATAATAAAATTTATTTCTAGGTATTTCATATTCTTTTTTACTACAGTGGATGTAAGTGCCTAGTTTGGTATGTAGTGTTAAGTAGCTAAAAACAACTTAAGGAGGTTATGAGTTGCCAACAAAATAAAATTTAGGCGTAACTCCCTAGGACTTTATAATAAACGTTATTTTAAAGTTCTATGTCTTAAAAAAAAAAAAAAACTAATGGGCAAACAAATAATATAGTTACAAATAAACTTTGTGGGAAGACCTGCAACTGGCTGTTAGATTTGGTAATTTTGCGGTCCTATTTTTTTTTTTTTATGGGACAGAGGAGAACTGCCCCACAGAGTTTCCAGGGAGTGCCTGGTGAATTCCAACTGCTGATCTTTTGTTTTAGCAGCTGTAGCACTTAACCACTGCACTCTACTAGGGCGTTGGTAGGTCAGTGGTAGGATTCTCGCCTTCCGTGCAGACCTGAGTTTCATTCAGGGCAACGCATCTCACACTCAGCCACCACCTGTCCGTCAGTGGAGGCCTGTGTGTTGGTGTGATGCTGAACAGGTTTCATTGGAGCCTCCAGACTAAAACAGACCAGGAAGAAAGGCCGGCTGGTGATCTGCTATCAAAAATTCAGCCAGTGAAAACCCTATGGATCACGATGGTCTGATCCACAGCTGATCACGGGGTTGGCGCAGGACCAGGCAGCCTTTTGTTTTGTTGTGTGTGGTTTCGCTATGAGTTGAAGGCCAACTCAATGGCAGCTGACAAAAGCACAACAGTAGTTCCTCATTATACTGGTGATTTTTTTTTTTGCAATATTCTAGCCTTTCATTCTTTTTTGTGTGTGTGTGCTTTAGGTGAAAGTTTACAGCTCAAGTTAATTTCTCATATAAAAATCTATACATATATTGTTTTGTGACATTAATTACAATCCTCACAATATGACAGCACACTCCTCCTTTCCACCCCAGGTTTCTTGTGTCCATTCAACCAGTTCCTGTCCCTTCCTGCCTTCCCATCTTGGCTCCAGACAGGAGCCTCCCATTTGGTCTGGTGTATCTGATTGAACTAAGAAGCACACTCTTCGCAAGTATTATTTTATGTTTTATAGTCCTGTCTAAACTTTATCTGAAGAGTAGGCTTCGGGAATGGTTTTAGTTCTGGGTTAACAAAGAGTCTGGGGGCCATAGTTTTGGGGGTTCCTCCAGTCTCTGTCAGATCATCAAGTCTGGTTTTTTATGTGAATTTGAGTTCTGCACCCCACTTTTCTCCTGCTGTGTCTGGGACTCTCTGTTGTGCTCCCTGTCAGAGCAGTCTTGGTGGTAGCCGGGCTCCATCTAGTTCTACTGGTCTCAGGCTGGTTTATGTGCTCCTTTAGTCTCTTCGGCTAATATTTTCCTTTTGTCTTTGGTTCTTCATTCTCCTTTGCTCCAAGCGGGATGGGACTAATTGATGGATCTTAGACAGCCACTCGAAAGCTTTTAAGACCCCAGACACCACTCACCAGAGTGGGATACAGAACATTTTCTTAATAAACTTTGTTATGCCAACTGACCTAGATGTTCTCTGAAACTATGGTCCCCAGGCCTCAACCCCAGCTACTCTATCCCTTAAAGTGTTTGGATGTGTTCAGGAAACTTCTTAGCTTTTGTTTTGGTCCAGTTGTGTTGAATTCCCCTGTATTCTGTCCCTTCACTGAAGATGATCCTTGTCTACTATCTAGTTAGTGAATTCACCTCCTTCTCCCTCCCCACCCTCATAAGCATCAAAGAATGCTTTCTTCTGTGTTTAAACCTTTTCTTGAGTTCTTGTAATAGTGGTTTCATACAATATTTGTCCTTTTGTGACTGGCTAATTTCACTCTATACTGCTGATTTTTAAAAAACAAATCAGAAAGAAACTAAGGGAAGGTGTTTACTTCTAGGGCTATTTAATGACCATTCAGAATGGCGGGCACTAGCTTCTCGCTTTATCAGCACTACAGGTGAGACTCTAACTGCCTGGGCCAAACGGAAAGTTAATGCCATCTTCCAAAAGACCACCCTAGATTAGAGACCAATTTCTTTCCTGAACATTTTACTGAAAAATAAGCCAGTTCCTCATGTGATCAACCACAGGTTTGGGTTTCACCAGGCCAGGATTTCATGTGAAGAACGGTGGATATTAGTTTTGACTATTCTAGAAAGACCTCTGGAAAGTGTCTTACTGTCCTGTGAAGAAATCCATAGAGAAAAGTAATAAATTACATAAAGCTTCGATGGGAGTTTCCTTGACCTTGACTCCTGGGCAGGAATCAGTTAAGGGTTCAGCTTTAGGAGTTCCACCTTGATTCTTGCTTTGGGTGGAAATATAGAAACTGCACTGCAATATTTCTGTGGGAATTGGTAAAAATTTCTGGCTGGATGAATTAGGCTGAATATTGTGTTTCTTATTACTGATCTGGAGCTACTTTGGATGATACATGTACCTTTTCCCATATAGGAATACAAGGATAATTACCTTTTTATATTGAATTTATATTGCTTTATTAGATTATTAAATTAGGAATAATCTGGTGAGAAAACTGGGCCTTCTAGGTAATTACTGCCAGAAAGAATGACATTGATCTGGAGTTGACAAACTATGGCCTGTGTGCCAGATTTGGCCCCCCACCTGTTTTTGTAAATAAAGTTTTATTGGAACACAGGTACGTTCATTCGTTTATGTATCATCTATGATCTTTATGTCACAGCAGTAGAGTTGAGTCGTTATGACAGAGACCCTATGGCCTGCAAAGCCTAAAATATTTATTATCTGGTCATTTACCAAAAAAAGTTTTCCAAACCCTAACATAGATCACCTTCTAGAAATTATTATTTTTGGTAAATACTCCCTATTTTTTATACCGTTTATACATAACAATCCCATACAAGTTATTGTTTGCATTTTGCAAACTGGTTATTCCAGTAGGTACCAGGATGTGGCGGTGTTCAAATCTGTATGTTGGGACTTTTACTTTGGGTGAGGTGGACGTGTGGTTGAATCTGCTCCCAAAACTTCACAAGCTGAAATGGTTTATCTCTTCACGAGCATGATGCTCTGGCTGCCCCCCTGAACGTGTGTGGAGCAGACAGAAAAAAATGGTGTCTGTAGGGAT